>NC_031986.2:43117112-43458362 GCF_001858045.2 Oreochromis niloticus
AAGTGCAGCATTTGGGATTTTACTGTGTGGCAAGAATTGGGTAGACCAAAGTACAATTGGTAAATTTTTAACTTTTTTCTTTGCCACACAAAAGCTAGTGACTGAAAATAAGTTATTTCATATTATTTTTCCTTTAATTGGGTTTCTCAGTTGGTTTATAACATAGAATGTATATGTTTATAACAGAGTTTAGTTTCTTTTTTTTTCTTTTCTTTCTTTTCTTTTTTGTCTGTCCCATTTGGTTCTTTAGCTGTCAGAATTGTTGTCTGAAGACCAACAAGGATACCAAATGGATTTATTCTGCCAAATGGATCATCATGGCATTGCCGTATTGGTCCATTTGATCAAACTTTGTTGTTATTATTTATTTTATTTTCAGTTGTTACAGATGGGACAGACATGACTGGGGGATAGGAAAGGGAGAAAGAAAGAGAGGAAGGAAAAGAAAAACAGAAGGGAAAAGGGACAGTGAGAAAGGACACTTACAAAGACAAAGAGAAAAAAAAAAATCTCCTGGATCACCTGTTGAGAGAAAAAGAAGAGAAGACAAGCAAAAAAAACCAAACAAAAACAAACCAACATACTAAACACAACACCATCACGTTAATCTAGCTAAGTGTGAACAGCAGTAAATACTAAATATTGAAAGTTGTTGTGCAGCACGCAGGACAGACAGCGCACAATGTGCTTTGAAGTAGCAGCTAAGAAAGGTGTAGTTTATGTCTACGAACAGTGAACACCCATGTGCACACCTGTGTGGATCAACGCACTTGTATACAAAAGGTTTCCCCATGTAACGATCTGCTAGAGGGTGTGGAGGCCCATAGCCCCGTCCCCCAGGGAATGAAGCAGGCATGGAGGAGATCCAGGCTCCAGACATCCAGAGGCCCCAGAGTGCGAGAGCCCAAGGAGTACCACCAGAGGGGCATCCGTGCCACCTTCCTGGGAAGGGCTGAGGAGATCCCCAGACGAGGGGGTCACCCAGTAGCCACAGAAAAACAGAGTTTAGTTTCAACTGTACCTATGCTGGGTACAGTTGAAAAATCACGATACAGTTTTACAGCTGTAAAAGTGCCTAACCAGTTCATTGCAAATGTTAACTTTTAAAAAATATCAACAAAAATATTTAACTCCAAGAAATAATTTAACTTATTGATGAACAATAAATAGTAGATAATTTGTAAAATATTGCACAGCAATTGCAAAGGGCTAAAAATATTTTAATGACATTTTTCATAGAGAGTGTTGAGAGCAATTGCAGACAGCAGTAACAACATTGGTGGTTAAAAAATGTAACACCTGCAGCTGTAGAGATTGCTACATAACCAAATACAAATCAGCAAATTGAAGAAACACTAAATTGTGTTTTTCTTTGCCTTACACATTCACCAGACATGACTCCAAACCAATAATGTTCGACCACTTCAAATCAATAATGGTCTAACATTATTGGTTGCAATTTATTATGCAATTTAATTGGATTCTACAATGGGTACAACTGCTCTCAACTCTACCCTATTCACCACCTTGCACATTTCTCTTGTCTGACAACCTTGAAAGGCAATACTTCACAATATATGTCAGTCTTAAGAGCAGAGAATGAAGATTGCAATGAGCTAAGCTGCAGCACAGTCAGTTATTCAACGTGCAACGGGTCTGGTGAGGTGACAGTTTTACCTTTGAAAAATCAACGTTGCCAATATCTTTGTATTGGAGATGCTATTGCATTTCTCATGATCAGAGAGCGTGTTAATGCCAATGTTCAGAAGAGAAACAAGAGCTCTGACTTGTTGTACACGTAAGTTATGTTAGGTGTTTCGACTGTCCCTCTGTTCCAATTATACTCCACACACACAAAGCCTGAGTTCTCACACTACAGTAAATGTTTAGACGTCCACCCCAGCTGTAAAACTCAGAAACCAGTCTTACTTGTTATCATCTATCGTCCACCTGGGCCTTACACAGAGTTTCTCTCTGATTTCTCAGACTTTTTATCTGATTTAGTGCTCAGCTCAGATAAAATAATTATTGTGGGTGATTTTAACATCCATGTAGATGCTAAAAATGACAGCCTCAACATGGCATTTAATCTGTTATTAGACTCAATTGGCTTCTCTCAAAGTGTAAAAGAACCCACCCACCACTTTAATCACACTCTACATCTTGTTTTAACATATGGCATAGAAACTGAACATTTAACAGTGTTTCCTGAAAACCCTCTGCTGTCTGATCATTTCCTGATAACATTTACATTTACAATAATTGATTACACAGCAGTGGAGAGTAGACTTTATCACAGTAGATGTCTTTCTGAAAGTGCTGTAACTAAGTTTAAGAATATAATCCACCCACTGTTATCATCTTCAATGCCCTGTACCAACATAGAGCAGAGCAGCTATCTGAACGCTACTCCAACAGAGGTCGATTATCTTCTTAATAATTTTACCTCCTCACTACGTACGACTCTGGATACTGTAGCTCCTGTGAAAACTAAGGCCTCAAATCCGAAGTACCTGACTCCGTGGTATAATTCTCAAACACGTAGCCTAAAGCACAACCACATTGTGTGACCGAGATGGCGACCAGCATGAAAAGGAGGTGCCAGGTTGTTGTGGTTGTGTATGGTTCTTCCACATGCTACCGAGGCCCCTTTTTTAAAAATATTTAAACAGTTAAATTGCCAATAAATGACAACAACCAACAGAAGAGTTAAGAGCAGAGAAGATTTGGCAGGTTTATCATGGACGCAGCCCACACACTCAACTCTGCTGCCTAACACATATTTTCCTTCCTAATGTAGCACCACTTAAGAGGAAATAAACAGGATTTCTAGCTGTATAAGATTTAATGCCGATTATTTCATGGGTGTTTTTAGTTTTTTGTTTGCGGTCAGTTGGGTCAAGGGGTACTACCATTTTTGTTCATAATTTAAATTTAAAATTTAAAATTAGAAAGCAATGTCTGATTTTAATTTGTTATTTATGAGTTAAATTTTGTTGTGTTTTTAATTGACTCAAAAAATGAAAATGCTTCACCCTTAGATATACAGAAGCTCCAAATCTTTGAGGACTGGTTATTTGGAAAACAATGGCTACATGCAACCATCTCCAAGCATTGCCCGAGGTGTCAGAGAGGTGAAAGCACTGTTAGAGGAAGCAGGGCAAACAGTAAGATGTTCCCACACACGTATTATCATTGTCGAGTCAGCTATGTAATGTAAGTTGTATATGTTCAGTGTTGTCATTTGTGTCTTTAGCTGGTCCCTCACTATCCACTGAAGATTGATCAAATTACCCCTGAACTAATGATAAAGGGTTTAGTGGCAGATGGAGGTACCACCCCGCTACAAAAACTGTGAGTTGATCCTTTTAACAAATTACTTCATATGTTCTTCTCAACTTCATCATCTAGTACATAGAGATTTGTTTTCAGTGCTTAAGACTAAACATCACCATTCTGTCAATGTCTTTATTAGCACATGTTGATGTTGTGCATTTTAAAGCTTTCTCATTACAGTTTATTACAGTTTGTCTGCTTTTAGCCACCAAACATCCATTGATAAACCATATTATCTTTCCACCTATCACTTTTTTTCAAGAAACTATAATCCTTAGTAAATTAGTAGAACAACATACAAGTGAACAAATGTGGTGCACACAAGGAAGAGATTATATTGAAGTCACAGGGTGAGTTGATACAGCAATGTCAAAGAATGAGATTCAAATGGAGATCAAAAGTATGGTTGAGAAAGGTCATAAGTTTATAAATGCATCTGAGTTACCATTTCAGTGATTGTAGGAAACGTGAAAGATTTTCTACCACTAGTCTGAATGCACAAATTAGTTTGCAGTAAGCAATTTTTATGTTTTGTGTTGTATGTCTTAATGTTGTTTTGAAAGTGATAATTAATTCATGCTGATAATTGCGTAGAATGGGAAGGAACAGACTAAATACAGTCGTTATCAGGGTGTTTTGTTCAGCTCCGGCCTTGCAGCTGGCGCCAAAGGGGTATCCGCATAAGTGATGTTATTTTTTACTTTAGTGCGAACAGCTCATATGAATTTCAAAGCAGTTCTACAGTCCAACACTGGTCTCTCAATCTCCCGTTGGAGAGCCGCGAGCTTCGCCATACTTGCGTTCTGTGATGTTGTCACTTCTTGTGCTCAAGGAGCCAATGTCTGAGAACTCATGGCAGTGTGCCTCCCCGAGATGTCATCCAATTTTGTGCCCAGAGATGTTATTCCGGGCTAGCCCTTCCAAGATGTATCCAGTCTGCAGTCAGAGATCTTATTCTGAGTATTCACAGCAGCCGTAACCTTTCCAAGATCTTATCCGTGCTGACTCAATGAGCCCATTTTGAGAAACTCACGCCTCTTCCATCGTTCCAATCCCAGCGGGCAGCCTTGTGGGGGTTTGAACAGCCGGTTCCGCTTTCTTAATTCTTCGATAAGTCAGGGCCAAGCCAGCTCCGATCAGCCAGAACCCTGTTACCATGGTTCCGAATAGGTAGATATCTTCACCACTCAGGCTCACCCAAGCCCAAACTTCTCTTTGAGAAAGGGGTGTCAATTGCATTTAGGGACCAGTCGATCCAATCCATAATTCCTTAGGAATTCCATAGGAAGACGTTGCAACCAAGAATCAAGAAATAAACCACATCAGACTATTGTGACTCCAATATTTGTCAGTGTTTTGTGTCTTTTTCTGGTGCTTCTGTCAGTTATTGTCGCATCTTAGTCTTTTTGCAAGTCCTCTGGACTAGAGTTGGATGTCTCGAGACCGGTCTTGGTCTCGAGACCGGTCTCGAGACCACTTTTACGTGGTCTTGGTCTCGTCTTGGTCTCGACGGACTTTTGTCTTGGTCTCGGTCTTGGTCTCGATGGACTTTTGTCTTGGTCTTGTCTTGGTCTCGACGGACTTTTGTCTTGTCTCGGTCTTGGTCTCGCTGTTTCGATCTTCCGTTCTCAAATCGACATAGTGTTCCGGAGATTTGGAGTCAACCATTAGCGGAGCGGGGGGGTGGCTTACTGGGCTTAAGCCCGGGTCATTTTTTCAGAAGCATGGGGCACCGTCGTAAATTCCCCCTAATTTTGGTATGATCCGAGCTCAGGTACTAGGCGACTGAGCACAGCACGCATGTGAGCGAGGGGGGAGAAGCTGCTGCCTGCGAGTTTGCTGCAGACAGAGGAGAGCTTAAGTTTGACCAGGTACCAAAGCAAATCATTCGTACTGAACTAATAATGTAAATATGACGGTGTATCACAAAAGATTGATATCAAACTGATCAGTTGGTTGCGTTACTTGCTCTTCGAGTGAATCAACAAATGGATAAATAAAAAGCCGAACAACAATGCTGATTTTTTAGAGAGTCTTAGCCTACATTTCATATTTTCAGTTGTTACCCTCCACGGCTAAACAAACTCTCTAAATCGGTTTCAATTGTGTACTGATGAACACAACAATGGACATAAGAAGCTTCTTTCAAAGAAAAAACTCAGGTAGATGTTATTTTATATATTATGTTTTGTATGTTGTTCAGTATATCTATGCAAAACAAGAGAAATTTCAATACACAGCAGTATATTCACAGATGAAACCAGATATTTACATACACTTTAGGTAGAAAACATAAAAACTATTTTTACTGTTAAACATTAATTTAGAGTAAACTTTTGTTTTAGATAAATAAATGTTGAAATATCTTTTGAATTAGTTTAATGACAGAATAAAGAGAGACAGAGCTGTCTATTTTTATCCCTTTCATCAAATTTAGGAGAACATATACACTAAGTTTATTGTTAATTAATAAGAAAAACTCCAGACATTCCATTCTGAGCTTAAGAAGCTTCTGATAGGTTAGTAGAGTCCATGTGAGTAAATTGGTGGCACAGCTGTGGATGCATATAAGGCAAAACACAGAGCCTGTTTCTGTGACATGTGAAAATCAAGAGATGTCAACCAAAACACCAGGAACAGAATTGTGGAGCTCCATAAGTGTGGCTCAATTTTGAATACAATTTGGTGCCATTTGCAATTAAGAAATACATATAGTTTTTCTCTTTACTCTTAAAGTTAACAAATATGTTTTTTATATTTATCAATCTAAAAAAATAAACATTTAGTCTGATTTGATGTTACAATTAAAAAAGTGTTTGTGTTTTTATCTGAAGAGTATGTAAATATCTGGTTTCAACTGTATATTTGATGATGTTGGTGTTTGGCTTGATTGTCAGCACAAAGAGGGAGAGAGAGGAACAGAGAGGGAGAGAGAGGAAGAGAGAGGGAGATGGAGAATGAGGACAGAACAGAGATCGAACAAGAGCAGGTGAGACACACATGTTAGTCAAATGGTTGTTTGCCAAAACTCATCAGAACATGTATCTAGTACCTGTTTCTTTTTAGATACCATTTGTTACTTTTCAAATTCTATATTTATTAAGTTATGCAGGCTTGTTTGCACAACAAGGCTAAATAATTATATAAACTTTTCAGAATCTAAATAGCGTACTTTGGTAGAATTAAAAAAATAAGTGTAGTGCAGGTCTATGATGATTTTCAGTGCTACTATCATCTAGTTCTGATTCTGGTTCCGTCTTGGTTAAGTCCTAAGTAGTCCTGATTTTGAACTGTTGTAGTCCTGTTTTAATTCCGGATCAGTTCTGGGTCTGGTTGAATTGGGATTTAGTCCCTGTGTCTTGATACAGCCCCGACTTTGTTCTGCCTTGCTGCTTAATTAAAAAACTAGTTTAAGGTGTCCTGCATATGTGATATTTATTTTTTTTCCTATATGAAGTCATTCTTTTTTGAACAAAACTCAAAACAGAGCCTAATAATCTTTCAGTCATTTCTACCCTCACTTAATTTCCTTTCGCTGCTCAGCTCTCACACAGTGGCTCAGTTATGCTCCAATCCCTCCATATTGTTGCCAATCACATGCGAGGATATAGGATAATATCATTATGTGAAAAACAGAGAGGGTGAGAGACGCGACAGTCAAGTGGAGCGTGTGTCTGTCCTCTCAGTAAGTGAGTGAGACAGTAGACAGCGGTGAGGAGGGCTGTGCGAAAGCAAAAACACATAAATATGCCTGACACCTGTAAACGAAGCAGCATCTGGCTGCAGTTTAAAGACTTTTTTTGTCTCGGTCTTGGTTTTGGTCTTGGTCTCGTCTCGACTCGGTCTCGGTCTTGGTCTCGTCTCAACTTGGTCTTGGTCTTGGTCTTGTCTTGGTCTCGATACCCTCTGGTCTTGGTCTTTGTCTTGGTCTCGATACCCTCTGGTCTTGGTCTTGTCTTGGTCTCGGATTAGGCGGTCTTGACTACAAGTCTACTCTGGACCTCCACTTATTACAAATTGTATTAGCAGTTCCACAGTTTGTCAGTAGGGGGCGGTAGAAGACTGTGGTCTGTTCAGCTGCTGAGCGTTAAATGACAGGAGGGTGTTTTGTGTTCAGGCAGTGACTGGAGGTGAGGGTCTACCTGTGGCGGTGCAGTGTGTCGCTCTGCCGTGGCAGTGTGATTAAGGAAGTGGAGCAACTGCCCTAGGCAATCTCCTTTAAAAATCGTGGAGGGACAGGATCATTTGGAGAACCAGAGGGCTGAACACAGCATAAAAACCTCTGGTCACACAAGTTAAAATGTACAAAAACACGTGTTACAAATTCCCACAGAAGAGAGCTTACCTCACCTCACACTCCCACTGACGTTTCAAGAGACCTCTGCCGATCACACAACAGAAGGCAGTCAGTTGCATTTTGGCACTGTCCACGGCTAAAGTAGGAGACTGAAATGTGCAATGTTAGGCCCACTTGGCATTTAATCCGATTTGCAGCCACAGGACAAAGACGAAAACCACGCGGAACACTGAACTGTTTATTAAGAGAGTGAAGATGGACAACTGGACAGCGGCTCTGCTCACTGGTGTTGCCTGCATTGTGGGATATCTGGTTGTGCTGGTGAAAAAGATCAACAGCCTCCGACAGGCGGAGGAAAAAATCAAGAGAGCCAGAAACAGGAGAGAGCAGAGCTTGCAGCGGGCAGAGCAGGCGGTGCTCCGGTACAAAGAGTCGGTGAGAGTTCAGAGCTTTAAACACTGAAAGGTTTAACTTTTTCGTTAGAGAGAAATCAAAACAAATTATGTGCTTTTACTTCAGACCTGGCGGAGGTTTTTTTGTCGACTTTACCTACTTTGTTTTGTCGACATGCTTACTTGAGCTGTTATAGCGGACACAATTCCATACTGTCCCCTTGTAATAAGGGCCGGTCAGAGACTTGGGATGATGTTACAATATTGGAGAACTTTATTTATCGTGACCCCACATCAAACACACACTCTAGCTGGCGAGTAAGGATATGGTTTGGTTCTATGAACTCACCTAGCCAGCATTAGTCCAGTTCGGTACAAAGTCCATCAACTTGCTTGCAGCTGCGTTACTCTCCGAGTACGCTCTCAATTGCCACAGCAAGGAGAGGACGGATGAGCACTCTGATTGTTTCTATCGTCCCATGTGGGGATCATGCTCCTCCCATGCAGGTAACGCATGGTCTGGCAGCAGGGCTTTTAAACATGAGCATTAAAATAAAAGTTAAAAACACACCAATAATATGCAGCTGTTCTAGGTCGTTTGTTTGATTTAGGTCCATATTGACACAATAGCATCACCAGTTGCAGCTGATTTGTTGGTTGCACATCAGTGATGTAAATCTCCTGTTCCACCACATCCTAAGGGTGCTCTGTCAGATTGAAATCTGGTGATTGTGGAGACCATTTAAGCACTGTGGATTGTCATTGTCACGTTTGATAGAGTTTGTAAAGAAGTGGAAAATGGCCAAATGAGGAATCTAGAATCTCTACATCCATATGCTTTTATTTCTTTGCTGCAGCTTTTTTAATGACATAATGATTCTGTGGGTCTGTGTCTTCTAGCATCCGACAACTGACTCTGCTCTGATCCTGACGCTCTCCCTGTCTGAGCTGACGCAGCAGCTGAAGGACGGTTCACTGAGCCCTGAGGATGTGTTTTACTCTTACATGGAAAAGGTTCAATATCCAGCATGACACAAAAGTTCACTAATAACGCAGATCTTTCATAATAAAGTATTTTAAAAGCCAGTATTTTCTGGCCTATGATGAAATACAATGATATAGATTACTTTGTGTATACACTTGTTATGTTACGGCTGTGTGCAGACAGGAAAAGGACCCAAAGTGCAGACTCCGGAGACAAAAAGGTGAACTCAAAACAGCTTTAATGCTGAACTCAAAAAGGGTAACAAAACATACCTGGGAAAATCAAAATAAACTTAAACCAGAGAACTGACAGAACACACAGCTAGGTAAACAGTAGAACGCGACAGAGAGCACAGGAAAACACAGGGCTTAAATACGCAGAGGGAGTAATCAGGGAACGGGCAACAGGAGGGAAACACAGCTGGGGCAAATCAGGACTAACGAGACAAAGAAGCATAAACTGAACACACTGAGAAAAGACAGAGACCTTCAAAGTAAAACAGGAAACACAACACAGACTGAACTTACAGACACAGACTGACTGGACACGGGAATATAGCAACTAAGGATACACAGAGACGCGAACTAGACAAGGGGATACAGCTGACAGGGGAGACAGAGCAACTAGAGATGACAGAGACATAAACCATAAGACAGAACTCAAAGAAACCAAAGACTAGAAATTATAAATAATATAATAAACCCCAAAACCCTGGGTCAACGACCCAGGCATCCTAACAGTACCCCCCCCTAAAGGGCTGGCTCCCAGACAGCCCAAACCGCAACAAAAAACAACCCAACCAGGGTGGGCGGTGGGGGAAACAGGAAGGAGGGCTCGAAACAAACCAAACAAGGAGCAAGAAACAAAAAAAGCGCAAACACCGGAGCCCGGAAAGCAACACAACAAAATACAGGTTCACGACAGGCACAGGCGACCAGGAAAAACAGTTCAAACAAAAAGTTCAGGGGGCCGTCCATGACGGCAACGACGTCCAGCATTGGCCTGGAAAGTGGCCGGACAGGACGTGCAGGGCGAGCAGGCCGGACAGGGCGAGCAGGCCGGGCAGGGCGAGCAGGCCGGGCAGGGCGAGCAGGCCGGGCAGGGCGAGCAGGCCGGGCAGGGCGAGCAGGGCGAGCAGGCCGGGCAGGGCGAGCAGGCCGGGCAGGGCGGGCAGGACGAGCAGGCCGGGCAGGACGAGTAGGCCGGGCAGGCCGGAAGGGCGAGGACGTGCAAACGGAGGCGTGGAAGGAGGCCGGCACTGTCGAGGCGCAGGCGCGGAAGCCGGAGATGGTGGCGCTGCAGGCGATGCCGATGAAGCGGGAGCTGGACCAGGCGACGCTGAAGCCTCGGAGGCTGCAGCCGGCGACGCTGAAGACTCGGAGGCCGCAGCCGGCGAGGACGAAGACTCGGAGGCCGCAGCCGGCGAGGACGACGACTCGGAGGCCGGACGGGGCGAAGGCGAAGACTCGGAGGCCGGACGGGGCGAAGGCGAAGACTCGGAGGCCGGACGGGGCGAAGGCGAAGACTCGGAGGCCGGACGGGGCGAAGGCGAAGACTCGGAGGCCGGACGGGGCGAAGGCGAAGACTCGGAGGCCGGACGGGGCGAAGGCGAAGACTCGGAGGCCGGACGGGGCGAAGGTGGCGCTGCAGGCGACGGCGTGGGAGCCGCAGGTGGTGGCACTGCAGGTAACGGCGTGGGAGCCGCAGGTGGTGGCACTGCAGGTAACGGCGTGGGAGCCGCAGGTGGTGGCACTGCAGGCGACGGCGTGGGAGCCGCAGGTGGTGGCACTGCAGGTAACGGCGTGGGAGCCGCAGGTGGTGGCACTACAGGCGACGCTGAAGCTGGGGCTGGACCAGGCGACGGCGTAGGCGCTGCAGGCGCTAAAGCTGGGGCTGGACCAGGCGACGAGGCTGAAGCTGGACCAGGAGACGAAGCTGGAGCTGAAGCCGGACCAGGCGAGGACGAAGCTGCAGGCGACGAAACAGGTGGTGGCACTGCAGGCGACGGCGTGGGAGCCGCAGGCGGTGGCACTGCAGGCGACGGCGTGGGAGCCGCAGGCGGTGGCACTGCAGGCGACGGCGTGGGAGCCGCAGGCGGTGGCACTGCAGGCGACGGCGTGGGAGCCGCAGGCGGTGGCACTGCAGGCGACGGCGTGGGAGCCGCAGGCGGTGGCACTGCAGGCGACGGCGTGGGAGCCGCAGGCGGGGATGCTGCAAGCAACGATGTGGGCGCTGCAGGCGGCAACGTAGGTGGTGGCTGAACGGTCTCCCGGAACCGTCAATAGAGATGAGGATGTGTTGGCTGGGTCCTACAAGACCCCCAGCCGACGAGGCAGGAGGCTGAACGGGCTCCTCGGACCCTCCAGCGGAGACAGGTGGCTGTGGCTGAACGGGCTCCTCGGACCCTCCAGCGGAGACAGGTGGCTGTGGCTGGACGGGCTCCTCGGACCCTCCAGCGGAGACAGGTGGCTGTGGCTGGACGGGCCCTCGGACCCTCCAGCGGAGACAGGTGGCTGTGGCTGGACGGGCCCCTCGGACCCTCCAGCGGAGACAGGTGGCTGGTTTGGTTCACCAGAACCCCAGCGGGAACAGAAGGCTGGACGGGCCCCTCGGACCCTCCAGCAGAGGCAGAAGGCTGGACGGGCCCTCGGACCCCCAGCGGAGGCAAACAAAGGTTGGTGGGTTCTCCAGAACCCCCAGCGGGAACAGAAGGCTGGACGGGCCCCTCGGACCCTCCAGGCGAGGCAGACGAAGGCTGGACGGGCCCCTCGGACCCTCCAGCGGGAACAGGAGGCTGGACGGGCCCCTCGGACCCTCCAGCGGGAACAGGAGGCTGGACGGGCCCTCGGACCCTCCAGCGGGAACAGGCTGCAGAACAGGCGACGGAGGAGAGGAGTGGCGAGGGCGAGGGCGCCGTTTCCTCCGGGATGAGGGAACAGGAACTGGTGGAGACATGGAGACCACCTCCTCATCCTCCGACCACATAGCTGCCAGGAAAAAGGCAGGTGAACAAGGTCCCGGATGGTGTGGCGAGGGAGAGGAAGTCCGTGGCAGTGTTGAGGCAGGTGGGGAGTGGGGCAGCGAAGAGGAAGAGTTAGTGAGAGAGAGGGCAAGCTCACTAGCCTTGACTTGCTCTCTCCAGGCAGCAATGGTGCGATCCAACTTAGTATCTTTGGCAAACTGACAAAGCTGAGGGTTATGCCGAATGATGGCATCCACTGCACTTAACCCGACTGCCATAGTCCGTAAATCCTGTGACTGGGCAATGCGGTCAAGCAGGCTCACCATTCGCTCCATCTCAGCGTTGTCCTCTGAGGAAAAAGAGTCTGCGGGGTCCATTTTCTGGTCGCGTTCTTCTGTTATGTTACGGCTGTGTGCAGACAGGAAAAGGACCCAAAGTGCAGACTCCGGAGACAAAAAGGTGAACTCAAAACAGCTTTAATGCTGAACTCAAAAAGGGTAACAAAACATACCTGGGAAAATCAAAATAAACTTAAACCAGAGAACTGACAGAACACACAGCTAGGTAAACAGTAGAACGCGACAGAGAGCACAGGAAAACACAGGGCTTAAATACGCAGAGGGAGTAATCAGGGAACGGGCAACAGGAGGGAAACACAGCTGGGGCAAATCAGGACTAACGAGACAAAGAAGCATAAACTGAACACACTGAGAAAAGACAGAGACCTTCAAAGTAAAACAGGAAACACAACACAGACTGAACTTACAGACACAGACTGACTGGACACGGGAATATAGCAACTAAGGATACACAGAGACGCGAACTAGACAAGGGGATACAGCTGACAGGGGAGACAGAGCAACTAGAGATGACAGAGACATAAACCATAAGACAGAACTCAAAGAAACCAAAGACTAGAAATTATAAATAATATAATAAACCCCAAAACCCTGGGTCAACGACCCAGGCATCCTAACAACACTAAGTAAACCATTTTATTTTCAGTCTTCCATGTTTCCAACAAGAGTTTAATATTTTACAGAGTGATTACAAAGATCAACGTCCCTTCAAGGTAAATAAGTTCATCTCAAGCTGTTTGTGCTTGTTTCCTTTCCAACAGACTCTGGCTGTAAACAAAAAGCTGAACTGCTGCACTGAAGTTTTGCTGGAGAGTTTGGACCAGCTGAAAACTGTTGGCTCCAACAAGGATGGTCTCTTGTACGGAGTTCCAGTTAGCATCAAAGAAAATATTGCATTTAAGGTATTACAAAGGTTAAACGATGAAAATATCAATTGCAGGCCTTCTGGTCAGTATTTCTAATTAATTTCTATGTTATGTCTAACTTATAGCATTCCCAAGCATTATTACTCACATTTTGAAGCACCACTGTCATCTTTTTTCTTCTTTCTTTCTTTCTCTTTTTTTTTCACAACACAAGGATCATGACTGTTCTTGTGGTGTGATCATTAACCTGGACCAGCCTGCTGAAAAGGACAGTGTGCTTGTTCAAATCCTGAAGAAACAAGGAGCTATTCCCTTTGTGAAAACCAACTTGCCTCAAGCCCTTTTGAGGTAACTCTTTTATCAGTGATTGACATAAATCTCGAGCCCATTTAAAAATACCGGTGTCTGCCATTTCTGCCCGTCAGCCTCCTAGATGCACCAATGGCATAAATTTGAAAATCCTGGTAATTTTGAGAAAAGCTGACCTCTGACCTTTAGGTCGAAGTCATTGAGATTCAAAGTCATCCAAGATTTTTAGTAGCTACACCAATTTGAAATTCCTATGTCACCTCACTTAATTGTGGAGTTATCACATTCACAAACTTGGGTATCCACGCTGCCCACCTGGAGGGGTGATGACAATACCCCATCAGCCTTTTATGTCTGATGTGGTTAAAACTCATTAGTTGTCTTTGCTATTCCACATGTGCATAGTATGCAAAGACTTCTCCCCTTCTTGTCTGTTCACAGCTATGACTGCAGTAATCCTATCTACGGGCAGACTGTGAACCCTCATAACCCCCAGAAGACCTCTGGAGGTTCATCTGGTGGGGAGGCGGCTCTCATTGGGGGAGGGGGCTCCCTCCTCGGTATAGGCACTGATCTAGGTGGCAGTATCCGTATTCCTGCTTCATTTAGTGGAATCTGTGGTTTCAAACCAACAGCAGGTCGGCTCAGGTGGGTCTCATTCAGTCAGTTTCCTGGAAAATTATTGCACATTGCTGAGGAAAACCTTTATCTCACCTTTTGTGTAATGATTAGTTCACAGGGAGTTCGTCCAATTTATAGAGGGCAAAAGTCAGGTAAGTGACATATGTACTTAGCATATATACAGAGTCATATAACCACTGTCTATCAGTATTGGGAAACTGATAGAGAATCTGGGGAAAAACAGTCGGGAAATTTGGTTTACTGCTTCTTGTTTTATGTTAAATTAGTGCTATCTTCACCTGGACCCATGGCAAGAGATGTGGACAGCCTGGCTCTGTGCATGCAGGCACTTCTTTGTGACCACATGTTTTCTTTGGACCCCACTGTTCCACCATTACCTTTTAACATGGAGGTGTGTCCTGTACTGTGGGATTCATGTCACTTATTGATAATCCTTTTTTGTAATTGCCTGTGCATATATATGCATAAATGCAAGCATTAAAAACAAAAAAGTGATTCCCTCTTAGATATACAGAAGCTCCAGACCTCTAAGGATTGGTTATTTGGAAAACGATGGCTACACGCAACCATCTCCAAGCATGGCCCGAGGCGTCAGAGAGGTCAAAGCTCTGTTAGAGCAAGCAGGACACACAGTAAGAGACACACACACACACAAACCATATAATAATCATTTTCAAGTCATGTTTTTTAATGTTGGCATTTGTTTCTCTAGTTGGTCCCTTACCATCCACTGAAGATTGATGAAATTTTCCCTGAACTAATGATAAAGGGTTTTTTAGCAGATGGAGGTACCAGCCTGTTACAAAAACTGTGAGTTGTTTCTTTTAACAATTTAGTTAATAGGTTTTTAATACCTAGAGACGCTGCCGTTGTCTTCTTGAGCACAAGATTGTGTTGACTGGTTTTGAAACTATTCCATTAATTAGTTAAGTATCTCAAAACAGGCTTTTTTCTTATGTGCCAATGAGCCCTTTCTTTTTAGGAAGGGGGGACCTGAGGACCCTTGTCTGAAGGGACAGTTTCATCGTTACCGTCTTCCTAAGTGGTATAAGACAATCCGTTCATTTCTGCTCAAACCTAAGGTAAGCCCTCCAATTCTGTGACAGACACATATAAAAATAGTCAAATAGATGGTCTATTTATTTAAATCACCGGATTCAATGGTTTAGCAGAATAATGCATATCTGTCTATCTGTCTATCTGCAGTCTCCTCGTATCTCTGCCAACATAAGGGCTCTTTGTGGAGTTCGGTGAGAAAGTATTCTTGAAATATTTTATTTGTACTTGATCCTTTGTTAGATTTTCATATTATACATGTTCTATGAATGATATGCTTTATTCTTAGATCTGTTCCAGATCTGTGGAAACAACATGCCGCTGTTGAGGTACTGTTGGCTTTCAGCTAATTGTTCATCGTCATATATAAAGGTATGAAGGGGAAATTGAAATTTCCTGTGTTTTGCTTAGGACTACATTCATGAGACAATAGCACATTGGAGGAGCTGCAACATCGACGTGCTACTGTGCCCTGTGATTGGACCAGCCTACAACTTGTTTTACTGTAGCAAAATTCCAAGTATGATACACTGAGTACAAGTGACAACATAGTGTTCTGTTTATCACAGTTTGTTCCATTTCAGCCGCAAAACACCTGTTGATAAACTCCCTGTTAGAGAATGGATTATTTGGGGGGGATTTTGCATCGAATCACAACACAACTTTGATTCTTTGATTGTAACTGCTATTTTTTTAACATCACTTTGGCAAGAGCAGCCTGACAGCCTGGACAAATAAATTTCAATATTAATTATTATATTGAATATTAATAAATATTCTACATAATAATATATTTATATTTTCTGTTATTTCAGCTGCTCTTAGTTACACGATTGTCTACAATCTCCTTAACTTTCCTGTGGGTGTAGTCACAGTTTCCACAGTGACTTCAAAGGATGAGGAGGAACTCAAACACTGTAACGGTTATTATCAGGACATGTGGGACAAACTCTTCAAAGAGGTAGGCAACATGTACCAGTGAGGTGAGACTGATTGAAAACATAGTCACTCGTCAGTTTATTTGGAATGCTACACAAAGATGTGATTAAAAACATACATATTACCAAGTAGGGATGGGAATAGATAAGAATTTAGCGATTCCAATTGCAAATCAGTTCTCTGATCTCATTGGGTTCTCATTGGCTCCACTTTCAGAGTCACCACCATTTCTAAGCAGCGTATCAAAGACATTACAGTCATGCAAATTAATTGCATTCTGTGAGGTCAAATGTTTCTGTCTGTTTGAGGTATATCAAACAGGCAGAAACAGTATGGAATTGTGTCTGCTAACCCCAGATGTAAAGTTCAAACTATAGATACATTTATTATGACTAGATGAGAGATATCACGTCTCCAATGTTTCCTGGGTCTGCCCCAGGACCTCCTCCCTGTAGGACATGCTTGGAATACCTCACCCAGAAGGTGTCCAGAAGGCATCCTAATCAGATGCCCGAACCACCTCAACTGACTCCTTTCAATGTAGAGAAGTGACAGATCTACTCTGGCTTCTCTCGGATGGCTGAACACCTCACACTACTTCTAAGGGAGAGTCAAGTAACCCTTTGGAGAAGGCTTGGATCCGCGATCTTGATCTTTCGGTCACAAACCGAAGCTTATGACCATAGTCCTCCCTGACTCAGAGTAGGCAGTCCATCCTTTTCTGGCTGAAGACTACAGCCTCAGACTTGGAAGTGCAAATTCTTATACCCACCGCTCCAGTTAGAGCTGGATACCACAACCTGATGAAGCCAACAGGACCACATCATCTGTCAAAAGCAGAGATGAGATTGAAATAAGTCATGCGGGAGTTGTTTAACTACATCAGTCAAGTGAGGGTACCAACCGTCTCATCCGTCAGTGAGAACTAACATACAGGCAGCAAGACTGTAGCCACCGCCCTTAACTTTCGCCCAACGCACATTCCACCTCCCGCAGGTGGGGGGCCTACAGGAGGGCTGCAAAGTAACTTAAATGTGAAAGTAAGGTTGAAGTCTTACTATGTATCTGATTTATATGAATATGATAAATGAATGAATATTAGCAGATTATTTCAATTGTGCTGTTGTAGACACGGCCATCAGAGTCATGGTCCTATTACGCCTCTGCAAAGGTTAAAATAGGTTTGTCACTACAATTTAGGCCTCTTGAAATATAAAAGAAAGAATATAAAGAATGTCCAATAATGGGCAACCCTCCAGTGCTTTCGGAAAAGTCATTGCCCAATTTGATCCATCCTACACAGAACCAAGAACTGAACCACATCAGACTATTGTGACTCCAATATTTGTCAGTGTTTTGTATCTTTTCCTTGTGATTCTGTCATTTATTGTCTCATCTTAGTCTTTTTGCAGGTCTTCTGGCCTTGCATTTATACACAATCTGTATCTGAAATTCCACAGTTTGTCAGTAGGTGGAGGCAAAAGACCGTGGTGTGTTCAGCTGCTGAGCATTAAGTGACAGGAGTGTGTTTGTGTGTTCAGGCAGTGGCCGGTGGCGAGGGTCTACCTGTGGCGGTGCAGTGTGTTGCTCTGCCGTGGCAGGATGAGCTCTGCCTGCGCTTCATGAAGGAAGTGGAACAACTGGTCAAACAGAGCAAGAAGTAAAGCTGCTTTCTTTCTCAGTCTCACATGAAAGGCTGCAGACTTCAGAGGAGACATGTTAACTTGAGTATTTCCTGTAAATGTTATTGAAATGTGTCAAAGGGTTGAACATCCTCTGCACTACCAGTAGGGTTGACTGGGGTTGGTTGTCACACTGTTTCACTTGCATGCATTGTTGATGATTGAAACCCTCATATGGGATTGGTTTTCACAAGTTTTGGGCAACAAGTTGTCACTTTGTTGTAATTATCAAGCAAGCTTCAGTAAAAAAAAAAAAAAAAAAAAAAAATTACAAAAAAAATGTAGAACTTTTTCATTTTTTCAGATTGTAAGTTGGACACCACCTAAATGCCCATAAATGGACACCACCTAATGCCCTTTGCATTTAAACTGTGAGTTTGAACCAGTGATAATTATTGTGAATGTATTTTATGAGCAATGGAATTAAGGAATTTACAGCACGTAATAATGTAGCCAAAAAAACAACAGAAGAGAGCAGGTTCAACATTCCACGACTGCATTTTGAACTCATGTATCATTGATATTATTGAAAAAAAACTTCTAGAAGTTCCATATAGCTTTTAGAAGACAGGCTTTTGTTCAAAATTTCCTAACAGGTAACCTGAGCAGTAGTGAGCAAGTCAGTGTAAACATGTGAGAATTAAAACTGACTCACCTGCTCCATGTTTTAAGTCTTGATGCACGCTAGGTAATAAAGGTTTCTCCGTTTTAGGGTTGCTAGTCTTGATCTAGCAACCGTTTAACTTACTCAGCTACTCAAGTCAGTCATGACAAATGTATACCCCTCGATAAAAGTATGACCTCTATAAACATTTTAATCTAGCTACCAGATGGCTTTAGCTTGGTAGTGAAAAAGTGATTCAAATCAAAGCTATTACATTCAGCTTTTTATTAAGTGTGTATTTTTTTAAATGATTAATATTCTATTATGTTTTAATACAAAACCACCACAAAAAATTACTCTGACCCACAAAAATTACAAAATACTTTGTCCTCTCAAAGTTTAGTATTGTAATGTAACGTGGCAATAACAAGCACTATGACAGCCAACCGCAGTCTACCCTGTCTTTTTTGTTTTTTGGCTGTTTGTTAAGGGTAAAATAAATGTTAACTGTTGAAATCAAGGTTGTATGTTTGTTTCTTTGTTTTTGTTTGTTTGTTTTTGTAAAGCCAGGTTTTGGTTTTCTCTTGCTATCAATATCTGTGCCTCACATTTAATCCAGATCAGCATGAAATCATGCTACATGCTATGTAGCATGAAAACAGAAATCATGTCAAATCATCAGGCAGAGAGGCGCCTACCACAATTATGAATCATACATTTTGAAGTAAATTAGGTAACCAGTCAGACGTTAGAATCTGTTGACAAACTGCAGTGACAGTTTTAACCCCGCCCCTTTGATTTTAATGGGTGAAGTTGACCGATGAAATTAATTCATGAACACAGCAGCAGTGCAAGAAGTGCCAACAGGGCCGTGCAGAGATGTTTAAAGGGGCGGGTGCTCAAAGTTAAAAAGGGGCACATAGAAACAGGCTGAAGAATGACAACACACATTCATCAAGAATCTAATAACGAATCGCATCATCCTATATCATCATCAGGTCGGGACAATGCAGAGCAAACATAGTCTGTGTTTTATGTGATGGGTACAGTGTTGCTGTTGAGGGGTTGCTGCTGCTCCTGTTGCTGATAGTGCTGGAGGGCAGGGCTGTGTAGATCTGAGACTGTCGACCAGGGGTGAGCAACTCCAGGCCTCGAGGGCTGGTGTCCTGCAGGTTTTAGGTCTCACCCTGGGTCAACACACCTGAATCACATGATTAGTTCATTCCCAGGCCTCTGGAGAACTTCAGGACATGTTGAGGAGGTCATTTAGACATTTAAAGCAGCTGTATTTGATCAAGTACACATCTAAAACCTGCAGGACACCGGCCCTCGAGGCCTGGAGTCGCCCACCCCTGCTGTAGACTGTAAAATGTCCATAGGAGAGATGGTAGCTGATTAAACAAGTGTTATGAGATAATAATAAAATGCAACGATTAGTGACAGTGCTTGAAACCACAAGGGAACAAAACTGTGAGAAATAAGCTTTTCTCTGCCTGTGAATCACTCTTTGTCTCTCTTCCTCCTTCCATCTCCTCATCTCATCTATCACTTGCTGTGAATCTGAGAACAAGGCACAATTTGCTATTGCATTGATCTATTATTTAATTATCCACACTCTAAAACTCTTGCACCTAATCCATAATAAAGTAATAATAGAAAAATGTTATAGAACCAAAACATTGCAGGTGTGTTTATTATTGTTTTTATACTGGAATACCTCTGCAGTGCAACAACTGGTACATGTGTTCATGTTACCTGTGCTCCTTTTAATCCAGCTGGTGAGGGATCCACTGCCTTTAGCAGCCTCACACAGCATGTCTGGACAATGTTATATCATGAGTAATAATTTTTTAAAAATCTATATACATAAAATACGCACACACACACACACACACACACACACACACGCACGCACGCACGTACATAGCCTACTATGGCCACAAGTTTGCATCATGGTGCTGATCAAGAATCCTTCCCTTATTGTTTTTTCCTAGTGCTATAATAATAAAGTAATTTTTTTTAAATTAAGCAATAAATATAAAATAAAGTATTTATGATGATTCGATTTGTTTGACTATTCACTCTGTGCAGGCAGAATAGAATAGAATAGCTTTTTATTGTCAGTGTTACAAGAACAGTGAAAGGCAGTTTGGCATCTCTCCGTGTGTGGAGTACACAATAGCGTAAGTATTTACATAATAACAGACAAATTGACATTTACACAAGAAAGCTATGTACAAGTTATACATACACCTGCAAACATACACGCACATACATACATATATGTATATATACATATTTGCATCCGTACATGCATACACACACATATTTCCACATACACGCTGTTAAGGTTCAAAAATATAGGGAAGGAAACACAGGAGGAATGCAAGTAACCACACTGGTCCACAGGGTAAAGACGATGATTTTAATGAAATGACACGCGTGGGAGAATGAGCGGACTCCGTAAGCAGACAGCCCCACAATCTCATCCTCCTAACATCAAAATACAGTTTTATATGCATCAGAGTATATTTAGTGACGCCCCCTCATTGCGTCATCACATACATCAGCTTCAAAACCACACATGTTCTATTTGACAACTTAAGGCACAATTAAAAGTACACTGGCTTCCATCTTCTCCCCGGTGGTTTCCCGTAAGCCAGCTCAGCTCTCGCATCGTGCATCTACTGCTTCATCAGTCAACTTTCACCTACACCCTAACAGTGTGTGTGTGTATGTGTGTCTGTGCGTCCACGTGCGAGGGCGCGTGCATGCTGTGTACTGCGTACGTGTCATGACCTCTCACTATTTGTCTGTCTGTGCGTGCAGAGTTTGCATCTGCTTTCTGAACCTTAGTTGACCTCAACTTAAGCAACCTGAACTTTCCCCTATCAGTGATCCCTCTAACTAAGTGTGCGTGTGGTTACGTGTATGTCCGAACCAAGACTATATATGTGTACTCTACTGAATTAATGTTTTGATCAAAAGCCTCTACTAAAAGCTTAAATCAAAGATAAATGCATAATAACTCTTTGGCTCTTTGGCTTGCACTCGCTCTGCTTTCGGTTTCGCTTCTGCAAAAGCACACCGTTTCCTGTCAGCCTGCAACTCAGTTTTCTCACCCACTGGAGACTTCAGTATAAGAATATAAAAACATTCGAAAACCTTTAAATTTTAGAACAACCTGTAATAAACATGTTAATATTTGATTATGATAACTCCTGTAATACAAATTATAACCTAATGCCAGCACTTCAATAAATGCTTGGATGAAATGATAATTAATGCAATGATAAAGATGATGGTTATGAACAGTAACCCTAAAATAATTCCTATAATTCTACACTTCCCTCTCTTGACCTCTTGACCACAAGAGGTCACCATACTGTGTGTGGTGTCACTCCTCGACCCACTCGGTCACCTCTAGTCCCATTAATGGCATCATGGGCCCCGAAACCACCATTCCCAGGTCTACTGCCTTCGCTCTAACCCTCTCTAGCCGTCCCCTGACTCAGCAAACCAGACAACAACCTCCCGTCATCTAGGTGGTCCAGTAATAAACCGCCAGCTCCCACTTGAGAACACTTCATGCTTAAGTGGTCTCTGCTCCTCTTCTGGGTCCCTCTCTTCTGGGCCTCCTGCAAAGGATAGAAAACACTTTCTCCCTACTATGCTCTAAGTTACTCTGTTCCTCGATTGTTCTCAAAACATGAACCTACTTTCATATTTGGTTTTTGACTTTTATTTTCAAATCTTAATCAACCGTACTCAGCATTTGTAAAACTCTTAAAAGCACTGCCTTTAAGAGAGTCGAAGGAAGCACGTCTCTGCATGTGCTTCCTCTTTGCTCCTTATCTGATCACCCACATCCTGTACACAAAACTGTCACTGCTGCAAGTGCCTCTCATCTAAAGTCACCTTTCACAAGAAAAATCATCATAAAATCATTATAAGGGCTTATTCTACTAAAAGGATCCAAGAAAAACAATCACTTTAATCACTCAGTGTAAGCACATAGTTAATTGCTCCTAGATAAACTTCATCATAGCTAAAAACTGAACTCTAACTGTATTTTGAACTCCCATTTCCTGGGTGATAACCTGTTTGAATATATCATTTTATTTCATTTTGCTGCTTTTAATGTAATGACTCCTTCTAACTTAAACTTTATCAGACTTAACCAACATATATAAGCTTTCTCCCTTTGCTTCTGTTTTCTGTATTTCTGTATTCTGTAACTGCTTTTTATATAAGAGGACTAAGTTAGAGCTGCATCTGTTATCTCAATATTTTATATGTCACTCAGTTTAGTTACAAGCAAAACTCCTATTCAGTTCCTCTTTCTGTCATTTGTTATTGGGCCAACTCAAATTCAGTTAAAAGCTAAAGGAATTTCAGGCCCTAGGCCTCACCTATGTTTAAACCATATGTGTTTGTAAGCGTGAATGCTGTTTATCCTTCTGTTGCTCCAAGTCCCCTACAATATATCGACTGAGACATAACGCTCATCGAAGCTTATGACCTTCAAATGGACCGAACCTCAACTCGGTTAATGAGCACGATTGCAATGTGTAAGAAAAAATCATTTCTACATATATAATCTCCAATATTATTCATTTGAGTCAGCGAGACTTTTAACATCCTCATAAAAAGCTCTCCTCTACCCTAGAAATAAATCTATTTACTATCTGTTTCTAAAGCCTACATTATAACAACATTCTAGCATTATGTCACTGTTACAACTTATCCTAAAAATCAAAAAGAAATCCCACATTTTCTACTCATAAAATCTTCACTATTTTCCCCAAAGCATATCCTTTATTCCCACAATTTCCCCTTTAAGTTTGGTGTACAACTTCTTATTAACACCAGCAATTTATCTTCTAAACCTAATTCAGTTCATTTTAATCCTTTCTTTTAACAAGTCCTCAGTTTTACTATATCTAGATTATCAAACAACCCCAATCATTATAAAATCCTAGTAAAACCCCTTTCACATTAAACAAATTAAATCTTAAATCCCTCTCTTTTTTGACACATCTCATGTGGCAAAAAACTCAACATGCTCCACCCAAGCTTAACAAATCAAAAGGAAAAAAGGTTAGTCATTTCATTTCTCAGAACAGCTCAGCAATTCTCCTCTCCGGTGTTTTGCTCCAGCCCTGAAAACCTGTGTTTAAGGAACAAAATCAATTTAATCATCATGTCAAATCTTCTCCAACTCGTTGCTCCATTGAACTCTGGATCCTTGGAACTTCCTGGAAACAAAACCTGTACTTTACATTTCATACTCTCCCTCTATGATCCAGTCTGTGTCATGACAAAAACAAACCTAAACAAAACAGTTATTAATCATGTGTCACCTCAGTTCATGGTAACTTAAGTTACACCAAACAATGTTTCCCTTTTAGCATTTAGCATTCTATAATGTAATAACATGGTCTAACCCAAATCAACAAAGCAGAAATTCACCCAAAGGAACATCAGCATCCCCAGATTTAAGTCTTCCACTTGTCCTGTTTGTCAACCTTTTATTTATTTCCCCCCTTGGTCCAACCACTCACATTCACTCAAATGCATTCACACATGATATTTTTTGCTGATCTGCAGCCCTCCGCGCACGTCATCAGATGCTCCACATCAGCAAAATGAGCTCAATCATTTGTTTTATTTCGTTTTCCTTTTTAGGAAAATAGTTCTCTACACTTTTGACTGGATTGAATCGATACAATCCATTTTTAGACAGAGACTTGCCGCCAATCAGTCTCTGATTGTAATCAATTATAATTCTGTAAAGCCCACCTGATTTTCGTACTTGGTAATTTTGTTATAATTCTACAACGCTTACATCTATATACATACACATACATGCCATCTAACTAGCAGGTGCACTGAGAGGTGCAGTGTGATCAGTGATATTGCACATTGAGTGTGCGGGGGGGGGGGATGATATTGCACATTGAGTGAGGGTGGGGGTGGGGGGTGCTGTTGGAACTATACTAAACAATGTTATAATAAATACAGTTTAAAGAGGTAAGGGTGTTGTTTACATTGAAGTATAAACAGAAATACGATTTATAAATGAGGTGTAATGTCCATGAGTGTTGGCAGTGCAGTTATCCTCCAATCAGGGTGGAGGTAGGGCATGTTTGACAGCCTGTGGGTAAAAACTTCTGTTGAGTCTGTCTTTGACCTGATGGACCTGTAGCGTTTACCAGAGGGAAGGGGGGGGGGGGGGGGGGGGGGGGGGGGGTGAGTGTCCAGGGTGCGAGGGGTCTTTGATGATGATGCTGGCTTTCTGCTGAAGTCTGCCAGTATAAATGTCTCTGAGGGGGGTTAGTGAAGTGCCGATTGCCCGCTCTGCTGCCCTCACCACCCGCTGCAGTTTCCTCTTGTCCTCCACAGTGCAGCAGTTGAACCACAGTGTGCAGCAGTAAGTCAGAAGGCTCTCAGTGGTGGAGCGGTAGAAGTTTACTAGCAGTCTTTGGGGTAATTGGGCCTGACGTAGTTTCCTGAGGAAGTACAGCCTTTGTTGTGCTTTCCCTACCTGGTGGGAGATGTTTGTGGACCAGGTAAGGTCGGCCGAGATGTGGACTCCGAGGAACTTAAAGCTTTCTACTAGGGATGCACCGATACCGGTATCGGGTATCGGCCTCGATACCACATTTTCTAAAGTACTCGTACTCGTTAAAAGTCCCCCGATACCGGAGACCGATACCACGGTCTGAGAAATGTCTATGTTTGAGCGGCGTGTAAGGGGTTAATCACAGGCGTCGAGTGCCCGCCCCCAGGCCCCGGCTGCAGCAAACTCTTGCAAGAGGAGAGAAAATGTCCAGAGACAATCCACGTGCTGTGAAAATAACACAGGCAATTATCGAATACATTGCATTGAGTGACCAGCCACTCTCGGAGGTAGAAAATGTTGGATTCCTGCGTCTCCTCCATGTTCTGGAGCCCAGATATGATGCCCCAAGCCGCCACTACATGACTGACACGGAGTTGCCTAAACTACACGAGTCCGTGAAAAAACATATCCGGGTCATTCTTACTATTCAGTGCCATTTGAGTCCTAGTGACATAATATGGTATATTTAGTGTAAAACTTGTCTAATGCTTATTTCTAAACCATTTTCTTGTATGTTTAACCCCCCTCTACCATAGAACACATTGATATATACACAGGATAAATACATTAAAAGTAAATTACTTTTATTTTAGCACAAGTCACTAAAGTACTATGTCCCCAGTCATGCTTGCTCGACTTCAGTTACAAATATAACTTAAAAAAAAAAAAAAAATCTAGATTTTTCATCATTTCTGGATTGGCTTATTTCTAATGTTCCTCATCAAATGTTCTTTTTTATTATTAATGCATGTTTAATACTTAAAATCTTTAAAAAATGTTGTGTCCCTGAATCAACTGTCACCCCTGTTACTCTGATAAGAATTCCATAGAACACATCACCTGATTATTCTTTTAGTCACATGACACTCCTGGATGTAACATATTTTGGAGGGAAAACTTTCAAGAAGAAGACGAGTAAGTACCACTCTTTAATCAACCCTTTTTTCAATGTTTTAGCAAGATTTTGTAATGTGGCAAAGCATAACACGTTGAGGGGTCTGACAAATGCTTTTGCCATGATGTAACCTGTAATTTCCACAAAGTATGCTGATCAGTGTGATTTTCAATGATTGAACTGTAGTAGAGACGAGCAAACATATTGGTAGATCTGAGAAGAGAGAACTTTTGTTATGAAAATGATTTTAATCTTTTACACATGATTGCATTTGAGCTTATTAAAGAGCTGTGGCTCCTGGTCAAGTGAAGGTCAGAAACTCTTGGCAGGCGTTAAGGATCAGCCAATACACGGTGAGGAGGACAGGAGCTCTGAAAGGAATGGCAACACACCTGCTTACATGTCAGATGCCTGGAGTTATATCCTTATATCCTTATATCCTTGAGAGCTAAGAGTTAAGTTTGTATCATTTATCATTTATATCCTTTTAAGTAAGTTTAAGTTTCAGTTATGTTCAGTTTGAGTAAGTTTCCTTCATGGTTCGAGTGTGACATTTAGCCTAGAAATTACACAGAGTTCAGCTGTGTAGGTGCACAGGCCTTATGTCAGGTTAAGACGAGAGGTGTGAGGTTAGCAGAGGTGCAGACGGGGTCATGACACATACATAGCCTACACAGCAGGCACCCACATACACACACACTCACACACACACACACACACCATAACAGATCTATTTTGGTAGGTAAGAAGTGAAGATGTGTTTTTGCTGCAATTGCAAATTGTGCCGGCAGATTGTCAGATGCTTACAGGAAGTATACCTGATCTACAGGAAGATAAGGAAGCGTACGCGGGGCGACACCGGGATGGAGATGAGACGTGATGTTCTTTAAAATATGTTAAAGTTAGCAGGAACATTTTGTGGTTTAAGTGATTGTTACGGGTTCGAAATTGAGGATGAGAGTAAAACAATGATAGTCCAGAAGAGGTGGTTCAAACAATTGATTTTAATGCACGCAGCGTGGAGAGGTGTAAACTGCAAAACAGTTGTACATCTCTGCCCAAAATACACTCTAGATTGCTTTTATAACATCAGGGTATTGTAACGCCCCTTCTTGCGTTTACAAGCACATAATTTGCATGTACAGAACATTCATGTATTTTAAGAATTAAATGCAACATAGAGGTTCCTCCTTGTGGCATACTCTTCCGAATATGGTGATGACCTAAGGCCTTTGAGGTCACCATGGACTGGACATCCTTCCGTCACCTGTAACTAAGCAAACTCAAATACCACAAGAAGCTGAATACATTCAGGCCTTTGCTCAGCTACTATTTTACTGTACCAATATACTCAGCATATGAGTTATGATACATATATATTTAACTCAATCATTTTAAAGTAGTTATAACTGCACCTGTAATAAACATGTTAATATTTGATTATGATAACCCCTATAATATAAATTATAACATAATGCCAGCAGCTTCAATAAACACTTTGATGAAATGATAATTAATACAATGTTAAGGATGGTGGTTATATACAGTTCAGCAGTGACCTAATTTCTTTAAATATTACAGTGATGTAAGCTGTACTTTGTCTATTTTTGCAAAAGAGGGGGCTTTGTTATTGTACCCATATAAAACCTTTGTCTAATTGTTGTAAGTTCAGTTCGATTGCTGACTTTGCCCAGCTTCGGACTCCACGCGTGTTATCAATAAATCTTTGCTTTGACCACATCTTCCGGACCAGAGTTGTTATTTGCTTGTGAGCCCTCCGTACTCCTTTTCTCCAACTTTTGAACCTTAACATTTGGGGGCTCGTTCCGGTGGTTGGAGACAGGAGAAGACCAGGGAGGCGCTGGACAGGGTCCGAGGTGGTCAGGCGGACAGACGGAAATCAGTGGTGGAAGTGAGGGGACATTCGCCGGCGAATTAAAAAAAGGTAAGACACTACCTGTTGAAGTGAATTTCCAAAAAGTGTCAGATTGAATACGACAAAATTAGAAAGTCTACTCACTGAAAGTTACTGATGAATGTCTGTTTTGATTTAATTCTGATTGTAATCTCATGAGTATACTGGTTGGAATAAGGATAATGAAAAGTAATAAAGTACAGTACTGAGAGAATTAAAAGCGGTGGGAGCTGCTAATTTAGTGTGGTAGGGAATTTGATTATTGTGTGGGGGAAGCCCCGTTGGTCATTTGATCTACGTGTGATGGTCAGTTCGTGGGTTCAAGTCCCTTATGTCCACAACGGGAGATCTGCCTCAATCTTCATCCGGCTTCGGGTGTAGATTGTTGTTTCAAATTATTATAAATTTTTCTAGAACGACAGCGGCGTCTGTTAAGAAGCGCATTTCCTCCTTGGTAACGCTTGCGCTAAGGCAGGACGCTGACCTTAGACCTACTGGACAGTAGGGATAGTACCGTCGACAGTGGGGGAGAAGTTGGGAAACTCCGAAATTGCTAGGGGATCGATCGAATCCCCTATTTGCGCTTTTTTGGCTATGATAAATTTGGTTAGGGTATTAGCAATCGGGCCACCGTCAGGGACGGAATACTGGCTAAAATTGGTCGCAAAAAAGTCAGGGACTTTTATCGGTCGGACCGTTATGGGTAAATTTGTCGAAATTGGTAGGAGCTAAGAGGCCTAAAAAATCTGTGCAGTTGTAAAAATAAGGACGTCTCTGTAAAATAATAATATAATAATAAGTAATCCTCGGCTGAAGGGAGTCTCTGTATCAGAAGCACTGCCTGCTGACTTCTATTTTTAGATGGTGTGTGTTCATGTATGAGGAGCGGTGACGCTCATAGTGACTATCGCTTTCGGTTTCGAGTGGATTGAATGTGTAACTGTTGTTTGAAAAATTTTGCTAAAATGTCTGTAACTAAGAGGTTGGTTTTGCATATTACGAGAGGATAAATAGAGTTGAAGTAATTGTGGTGAATGTGTGATCAGTGACCGAGCTTAAGGGTCACTGTTTAAGTGTGTGAGTGCGGGATGAGTTTGACTGAGGGAGAGAATGCTGCAGGTCTGTGAGTTAGTTTCAGATAACCTGTGTTTACGTAAATGAAGCGGCTGCTACCGTGAGTGCACAAAGGGGTTTGAACAGCTGTTTAATAAAGAACGTGGCTGCGAAATCCCTAGAGTTTTGGGGAGTTTATAGAAATTGTTATGTATCGCTGAATGCGTGTATTTAAAATGCTGGTTTTGTTTATTATCATTTTGTGAGTAAAGTCTTAATTTTTGACATGAGTGTATGACTGTTTTGCTGAGTTTTGAGACAGAATATATGAACTGTGATTTGATTTTTCTTAAGATAAAAAGGATGTTTGTTTCTGGATCTTGTCAGATTGAATATTCACGTACGGGGAGTGTTATTCATATGAGATGCATTTGTTGGGCTGAAACGCCGGAGAACCACTATGGTTTTACAGTGGCTGCAGATATAAGACGGTCAGAGTTAGAGTTATTTAGCTTTCTGTTTCGTAGTTTCCTGATATTCCGGTGCTTGGAAAAATACATTGAGACACACGAAAGAGACCCAGGTGAAGCTGCCAGTGTGTTTTTATCGTTCTGCCAACGTGCCTTTAGTCCCTTTGACATAGAGTACCACTGGACCGGGTAACGGACGGTGAAAGTACGAACATGTGTAAATGAACTGGCTGCTGTGAAACGCACAAGGATCTCTGTTTTGGTTTAAAGTGTTTTTGAGGTCATAAGCATGATTTATACATATTGTTAATTGACTGTAAATATTACGTTGCTTTGTTTGCTATGGGGATATACATGGGGCTTTGTTTCATTGCTGCAATGATGTTATTGATGAGCTGGGTTTGGAATATTGTTGTTGTGATGCAAAGCTGGATGGTTTGAAGTTAAAGCTGTTTTAATTTAGGCAATACATAACGGGTGATATTGACGTTTGAGTTTTTTGTGTTTTTACCTGAGGCTTAAATAAACAAATAAGTACCTTTGAGAAACCCGGTCAAATTTTACTGTGCATAATAACACATGGTGCATTTAAGTATAACTCACTGCGGCCTATGCTGTGGTGATAGAACTGATTATAAAAATTGATGACCCTTTGAGATTAAATTGTGGAGATAAGATAAAGTACACAAAGTTTAATAGGATGATTTGAGTTTGTTAAGCACATGGCCATATAATAATATCGAGCTGTAGCATGCTGACATATCAGTAGAGAATTGTTAAAGACGAATGAGCTGTCTTGACGCAGAGAAAATGGAGTGGTCGTCCTGTTAGGATCGAATGATACTCCGGCTCGGTGGTCAAGTTCAGACATAAGCCTTAAGCAATCATGAGCCACTAATAAGCGTGACAGATTAATAGATATAAAATTACAGGATTGAGTGTTAAAAAATCACAGTGAAATGAGCACGCAATAAAGTGGACTTATTAGGAGTAGAAGAATTATACAATAGAGGGGAGTTGGTGTTAATTTATCAGTAAAAGCAAAAAACAAAAAATAAAATAAAATAAAAATGGGTTGGTTGGTTGAAATAATAAGGTTTAAAATTGAAGAGTGTTAATCTGGACTTGAGGTTTACATAGGGAACAATCAGCTGGAAAATAACCGAAATGCTGTTGGAGGCGTTCTGTAAAGTGGATATTTCACTCGTGGAAGGGGTGTTTGAAGTTACCTTGAAGTTACCAACCTGTTACGCTTATTAATAGTGGAAACAATTTTTTTTTTGTAATTTTTATAATATGGCTAATAAACATGTTAAAAATGGTTCTTAGTGGTCACCATGTACTAGCTTGTTGTTCATCATACTAGTAGTAATGGCTAAGTTTAGCATAAAATCTCCCCCCTGTTACCGTCACCCCTGTTATTGCTATGCACTGTAACAGGGGGGACACATGGTAACAGGGGGGACGTAAGATGATAGAAGTTTAGTGTTTAGGGTTATTTATACAAGTGTGTATTGGTAATTATTATTAACCTGTATATATATACTTTTAGAAGATTTTGAATAGTATACATTTTTCAGGGAATGGCACCAATGTCTGCTGCGGAGAAGCAGCGGCGCTACCGAGCACGTCGTGATGCTGACCCTGAGAGAAGACAGATATATCTCAATAAAGAGAAAGAGAAGTGGAGAAAGGACAGAGAGGAAGGGAAAAAAAAGAAAGTGGCAGATCTCAGTGAACGACAGAAGAGAGCACAGAGAAAGCAGTGGCGAGAAAGGAAAAGAAAGCAGAGGGCTAGTGCCAAAGGCAGGACAGAATTTGAGGCTATGAATACTCCTCCCCTAAGTCCAGAATATTCCCTAGAGCCAGAAAATGCCCCGCAACCAGGACCCTCAAGGTTAGAAGAAGAGTTGACAGTTCAATGCTTTGCTGATTAGGTAGATTTTGTATTTGAATGATAAAACGTGATTTTGCCCTAAAAAGAGAGAGAGAGAGAGAGAGAGAGAGAGAGAGTGTGTGTGTGTGTGTGAGTCTACCTGCCTAATACATTATAAACATATAATATCCAACGTCTATCTTATACTGTATCTAAACATTTATCTAAACATATATATATAATAATTGTGACAATATTTCCTGTGTTGTAGGCAATACATAGTTGGACGAAGGAATATTAGACAGGGAAGAAGGAGACTCAAGAATGAAATTAAAGAGCTAAAGGCCTTGTTGGAAAAGGAAAAGAGAAAAAAAGAAAAATACAAGAAGAGGTGCCAGCGTTTGGGTGGGGAAAAAAAATCCCCACGTTCTAAAGTGGATGCACTGCTGCGTCATGAAACAGTTAGCAACACAATTAGGAAAAGACTATTACTGCAGGAATCAATCATTGAGGAAATCAGGAATAAATACAAAAACACCAAAAAGGAACGAGAGAGGCAAATTATTGCAAAAACGACAATAGGAAAAATTATAAAGAAATACAGGCTACAGAGGGCTGCACAGACAGCTCTAGGCTTTTCAAAAAAGCGTGTTCAAAGACAAGATGGAGGGCTCATAACCTTTGAAAGAAAGGAAAGCAATAGATTACCAGTTGATTGCAAGCAGAAAATAAAGGCCTTCTTCTTAAGAGATGACGTCAGTCGGATGACAACAGGACGAAAGCAAACTGTAACTCAAAAGAAAATAAAAAAACAGAAACGTTTGCTAACTGATTCACTGAAGAATCTGCACCATAAGTTTCTTTCAGAAACTGAGCATCAGGTCTCATATTCTTGTTTCTGCACCTTAAGACCATTTTGGGTTGTGGTGCCCACAGAAGCTGATCGTGAAACCTGTCAGTGCAGGACACATTGAGAACTTACAGTTCATGGCCAATGCCCTGTACGTCCAAGGTCTATCAGCAACAAAACACATTGAAGAGATGGTAGATGCAACAATGTGTGATGCTAAATCCAAAGTCTGTGCATACGGTGAGTGCAAAGACTGTTTCAGTACAACACACACACTCTTGAGACCTCCTAACAACACAGAGATAGCCTTTACCAAGTGGTCTCTAGAAGAGAATGAAAAATTAAATGATGGAGAGGTATCTGGTAAAAAGTCAACAATTACAGTGAAGACAACTGTCATGACAACAGAGGATGCACTTGCAGGGGAATTTCATGACGGACTACTCAGATTTAGGCGGCACGTCTTTAATATCCGATGGCAGTATAGGGCCTACAGACAACTGAGAGAAAATTTGAGAAACGATGAATGTCTGCTACATGTAGATTTCAGTGAGAACTACTCCTGTAAGTATTCTCAAGAAGTACAAGCAGTCCACTTCGGAGGGTCACACCAGCAGGCAACCCTACATACTGGAGTACTGTACACTGCAGCTGAACAGTCACCAGTAACATTCTGCTCTATCTCACCTTCCAGGCGGCATGATCCCCCTGCGATATGAGCCCATCTTGACCCTGTGTTAGACATGATCAGAGAAAGATACCCTCTTATCAAACACCTCCATGTCTTCAGCGATGGTCCAGCTACACAATACAAACAAAAGGGCAACTTTTACCTGCTCTCAAAAGAGCCATTCAAAAAAGGGTTCAAAAACATCAGCTGGAACTTTTTTGAGGCCAGCCATGGAAAGGGGGCTCCAGATGGTATTGGAGCCACCCTTAAAAGGTCAGCTGACACAATTGTCCGCCATGGAGGAGATATCCCCAACGCAGAAGCTATGTTTCACAAGCTGAGAGACATGGGCACTTCAGTGGAACTTTTTTTTGTGGGAGAAGATGATGTTGAGAGGAAAGTAAAAGAAATTATTGATGGACCGACACTTGTGCCTGTCAAAGGAACCATGAAAATCCACCAAGTACTCAGTTTCTCTCCAGGAACAATAAAATACAGGGACATAACCTGCCTTTGCCAGGCAGACAAAGGTGTACTGGACTGTGAATGCTATGGCCTGAAGGAGATAAGCCTTAGTCAAGAGGCAAGTCCACATTGCACTGAGGGACCAACCCGGCCTGAGAACATCACAAAAGATCATATTGGTCAGTGGTGCATTATCAACTACGATGGTGAACCCTACCCAGGAATCATTCTGGAGGTTGAAGAGGATGTTAAAGTGAAATGCATGCACAAGAACGGGACCAACAAGTTCCACTGGCCAAGTCCACGTGAGGACATAACCTGGTATAGGGATGACCAGGTTGTGTGTCTGATGAAAGAACCAACACCTTTGAATAAGAGGTCAGTTCAGCTGGAGAGGAAAGTGTGGGATTTCCTTGAAAAAAACTGGAGTTGCTGGTCTGTTGCATAGGTAAAAGGTGTGAGAAAAATGTTCATTATGTTGGGTGTACAGTGAAAATTTGCTTGTTTAATGTGGACATGTATCTACCTGTGTTGGTTGGACGGGCATGGTGAAGGTGTTCAAAGTTTCTTTAAGGTGGTATTTTTTGTCACTGATGTTATGTCCACCCTGTTACCTCCTGTCCACCCTGTTTCTCCTCTGTCCACCCTGTTACCTGTGTGTTTCTTTTGTTAATTAAATCAAATCAACAAACATAATGCATGTCTCTTTGGTTATTGGGAGGGAATGAATCAGCAAAATTAAGTTACTTAAAAATGGAGCCAATTTTTTTTTTATATTCCCTTTGAATCTAAAAACAATCTTTTGAAATTACACTGTGTCTTAAAACTGAACCTGTCTTCTTTCAATATAATGCTTGTTTAAAATACTTCCTTGAAATTTCCTTGCAGATTTTAAAAAGGGACATTGTAGCTTTTAGAAAATGTAAATATTACTATAACTGTGTATTCAAAACAGTTATTAATAGAAAATTGAATGTCCTGTAACAGGGTGGACATTTGGCACGCCATGGGTAAAGACTTTGATTTTAAAAAATATTATAATATAATATCCTTAGCTGGACCAATACATTTTTCTTATAGGTTGAAAATCCCTCTTTTAGATGAAATGTTAAAATAATTCAAAATTTTGTATTTTTTGATGAAGAGTGATCACACTGAAATGGCACCGAATAGTAGGAATGACCCATCCACAGCCTACTGCAAGCCTCCTCTGCGTTTAGTTTCACCACGGATATTTGGACCAGCAGTGTTAGCCCCGTGTCGCTAATTAGCCTAACCTCCCAGTGGATAGACGAGTTTCACGCCGCAACGTATTACATGCCAAACAATTCAACTCGCACACCAGCCAGGCTATAGTGCATGTGTTTGAGGAAATGCTCCAGACATGGGGTATACATAAAACATCAGTACATGTTGTGCTTCGTGACAATGCCAAAAACATGATTAAAGCCATGAATGACGCAGGGCTCCCAAGTCTGCCGTGTGTCGCGCACACGCTCCAACTGGCTGTTCACGAGGGCTTATTAGCACAGAGGAGCATAGCTGATGCAGTAGGGTGGAAAATAGTTGGGCATTTTAAACATTCCGCCTTAGCCTACTCCCGCCTCGAGGACATTCAGGGACAGCTCAACCAGCCAATAAAGAGACTGCAGCAGGACGTACAGACGCGCTGGAACAGCACGCATGGAGAAGACTGTTGCCATCCTCGCCACTTTTGAGGAAAACACTAAAAAAGTGAGTAGCTACGACGCACTAGCCTCTGATGTCATCCCAGCTGTGACTGTGCTAGTGAGACTTCTAAACAGAGAAACAGACGAACAAATTTAAAATTAAATTTTGTTTTGTTTTTTATAATTATTTATTCTGTAATATGTTGCATACAACATGCTTTTCATTTTAAATAAATGTTCTTAATTCCAAACTAGTGCCTTGTTTGTTTGTTTTTTTGTTAAATTATATGACTAAAGCTGTTACCTGTAAATTTAAATCATGTTTTTATTAAGTACTCGGTATCAGCGAGTACTGAAATGCAAGCACTCGTACTCGTACTCGTTTTCCAAAAAGTGGTATTGGTGCATCCCTACTTATTACCCTTCCTACCTGCTCCCCATCAATGTAGAGGGTAGAGTGCTCAGATCGCTTTGTTCTTCTGAAGTCGATTACCATCTCCTTGGTCTTGGCTGTGTTCAGATGCAGGTTGTTGTCGTCACACCATTGCTTCAGATGCTGAACCTCCTCTCTGTAGGCTGAATCATCGTTGTTGTCGATCAGTCCTATGACAGTGGTGTCATCAGCAAATTTTATAATGGTGTTACTGGTGTGGATTGGTGAACAGTCATGGGTGAAAAGTGAGTATAAGAGGGGACTGAGGACACACCCCTGTGGGACACCCACATTCAGAATGAGGGTGGAGGAGGTGTGCTCTCCCATTCTTACGTTCTGGGGTCTGTTGCTCAGGAAGTCCAGTATCCAGCTGCACAGTGAGCTGCTGAGTCCTAAGTTGCTTAGTTTATTAACCAGTTTGTGGGGTTGAACTGTATTGAAGGCAGAGCTGAAGTCCACAAACAGCATTCTCACATAGGTGTTACTACAGTCCAGGTGTGTGAGGGCTGTGTGAAGAGCTGTTATTATGGCATCCTCTGTCGACCTGTTTGCCCTGTATGCAAACTGGTATGGATCGAGGTTTGCAGGGATGGCAGCTTTAATGTGTGACATGATGAGCTGTTCGAAACATTTGGCAATTATGGGTGTTAAAGCAACTGGACGATAGTCATTCAAGCAGCTCACTGTGTTCTTCTTGGGCACTGGAACGATGGTGGCTGACTTAAGGCAGGATGGTACTACAGACTGTAGCAGTGAGAGGTTGAAGATGGTGGTGAAAACCTCTGCTAGTTGGTCTGCACATGCTTTAAGCACTCTACCGGTCACACCGTCAGGACCAGCTGCTTTCCTCGCGTTGACTCTGCGCAGTGTGGCTCTGACCTGGTGCTGCTCCAGCTGGATGGGAGCGTCGTCCCTCTCTGTAATGGCAGGATGGGTGATGGTGTCCCTGTTTTCTTGGTCAAAGCGGGCGAAGAAATGGTTTAGGGTGTCAGGTAAGGTGATGTCTGAGGAGTTGGTTTGTGTGCAACTGTCTTTGTAGCCAGTGAGTGTCTTGATCCCCTGCCACATGTTTCTGGAGTTCTTTGTGTTAAAGTGTTCCTCGATGCGCTGTTTGTATTTGCGCTTGGCTTCTTTTATGCCTTTAACCAGAGATCGGCGTGCCTCTTTGTAGACTTGTTGGTCTCCTGATTTGAAGGCGCTGTTACGTGCTCTTAGTAGGGCTCTCACCTCACTGTTGAGCCATGGCTTCTGGTTCGGGAACACTTTAACAGTCTTTGTTGTTGTTATGCTCTCAGTAGGCTTACAGAAGCTGATGTATGAGAAAGCTTATTAAATGTTTAAACTGTAGAGATACAATCATTTTGCTGTTGTAAAATCAGCATTCTGTCCTATTTGAAATATAAATCTAATATAATCTGTTTCTTAATGTTTTTTCTTTAAAACACTGATTTTTCATAATATCTTAATTACAATAATCCATAATCATGTGGATATGCATATTAGATCATTTTAAGTGAAATATAAGCCCTCCAAAAGGCAGGACAAGCCCTGTAACTTACTTTAAAACTAAATATGTTCCCTAGAACGGTGGACAGAGCTACAGACCCATGACATCCTTACCCAGTTAGCTAGCAGCTATGACTAGCACTACTTGTGCAGTTAATAAAAAGACAGGCAATGTTTGTCACGCTGTAACACATACAGCAGGCTCATTTGTTTCATTTCATCAGTTGTCACAAAACAGTTTACCAACGTGTACATAATAACCTAATACTGCTGTGTGCTGTAGACTGGATAGTATGCTGTACAGCCAGGGCTGGACTGGGACAAAAAAATCAGCCCGAGTATTTTGACTAGAGACCGACCCACCAGGTATTAAAAGCCATAAAGCCTTTGAATGAAAACAAACACTGTTGTCACAGTGATGAACACTACCTTGTTGGTATATATTGTCACGGGTTCAAAATATTGGGGATGGATACAGGAGGAAAACCAAAATAACAACACTGGTCCGGTCAAGTCAAACGATGATTTTAATGAACACACGTGTGGGAGATGAACACTGCACGCAGACAGCATCGATCTCTCTCCGAAAACCACACAACAATAGTTTTTATGAAAATCAGGGTATTGGAACGCCCCCCTCATGCGTAAAGTAGGTACAATACAATCAATGTTGACAACTTTTAACACATTAAAAGAACATCTTCTTCTTCCCGAGGCCACATCCTTCCCAGTAATCTTCTAACTCTGCTTATCCCCTGGAACAAACAGTCTCTCCTGCAAGCATAATCAAACAGCTACAAGGCTTTGCAGATTGTTATTTAAATATTTGAACTCTCCCCTACACATGAGTTTAACTACTGCTTGTGTGTGTGCGTGTGTGCCTCGACCTCAGCATTCACTCTGTCTATAAGGACAGAGGCCAACTCTTCATGTGTGCAATAACCTAACTGAAACCATACATGTAATATGTTGAATAAATGTTCTAATCAAATGCCACTACTCAAAGCTTAATCAAAGAATATAAATGAATAAAGGATAATGATAACTGACATAGTATGTGTTTTGTAAGCGCCAGATCAGTCAGACATCCCGCTGACTGTAGCTTTTAACCCTTACTGACTTGAGCACAACTCCATAATAAGCACCAAACTGCAATATGTATAAGGATGATCATAGTTACACCTGCAATGAAAGATTATATGATTATACCAACACCTGTAAATAGAAGATTAACATGAGGTTATAACAATCACTGTAATACAAACGTTAATGTAATGCCAATAGCTTCAATAAATGCTTTAATGCAATGCTTATTATATGATTCTGATGCAATGATAAAATAACAGTAAAATATCTCTTCTCAATATGTATCAATCTAATAAACTTAAACCTACACCATCCTCCCTATTCTGGTATTCTAAACAGTACTTACTGGAAATGAAATGAGAATAAGAAAGAAAAGTATTTCTTTGTGCCCCCCTTTCCCTGTTAATGCCCTACCAGGCCCCCTGGCAAAACTTTACTAGACCCGCCCCTGCACAGTTACCAGCTGTCAGCCACGTAGAAAAGGATCCTGGTGTTATTTGTCTCTCAGAAACTGTTCATAACTTCCCTTCAACTCATTCATGTCACAGAAACGGTAAGCCTGTTTCTGCATCACCTGTTCAGCTCTGATGATTCAGTAAGGACATCTCCTGGTTTCATCTTCATGTTTCCCTCTCACCAAACCGATATCATGACCAGCAGCTTTTACAGCTGTGGCTCCAGCAAACATCAGCTGATACTAGAAAGTAATATTAAATAAATTCTAACAACAGCTTCTCAAGCTTAAACGTGCTGCTGTTGTTTAGTGCAATATCCGCTGGTTTCCTCTCTCTGGCGCAAAGTGGGCGATAAACAAACAAGAGAGACAGTAAAACCAATCAGCTGATCATTGATCAGTTTCATGATTGAAGTAGCAGCAGGAGCGGGAGGGGGAGAGAATGAGAGAAGAGGAGGCAGCTGTGCAGCGTAAAGACACAGAATAGCTCCAGCTTTGTGGGGTTTTTTTTCCATTCTGGCTGAAGTACGGGACCATTCGTGCTCCTTTTCACCTCAATATGGAACTTTAAAGTTCGACCTCCTCGGCTGTAATTGGTCCAGCCCAGAGTCGATCATGACCAATTGGCCAATCCACCACCTTTCATTGTTTATACCGTTTTTTGGGGGTTCTTTTTGCCTGTCCCGTTTGGCTCTTTTACCATCAGAATTATTGTGTAAATGCCCAACGGATTTACTTTGCCAAATGGACCATCCCATTAAAAAAAAAACCATCCATCCATCTTCATCCGCTTTATCCGAGGCCGGGTCGCGGGGGCAGCAGCCTAAGCAGAGAAGCCCAGACCTCCCTCTCCCCAGCCACCTCCTCCAGCTTATCCGGGGGAACACCAAGGCATTCCCAGGCCAGCCGAGAGATAATCTCTCCAGCGTGTCCTGGGTCTGCCCCGGGGCCTCCGCGATCTCGTTCTTTCGGTCACTACCCACAGCTCGTGGCCATAGGTGAGGGTAGGGACGTAGAACGTAGAATAGTTAAATATTATTGTTGAAGGGCACAAAACTCCACACGCACACACACATTTAAAAAAAAAAAATTATTAAATTTAAAAAAAAAAAAAATTGCCTTAACAAAAGGGCACTTTGGGCACCCAGCAGGAAAGGGGCAGGTGCTCAAGCCCCCCCACCCCACACGTGCCTGAGTACCAATATGAATTGATGAAATACATATGTAGGAGCCATATGAGTTGCTCTTTTTCTGTCTAAGTGGGTTGGTTTAAATGGACTCACTGTATTGGTGCACGGGTGTGGTAGAGGATAAATGTGGTTGCACTCACCTGTTCACAGCACCTGATGTTGATGAGCAGAAAGGTGGGGTGAGCATGAGGCAAAACTTTCTGTTGACCGCAGCTTGAACGCAGCTTGAATGATTTGATAGAGTTTGACTGTAACTTGATGGTTTTGTATATGTATCCACTAATTTGATGCCATAGGCCAAGTTATTATTTGGCATACTAATTGGTGCCAATTGGTAGTGATGGCCAAATGAAGCTTTCTGAAGCACTGAAGCTTGTATTGAAAAACGGTTCATTACTTGAAGCTTTTCAACACAGTCCTCTCTGGTGACATCTAGTGGCCACAAAATAAAACCGACTGCTTCATAATGATTGCTCACTCTAGAGAGTGGAGTTCTGTCTGATATTGGGTCGCCGTTGTGTTGCTTTAAACGTGTATTTTTTGGGGTGACAAAAATGTTGTTTATTTCTTTAATAAATAATTTTGACCAGTAAACCTTCCTTGTTTAAACATGCACCATGGTTTGGTCTTTCTTTGCTTGTGACTTCTTGATGTTGGTAAATACAATAATTGAAAAATACCACGTTACATATAATATACATATAATAATGTACAACACATTATGGAGTATGCATCTGCTGTGAGGTCCTGCCTCCATGTACTTGTGCAGTTAATCGCTAGATGGGTATATTTATAAATAATATTATATTAGGGAAATTTTCCTGTACATATTTTTGACCTGGGGGTAGAATTGATTGTGAAATGGAAAGGGAAAATGCTTATGAACTTGCAAATTAATAACATGATGCATTTAAGGTAACCCTTTTTCATTTTTATTTAAGAAGAGAATTTGTTCCACTGTGCGATGGCCAAATCTGTTCCTTTTCGTGGAGATAATTTCTCCTGCCTTAAGGAAAATCTCTTCACATGGCACAGAAGAGGCTGGAGTGCAGAGAAACTGGTAGAGATGCAGTTATGGCTCCACAAACTATCAGCTAAAGAGAATAAATAAATTAAATTGCGGCACATTTTGTAGACTAACATTTTAAGATTATTTTTTTTAAAGAAAATATATCTTTTTATAACATTAAATGTTATGAGTCAAATGGAAGTTATTTAATGATATTTATATAATGAAAAGCAGATTTTTGACATTTCAAGTTTTTCCCGTTTTCAGATAAAATAAAGACGCACAAACTTCACTTCGTTCCATTTGAAACAGGTACCGAAGCAGTTACGTGCGTAATGAAGCTTCGGACGTCACTGGTCACGTGACTTTTGCCAAACGAAGCAAACCTCGACGCAGTGCTTCTGAACCAGTGTGTTGTTTTTTTTCGACACATGCTCCGGAGCGTCAGCTTCAAGCGGGCCATCACTACCAATTGGTGGTGAGTTGCAGTTATTTGTTTGTGTGGTCTGTGCATTTGTGTAATTGTTAATCCCATGTGCTGATTTGTATGTTGAACAGCTGCATGCGGAATAAAAGGAGCAAATGGTATGGAAGTGTATTTTATGCATTTATTGTTGCGCGTCATCTGTGTCCTCATGTTTAGCCTGCCGCGGCCGTTGATTGGAGGAGCCGCAACAACATATGTTTTAAATAAAAAGAAGTGAAATCCAATTAATTACTGACACATTTAATTAATTCTTTCCTATTTGAATTAACTGATGAACCATTTAATTAATCATTTAATAATGTATGTAATTAATTCATTTTGGCATTTGAGGCCCTCCATATCATCGTCGCCACAGTGTAATTTACCATCGTGCCAACAGCGCCCTCTTAGCATACTTAAGCTTGAATAAGGCTTGTTGCGTGTATAACTGGAGTTGGGGTGACAGGACGAAGATGCAAGCCTTGCAGAACATTCAGCATTTTCTTAAGGGAGTGAAGATGGACAATCAGACGGCGGCTCTGCTCACTGGTGTTGCCTGTGCAGTGGGATCCGTGGTTGTGTTGGTGAAAAAGATCAGCAGCCACCGAAAGGCAGAGGAAAAGATCATGAGAGCCAAAAGCAGGAGAGAGGAGAGCTTGCAGCGGGCAGAGCAGGCGGTGCTCCGGTACAAAGAGTCGGTGAGAGTTCAGCCTTAATTTGGGGCGTTTTGGGAGAAACTTAAACATTGAATTTTCTGCTTTTAGTTCGAACCTGATGGCGTTTTCGACCTTATTTATCATATCACTGACAGCTTTTGTTGGCAGCAGGCTTACCTTGAGCATTAAAAAATAAACTTGCATACTGAAATCGGAACATCTGGCACTGACAGTTATGCCACGTTTAGTCACCTACATCACCTTTCTTCACCATTTTGATGACCACTTTGAATCTGAGCAAGTCATCTTGAACATGTTTCAATGCCTAAATGCACTGAGTTACTGCCATGTGACTGGCTGATTGGATACACTATGGCCAGCGGCTCGGTGTTCATACAGTGTATGCAGGCTTCATAAACAAATGGACCTTAAATTTGTGAAGCCGGCTGACATACATAATAAGTGATGAAGGACCTGGTGAAGGAATGGTGTTTAATCCTTCAGATTTCCACAGACCTGGAGACATGTCAGTTTTCTCCATCATCTCAATCATTATTTTTTCAAATGAGTAAATATTTTTGAGCAATTCAACCCTCTGATAGGTCCACACAAAAGTCAGTGCTGAGTTTTATGGAGCCTGTTCTGGTTCTATTCACATTGTTGTCTACACACTTTATGATGGGTTTTTCCTTCTATATATCTTCATTGCTGTTTATTTCATTATTAGCAAGCTGTATTTTATTAAATTAGGTAGGGAGATGCAACACAGTCAAAGAATCTTGATTCTGTGGATCCATACAGTTTTAGTTCTTTCTTGCAGCTTTTTTCTGACATGGTTCTTTGTGTGTCTTCTAGCATCCAACCACTGACTCTTTTTTCATCCTGGCCCTGTCGTTATCTGAGCTGACAAAGCAACTGAAGGAAGGCTCACTTACCCCTGAGGATGTGTTTTACTCTTACATGGAAAAGGTTCAGTGTCCAGCATGATGCAAAGGTTCACTGCCTAACACAGGGGTGGGCGACTCCAGGGCTTGAGGGCTGGTGTCCTGCAGGTTTTAGATGTGTGCTTGATCCAACACAGCTGATTCAAATGGCTAAATGACTTCCTCAACATTCTCCAGAGGCCTGGTATTGAACTAATCATGTGTGTTGACCCAGGGTGAGATCTAAAACCTGCTGGACACCAGCCCTCGAGGCCTGGAGTTGCCCACCCCTGACCAAACATAACACAGAGCTTGCATAATGGATAAAATAGAGCAAAAGCCAATGTCTACACTAAATAATCAATTTCATTTTCCAGTCTTGTGTCAGTGGTCTACTTTTGGTATACTCTCAACTAACTAGCTATTTCTTATTACTTACACTTGTGTCTTTGCTACGGTTAAAGTCTACAGACATTTGGTCATATTTATGAAAGCAAAGCAGATTAATGTGCCAAAGAAATATTTGAGTTTCCAAAAAGAGTTTAATATTTTACAGAGTGCTTACAAAGTTTGATATCCCTTTAAGGGAAATATTTTGCCTGAATCTGTCTGTGCTTGTTTCCTTTCCAACAGACTCTGGCTTTAAACAAAAAGCTGAACTGCTGCACTGAAGTTTTGCTGGAGAGTTTGGACCAGCTGAAAACTGTTGGCTCCAACAAGGATGGTCTCTTGTACGGAGTTCCAGTTAGCATCAAAGAAAATGTTGCATTTAAGGTATTTCCCATCTACGGAAGAGGATTAGGGCCACTGGGAAAAAAAAAAAAAGTGGGCTTTTCCAGAATTCTGTGACAAAAGTCAGAATTCTGACTTTTTTCACAGAATTCTGGAAAAGAAGAAGAAGAAAAAAAAAAAAGACGTACCCATCAGTGTTAGTAAGTATGTTATAGAATAGAACAGACTGCTTTTATTGTCACTATTCAGATGTACAATGAGATACAGAGCATCTCCTACTCAGTGCAAACAGTGCTGAGTATAGTATTCTTGAGCATTATAGCTCAGGTATTTGATGTACAATTATTATCTTTGTTTTATTCCAACACAAGGATCATGACTGTTCTTGTGGTGTGATCATTAACCTGGACCAGCCCGTTGAAAAGGACAGTGTGCTTGTTCAAGTCCTGAAGAAACAAGGAGCTATTCCCTTTGTGAAAACCAACTTGCCTCAAGCCCTTTTGAGGTAAATCTTTTATCAGTGAGTGTACCAAGTGTGTATAATATGCAAGGACTCATTACCCATCTGTCTTTGGCCACATTCAGCTATGACTGCAGTAATCCTATCTACGGGCAGACTGTGAACCCTCATAACCCCCAGAAGACCTCTGGAGGTTCATCTGGTGGGGAGGGGGCTCTCATCGGGGGAGGGGGCTCCCTGCTTGGTATAGGCACTGATATAGGTGGCAGTATCCGTATTCCTGCGTCCTTCTGTGGAATCTGTGGTTTCAAACCAACAGCAGGTCGGCTCAGGTGGGTCTCATTCAGTCAGTTTCCTGGAAAATTATTGCACATTGCTGAGGAAAACTTTTATCTCACCTTTTGTGTAATGATTAGTTTACAGGGAGTTCGTCCAATTTATAGAGGGCAAAAGACAGGTAAGTGACATATGTACTTACTAAACAAAGTAACAATGTGACATTACATAACCACTGTCTTGCAATATTGCACAGTCTGCAAATATGGTTTACTGCTTCTTGTTGTATGTTAAACTAGTGTCGTCATCTGCTGGACCCATGGCAAGAGATGTGGACAGCCTGGCTCTGTGCATGCAGGCACTTCTTTGTGACCACATGTTTTCTTTGGACCCCACTGTTCCACCATTACCTTTTAACATGGAGGTGTGTCTGTTGATGACAATTTTTGTAATTGCCTGATGAGCTAGCGTATGATCTTTTTTTCTTCTTAAACAACAAGATATTGTTTAATGTTTACATAAATAAACATGCTTTTGTTTGCTTTGGATATTTTTGTAGGTTGTTTGTTGGATTTTCTTATTTAAGGTGAAGGTGAAATGAAGACTGTTCAGGATTATTGTACTGGACTTTGACCAGATAGCCACTAAATGTTCAAACTTAAATGTAAATTAATGAAATGGCTTATTGTCCTAACACACTTATTAAATGTATTAATGTCTTAGAACAAACAATGCATTAGCATTTATATTTTAAAAAAAGTTAACTGAAGGCCATCTAATTATGTTTAATTGACTCAAAAAATAAAAATGATTGACCTTTAGATATACAGAAGCTCCAGACCTCTAAGGATTGGTTATTTGGAAAACGATGGCTACACGCAACCATCTCCAAGCATGGCCCGAGGCGTCAGAGAGGTCAAAGCTCTGTTAGAGCAAGCAGGACACACAGTAAGATGTCACCACACACACTGATTGCGGTCAAGTGTGTTATGTGAGCCATATGTCTTTAATATTATTTATGTCTTTAGTTTGTCCCTTACTGTCCACTGAAGATGAATGAAATTGTCCCTGAACTGTGGTTGAGGGGTTTATTGGCAGATGGAACTACCAGCCTGCTACAAAAACTGTGAGTTGGACCTTTTTTTTATAATTACGTAATATGTTCTTGTTAACTTACATCATCTAATAGCTAGAAATGTAATTTTTGTTTCAGTGCTAACCACTGAACGTCGCCATGCTGCCATTGTCTGTAGGGCACATGGGCTTGTGCTTCTTTTTGGAACCATTACAGTAATTTTTACTTCAGTGTCTCTGAACAGAATACTTTCCCATGTGCCAAGGATTCCTTTTTTAATTTTAGGAAGGGGGGACCTGTGGACCCTTGTCTGAAGCCTCAAGTTTTTGAATACAGGCTTCCTAAGTGGTTGAAGAAAATAATTTCATTCCTCCTCAAACCTGTGGTGCGTTGTTTCATTTTCTGACAGATGTACATGAATTCATACATCAGTTTGATCTTGACAGTTTAATCTGATGAAACGTTTTGTTTTTTTTCCCCCAGTCTCCTCGCACTTCTGCCAGAATCAGTGCTCTTTGTGGAGTTGGGTGAGAAAGTATTCTTGAAACTGTTTATTTTTGCTCAATTCTCTATTACATTTCCATGTGCTGGAATTCTATCCATACCGAACATACCGCTTCATTTTTAGATCTGTTCCAGAGCTGTGGAAGCAACATGCTGCTGTTGAGGTACTGCCAGCTGATGATGCATGGTCACGTATGAAAGCCTGAAGATGAAATTTAGATTTCCTGTGTTTTCTTTAGGACTACATCCATGAGACAATAGCACATTGGAGGAGCTGCAAAATTGATGTGCTGCTGTGTCCTGTGATTGGACCAGCCTTCAACTTCTTATACTGTGGCAAAACCTCAGGTATGGTACACTGAGTACAATAAAACTACATAGTCTGTGCGTCACTTTGTTTTCAACAAATTGTAATCTCAGGGTAAACTGTAAGATGTTTAGTTTTAAACATAAGTCACAAATAAGATCAGAAATATTTTTAGGTGACTGCTAATTTTCTAAAATGTACATGTTCCAGAGATTACAGCTTTCCTATCATTTATTTTGGAAGAGCCATTTCTGAGAGATGTGAGTCTGTTACCCCTGAAGGATGTCACCTGACATACAAAAAAACAAATGATGCAGAAAGTAGTGTTGATTTTTGGATCTTTTTGTTTTTACAAGACATTGCCTCTTAGTATTCAGTGAAGTCCCGAGGAAAGCCGTATACTAAGTTTGTGGAGAGCAAACTGCTGTGGTTCAAACCTGACAGGGACAAATTTTTGGAATTTTGAACCAGAGCTGACTTTGTTACATTGGCATTGAAATATACACTGAGAGGTGTTGTGACGAGAAAGGCAAAGACATTCCAAAGCCCTGCAATGCTGAATATAAGGCATATGTACAGCATGATGAAGGCTTTTGTGGGAAAGATGCAATTTCTTTCAAGCCAGATGGAAAGCGGCATTCATCCAGAACTGCTTTATTTAAAGATTCAGAGAGTTCCGCTTATTAGTGTGGCCCTCCAAGGCAGTCGTAGTTTCTCATGTGGCCCCTTGGGAAAATTAATTGCCCACCATTGCTATAGAGATTACTCAGTTAAGAGAGTTACATGTAGATTAGAACATTAAGACAAATGGCAATGTGAATGCATTTTTATTAAAATTTCTAAATCATAAGTTGATGAAATGGCAATAAAATTTGTAAGGGTTAAAGAAAGAAGTCTCTTTCAATATTCTTCATCATTTAATTTTTCTTTTTTTTCAGTCAATACCAATTACACATTTCTCTACAATCTCCTAAACTTTCCCGCCGGTGTAGTCACTGTTTCTACAGTGACTGCAGAGGATGAGGAGGAATTCGAGCACTATCCCAACAAATTTAACAAGGTGTTTAAAGAGGTAAGTGAAACATACCAGTGAGGGAAGACTGACGAAATATATGGAGTCGGATCTGCTGTAAGACTAGTTCTTCATGGAGGCATAATCTCTCAGGCGACACGGATGTGAAGCCTAAACTATAGATGAATTTATTATAGAATAAATTTCTGGGGGGGTTTCAGTCACCTGCATCTTTCCGTCCTGGACCAGCCTGGCTTGTTAGTGGAAGTTAGCGCTCTTAGGTTTTCTAAAAGTGAGGTCATTTCTGAGCTTGTTTAACAGGATAAAACTGTGATGATCACGATAATGTTATGATGCCATAGAACTTACAGCTGTTAACCTGTTTCACTAATGTTAAATGTCCAATATGGGTGACCAGTCACTAGTGTCAGTAAGAGATCACTGGACCTTTACTTAATGTCATTCCCTAAATCCTCTGTGTATTTCAAAATGGCAATTAAATTAATGCAACAGCTCTATATTACAGCCCTGATAAGTAACATCATGTGAAACATTTGTGAGGCACGTAATTTTATTCTGAATGTTACCGATTGGGTAAGAGAATTTTTTTTAAAGTGTTTTCACAGTGTCGGTTGTTTATGCCAATAGTTGCATTGAGAAACCATAATGGGCACCCAAAAGCATCTCCACTAAATAACCATCAAACTGACAAACAGATGACCAAAACTTTGACAATATGTTTAAAGTTAAAAAACCCTTAGACTGGGAACATTGAAACCAGCATTTTTTTCTGGCATTTTATAAAAGAAATGCTGTATAAGAGAGAGGCAAATCAACTGCCTTTACATGACTTGACATCATGGTCCTGGAAGCATTTATGTACTTAGAGATGTCCAGTGTAGTTGTGGGTATAATGATAAAACAGACTCTTTAAGACCAACATGTAAAAGGCCCATCCATACACAAAACCAAGAAATGAAACATATCAGACTATTGTAACTAGAAATATTGTCACAGTCCTTGTTGCCATGCATATATACAGACGATGTATTAGTAGTTTCAGAGTTTGTCAGTAGATGGATGAAGGAGACCGTGGTGTGTCCAACTGCCGAGCATTAAGTGACAGGAATGTGTTTGTGTGTTCAGGCAGTGGCCGGTGGCGAGGGTCTACCTGTGGCGGTGCAGTGTGTTGCTCTGCCGTGGCAGGATGAGCTCTGCCTGCACTTCATGAAGGAAGTGGAACAACTGGTCAAACAGAGCAAGAAGTAAAGCTGCTTTCTTTCTCAGTCTCACAGGAGAGGCTGCAGAGGAGACATGTTAACTTGAGTATTTCCTGTAATAATGAGCTAATCGAGTCATAAATGGTGGATGAATCTCTGTAGTTAAAGTACAGTCTATTCATTTTGTGTTTATTTTGGTCTTTGGTTGTTTCCTAAAGGCTTTAGAAACTCTGAGTCATTCGTTTTTTCATCTTTCTTTCTTTCATTCATTTTATAAACTATGTGGGGTTTTTTTTGTCTTGCTATCACCATCTATGCTTTATATTTCTTTATATCCATAACAGCAAACATGCTAGATCTTGTAGAGAAAATAAAAATCATGTGAAATCATTAGGCAAGTCTGCTTTATTTTTATAGACCAAAACAACTTCACAGACAATAAAAAGACCAAAAAGCGTACTAAACAATATTAGAAAAAAAAGTAACAGTTTTATTCAAACAGGTACAAGTAAATAAACAAACAAGCAAACCGTGTGAAATACTTAAATATGTACACATACAATATATGCAGACAGGAGAAGAATGAGACAAGAAAAGTGGTCAAATATGCCAGAAGCTTGTTGAGGGCTACCAAAACTTTCTGAGGTACAACTTGCAATAGTCGCACCATAGAAAAAAAGAACATTTCAAAGAAATTATTAAAAGCCCCAAATGACCATAACATTCACTATATGTGTATTGTTCATGTGCTAATTTTGTGACAATGACATGAAAACAAACCATATATTTTTCTAATGTAGTGGTTTGACATTGACATTTATAAACGAAAAAAATCAATAGTTCCAGTTTTAGAAGCCGAATTACATTTGGTTTGATCTGTCAAACCTGTCCCGAAGATCTGTGATGGAATGGGGTTTTTGTGTGTGTGTGTGTGTGTGGGGGGGGGGGGGGGGTTGTCGTTTTTTTCTTTTTGTAAAATGTTTCACATATTAAACGGAATTATGACATGATAATCGTAACAATAATACAAGTTGAAACTCTTGTTAATATAGTTATATATTTAATAATATCAAAAGTAACTAAACTCGAAACATTAATATCCGTTGTTCCGGAGGAAGAACAATTTCCGGGTCACGGAAAGCTAACAGCTGATACGGTGCAGAAAGGGGAAAAAGAGGCTTTTGCAAGTTAGCGAGTAAGCGGTCGGCTCCCCTTTATCCTGACATAAAAATTGCAAAAATCACTATAAAGATCCAAAACTTACGAGAATAGGTTTAGGTGATTGTTCGTCATCGCTGTGTGATGTGATTAGTCCATCCATCTCATGAACTGCAGCCTGGGATTGTTTGTTTGGACCCTTGAAACACACCTGCTGTTATCATCCACTAACAGCTGCTCTCTGATATGACTCTCACTGAAATATTTTGAAACTAAAGAGAAGTCTTAAATGGACTTTCTGTAATTTATTTGGATGCACACGCACTTCAACACATATTTGTTGTCCTGTTATTCGGAAGTACGCACGCGCAGTGAGTGAGCGTCATTGTTTAATTAAAGTAGGAGCTACTAATTGCTTAACGCGCCAATTTATTTTGCTCAAAGGTCAGCCTATCCCATTTAAACAACCGTGTGTAAGGCGCACTTGTCATTTACTCGAGTTTGCAGCAACAGGACAAACATGCAAGCCTTGCAGAATATTGAACAGTTTATTAAGGGAGTGAAAATGGACAACTGGACAGCGGCTCTGCTCACTGGTGCTACCTGCGTTGTCGGATCCGTGGTTGTGCTGGTGAAAAAGATCAACAGCCACCGAGAGACGGAGGACAAGATCAAGAGAGCCAGAAACAGGAGAGAGGAGAGCTTGCAGCGGGCAGAGCAGGCGGTGCTCCGGTACAAAGAGTCGGTGAGAGTTCAGAGCCTTGGACTTTGAATTGTTTAAGTTAATCTTTGAAGAGAAGGTTTGTCCGTAGTTCAAACCTGGTGGAGTTTTATGTATTACTTACCAAATTGCTGACACTTCATTTTGGAAACATGCTTACTTGTGCATTAAAAATAAAAGTTAGACATGGTGCTCTTCTAGAGTCAGTGGACACTTTATTAGAAACACTGCCTTTTGCCTTCCAAAGTGCCTTAATTTTCAGATATTATATCAATAAGGTGCTGGAAACATTCCTCAGAGACTTTGCTCCATATTGACATAAAAATCATGATGTGAATTGCTTTATTTTTATTATTGCAATAGGGGTATTTGTTAAAGGCACCATTTAAGAAGATGATATATTTTTTTAGAATAGAAATCTGGAATTTGTAGGTGGTGGGTTTGATGGTCTCAGAATCTCATCTCTGCTTTATGCAGATGATGAGGAATTGTAAAGCGCTTTGGGTGCCTAGAAAAGCGCTATATAAATGCAATCCATTATGATGTATTTCCGTTAGCTTCATCAAGCCATGACCTCAACCTTGCACTGGGGTGGTTTGCAGCCAAGTGTAAAGCCCCTAGGATGACAAATGGCATCTTCAGTTCTGAGGCAACTGATGCCATTTGGAAAATGATGGAATGCCTGAGGTACCAGCACTGGGCACAATATTTAAATAAACCTCATTCTTCCTTACAAGTGAGAGCAGAGTAGAGCAGGAGAGTGACATACGGCAGTTACTGTTCCATTGTGGTGAAAAGAGCTGAGCATTAAATTAACGATGCCACAGCACTTTGCTTGTTCCTACACACAACACCCCATAATCACAAAGTGAAAAACATTTGGTATTATTTGCAAATTTATTACAAATAAAAAAAATATTACATGTACATAAGTATTCACAGCCTTTGCCATGGCTCTCAAAATTGAGCTCAGGTGCTTTCTGTTTCCACTGATTCAATGTCACATATTTTTACCACTTGATTGCAGTATACCTGTGGTAAACTGAGTTGATTGGGCATGATTTGGAAAACCACATACTAGTCTATATCAAGTGCAGTAGTTGACATTGCATGTCAGAGCACAAACCAACTGATGAAATCCAAGGAATTGTCTGTAGACCTCTGAGATATGATTGTATTGTGATACAGAAACATTTTTGAAGAACTGAAGGTCTCAGTGAGCACAGTAGCCTCCATCATCCATAACTAGAAGAAGTCTGGAACCACTTAGACCAGGGGTAGGCAACTCCAGGCCTTGAGGGCCAGTGTCCTGCAGGTTTTAGATATCACGCTGGGTCAACACACCTGAATCACATGTTCACAGTTCATTCCCAGGCCTCTGGAGAACTTCAGGACATGTTGAATAGGTCATTTAGCCATTTGAATCAGCTGTGTTGGATCAAGGATACATCTAAAACCTGCAGGACACCGGCCCTCAAGGCCTGGAGTCGCCCACCCCTGTTCTAGAAGAACAACCATTTCTGCAGTACTCAACCAATGTAAGATAGAATGGCCAGATGGAAACCACTCGCCAGATGACAGCCCGGCTGAGGTTTGCCAAAAAGGCACCCGAACGACTCTGAGACCATGAGACATGAGATTTTCTGGTCTAAAGAAACAAAAATAAAAGTGTTTGACCTGAATACCAAGTGCCTCGTGGAAATCAGGCATCACCTGGCCAATACCATATCTACTTTGAAGCACGTGAAACTTGTGAAACCAATCGACATACAGCCTAAGCAACTGTAAGGAAATATATTTTTTGAAAATTAATCCTTTAGTTGTTCAAAGACGTGGAGACATAGGCCAACATGTCAGGAAGCTGTCTGAATCATAGTCATAGAAGTACCAAATGAGTGACTATATTTGGGTAAAAACATGATTCCTCCTTTTAATAGTTGACACAGATTGAGAGAATCAGTGCTGAGGTCTGTTGGGGCTTTTCTGCTGACACATGGTTGTCTACAATTTTTTTTTTTTGATCAGTTTTTCCAATCTGATTGTAATGGATTAATACAGAGGTGGAACACAGACAAAGGAAAAATCCTGGATCAATGCTTTTTTTTTTTTTGTTTAATTTTATTTATTCTTGAACCAGAAAAAATCCTTGAGATTAACATCAGTTTTTCAAGGATAAATTGGTCAAGAAGGCAAACCCTTACATTGTTACAAGTTACAATTCAAATATAACATTCACAACCACAACCACAACATTCACAACAACACAACCAAATTTCCCCTTGTGGGACAATTAAAGGATTATTCTATTCTATTCTAACATCAAAACACTTAATTAGTAGTTAGAGACAAAATAATACAAAAATACATGATCCAGCTTATAGATGGCAATTACAGTTTTCGGTTACATAAGTCTTTATGAGAGTTCTGAACTCTGTCAGGGAGAGCTTTAATGTGTTCTGAAGGTTATTCCAGGATGCAAAATTGGAGGTGTTACCAAGTCTTAAATTCTTGCTTTAAATGGTGTTATGACATAATGATTCTGTGGGTCTGTGTCTTCTAGCATCCGACAACTGACTCTGCTTTCATCCTGACGCTCTCCCTGTCTGAGCTGACACAGCAGCTGAAGGAAGGCTCACTGAGCCCAGAGGATGTGCTTTACTCTTACATGGAAAAGGTTCAGTATCCAGCATGACACAAAGGTTCACTAATATAACAAAACAAATCTTTCATAATAGCTCAAATACACCAAAAGCTAATTTTTACAAGTAAGTAATCATTAGTAATCAAGCAATCATTTTAATTTTCCGGACTTGTCTCAGTGTTGTGTGGTTTTTTTTTTTTGTTTTTTTTTTTTTGTTTGTTTTTTTTTTGAGACAGGAATGTTCATCCCCTTGAAGCATAAAAATTCCTTTCAGGGGAATACGTTTCTCTAACTCTGTCTGTGCTTGTTTCCTTTCCAACAGACTCTGGCTGTAAACAAAAAGCTGAACTGCTGCACTGAAGTTTTGCTGGAGAGTTTGGACCAGCTGAAAACTGTTGGCTCCAACAAGGATGGTCTCTTGTACGGAGTTCCAGTTAGCATCAAAGATAATATTGCATTTAAGGTATTACAAAGGTTATGCAATGCAAATTTTAGTTACAGTTAAAGGATTTCCCATCAGTATTAGTAAGTATGTTATGTATAAGTATGGTATTCTTGAGCATTATAGCTCAGGTATTTGATGTAACATTATCATCTTCTGCTTTTTCCAACACAAGAATCATGACTGTTCTTGTGGTGTGATCATAAACCTGGACCAGCCTGCTGAGAAGGACAGTGTGCTTGTTCAAGTCCTAAAGAAACAAGGAGCTATTCCCTTTGTGAGAACCAACTTGCCTCAAGCCCTTTTAAAGTACATCTTTTATCAGTTAATCACAGAAACATTTTTAGCACATTTAAAACTGTGTTCATGTATTAAGTTGCCTTTGTCCATTCCAACGTGCAAATAATTTTTATTATGTGCATAATATGCAAAGACTCATTAACTGTCTGTTCACAGCTATGACTGCAGTAATCCTATCTACGGGCAGACTGTGAACCCTCATAACCCCCAGAAGACCTCTGGAGGTTCATCTGGTGGGGAGGGGGCTCTCATCGGGGGAGGGGGCTCCCTGCTTGGTATAGGCACTGATATAGGTGGCAGTATCCGTATTCCTGCGTCCTTCTGTGGAATCTGTGGTTTCAAACCAACTGCAGGTCGACTCAGGTGAGTCTCATTCAATCAGTTTCCTATAAAATTATTACACATTCTGATTTAAGCTGTTATCTCTGTTAACACCTTTGGGAAATGATTAGTTTACAGGGGCTTCATTCAGTCTGTCGGGGGCAAAAGTCAGGTAAGTGACATACCTACTTTACATATAAAGTAAATGTAGTTACATAACCACTGTGTAGCAATATTTCACCAACACAAACTGTCTCAAATATTTGAGTCACTGCTTTACATTTTGTATGAAACTAGTGTCGTCATCTGCTGGACCCATGGCAAGAGATGTGGACAGCCTGGCTCTGTGCATGCAGGCACTTCTTTGTGACCACATGTTTTCTTTGGACCCCACTGTTCCACCATTACCTTTTAACATGGAGGTGTGTCCTGTACTGTGGGATTCATGAAATCTGCTAATGATTATTTTTTGGTTAAAAACTACAAATTAAGCCAGTACATAGTTGTCCTAATGCTTCACTTTATATTACTCTTACCTCACCTGTATTAATGTCCTGAGATACAGAATTAACTTTACAGGCTGTAATCTTAACCTTTGCAAACTGATTGTATTTAATTGACTCAGGAAATAAAAATGATTGACCCTTAGATATACAGAAGCTCCAGACCTCTAAGGATTGGTTATTTGGAAAACGATGGCTACACGCAACCATCTCCAAGCATGGCCCGAGGCGTCAGAGAGGTCAAAGCTCTGTTAGAGCAAGCAGGACACACAGTAAGAGACACACACACACACACACACACACACACACACACACACACACACACACACACTATGATCACTGTCAAGCCAAGTATGTGATATGAGTCATAGGTCATTAATCCTGTCATTTGTGCCTTTAGCTCGTCCCTTACTGTCCACTGAAGATGGATCAAATCATCCCTGAACTATTGATAAAGGGTGTATTAGCAGATGGAGCTACCACCCTGCTACAAAAACTGTGAGTTGTTCCATTAAATAAGTCAGTTAGTACCATTTGTCTTCTAAACTTAAATCATCTAACATTTAGAGATTTTGTTCCTTTTTAGTGCTAACCACTAAACATCACCATGCTGCCATTGTCTTCATGACAAACATGGGGTTGTGGTTCCTTTTGAAAGCATTACAGTAATTTTCAGTTCAGTGTCTCTGAACAGACTGTTTTCTTGTGTGCCAATGATCTTTCATTTTAGGAAAGGGGGACCTGTGGACCCTTGTCTGGAGCCTCAGGTTTTTCCTTACGGCTTTCCCAAGTGGTTGAAGAAAACCATTTCATTCTTGCTCAAACCTGTGGTGAGTCCTCTAATTCTGTGACACAGATGTAGACATTTAGATCTAAATTGACATGTAAGATTTTTTTTTTTTTTTTTTTTTTGGCAGTTTCCTCGTGTTTCTGCCAACATTGGTGCTCTTTCTGGAGTTGGGTGAGAAAGTATTCTTGCAATTGTTCATTTGTGCTTGAATCTCAGTTTCTTTGTTACATTTCCATGTGCTAGGAATTATATCCAAACATTCTACTTCATTTTTAGATCTGTTCCAGAGCTGTGGAAGCAACATGCTGCTGTTGAGGTACTGCCAGCTGATGATGCATGGTCACGTATGAAAGCCTGAAGATGAAATTGAGATTTCCTGTGTTTTCTTTAGGACTACATTCATGAGACAATAGCACATTGGAGGAGCTGCAAAATTGATGTGCTGCTGTGCCCTGTGATTGGACCAGCCTACAACTTCTTATACTGTGGCAAAATTGCAAGTATGGCAAACTGTGTATGACAGACAACTTAGTTTCTGTATTTATCACTTTGTTTTTAAAACACTGTAATTGCAGGACTTTAAAGATGCTTAAAGTGTGAAGCAAAAGTCACAAATTAGACCAGATATTGTTACTTTAATAGTTTCTGAAAATTACAAAGATCTGTAAAATATAAAAGGCAAAAGATAACAGTAACTAATAAAAAAACACTTTATTTTTCCAGTTTAATTTGTAATTGTGTCTAGTACTTTTATTTGTAAATGAAGTTTAGCTAAAGGTGTAATTCATGTTCTAGTGGATTCAGAGGGTTTTATCATTGGGGAACCGGATACACATGACAAAAAAACGAATGACAGTGTACAAAACATGTCTGTGAACATTCTCAGTCATCCAGGTCATTGTAGTATAAGGAGCTTGGAAAGAAAAACGTCGTTGCTGATTGTGACTTACACCCGTTTTCACACCTTGGATGGTGTGATTAGGTATAGGATCAATAGGAGGTCCATGACCCTCTTGGGGACACTCCCATGGGGCTTAAAATCTGGGACTCTCCACCAGTTGCTCTTAGAACTAAAGATGCTTCTCGGATCAGAGGTGAAACGCCTTCAAGAAACCTAAGGAAGTCCAGACGCTTTTATTTCCAAGCTCCTTAGTTTACAAAACAGTTACACGTTATAATACAACTGAACTTTGAAAAGTGGAAAAAAAAAAAAGAGACATTTCATCAAAGATGAGGACAACTGCTTTTGTCTACTGCTAAGAAAACTGGGCATTACAGGACAGTGCAGCACAGTAAGAGTTATGAAACTGTCTCCAGACATTACTTGATTTAAAAAGTAACCTGGATCTGGATAAAGAGCAATGCAAAGGCATTATTGCATTAACTAAATTATATTTAAATTAAACAATAATTGCATTTGTAAAGGTTAAGAATAGTGTTTGTTTCTTTATAAGTAATCGATTTTTCTTTTCTGCATTTTAAGCTGCTGTCAGCTACACGATCCTCTACAATCTCCTAAACTTTCCTGCGGGTGTAGTCACTGTTTCCACAGTGACTGCAAAGGATGAGGAGGAACTCAAGCACTATAAGGGCTGTTATCAGGACATGTGGGACAAACTCTTCAAAGAGGTAGGCAACATGTACCAGTGAGGCAAGAGTGATTGAAAACATAGAGCCCGATTTACTAACACATTGTGTCAGGTCAAACTGGGTGTTGGCATAAAAAAAATAAATAGATTTTTACAAAGCGAGTGCAGTAAGAAGACTTCGGTTAAGAAGTGGGAGCTCAGAGACTTTTGTAAATGATCCATTTGCATGTGTTTAATGTTTATATCCACACTGTAGACTGTGTCACTATTTTCCTCTTCTGGCATATGAACTGAAATCAGCTGATTGCAGCACATGTGCAAGTGGAACCGTTGAGCGGGATCGATAGGCAAGCACACTAACAATTCCAAGGCACAGAGCTACCAAGCCACTTAATGCCAAATTTGCTCAATAGCTTCAGAGATGACCTGGAGCCTCCAAACTAAAGGTTCTGTTGCCAGTTCTTCAGTTTCACAGCCTGTGCGATGGGGTTCAAAGAGAAATGGCCAAAAAATGGAGAGACAGGCAGGAGGACAACACTGATTTTAGGCCCTATCCTCAAAAGAATCAGACCTTTGATGGACATCAAAACAATGTATTTATGTTGATAAACTTTAAAAACACACTTTTCCTTAATAAACGTCTTGATGCATTCTCAATCATCCAGGAAAGTAAATCTCCAAAAGTTGAATCTGTTCATCTGGACGTAGCGTTTTGTGGGAGAAACGTTTCGTCACTCATCCAAGTGACTTCTTCAGTCTCAGCTGACTGCAGGTTTCCCCAAACCTTATAAACAGTACACTTGCATAATGACTGAAACCAGCCCACTGAAGGAACAATGGGCTGTGAGGTCAGTTCCTTAATCATAATTATGCAAATTCCCATGACCATTGATCAACAATCACTGACCAAAACCCACTGATCAAAGAACAAATGTACTGTTTATAAGGTTTGGGGAAACCTGCAGTCAGCTGAGACTGAAGAAGTCACTTGGATGAGTGACGAAACGTTTCTCCCACAAAACGCTACGTCCAGATGAACCGATTCAACTTTTGGAGGTTTCCTTAATAAAGTTTTATTACACTCCACTTAAACAGTTATAATTCCAGGATCATAAACAGCACACTGTTTTCAGCACATCTCCAACACCATTACTTATTATTGGTGGATCTACACAAATTCAGTTGCATAGATTTTGACAATACGCAAGATCACAAACACATGTACACACATACATGACTTCCCCATGAAATCAGCAAATCCATTTCTTTTCTAGGTAAACACCTTTCAGCACTATTTGGGGATTGTGCTCTTTTGCCCTGTTTAGTAAATTACACATTCCCACATTTAGGTGGTGCGTTCAGCTGCTGAGGGTTCAGTGACAAGAGTGTGTTTGTGTGTTCAGGCAGTGGCCGGTGGCGAGGGTCTACCTGTGGCAGTGCAGTGTGTTGCTCTGCCGTGGCAGGATGAGCTCTGCCTGCACTTCATGAAGGAAGTGGAACAACTGGTCAAACAGAGCAAGAAGTAAAGCTGCTTTCTTTCTCAGTCTCACAGGAGAGGCTGCAGACTTCAGAGGAGACATGTTCACTGTAATAATGAGCTCATTGTGTCATAAATGGTGGAGTGTTCTCTACACTACAAGCTTAATCTAGGCACTTTTTGTTTTTTGGCTGTTTGTTGAAGGTTAAATAAAAGATAATTAGTAAAATTACACATTTGTTTTGTTTTTTGTTCTTATTGTTTTACGACTTTTGTCTTGCTATCACCATCCATTTCATGTAGTAAAGCATGAAAAGGCACTAAAAGAACAAAAACTGGAATCATGTCAACAGTAGGAAAAGAGACAGTTCTAGTACATGTGTAAAAATGTTGAAAATTAGCATTAAATAATAAGTATGTAAAGTAATATTACTGTTTGTGCACATAACTCTATGATTTACATTCTATACATATACAAATTAGTACATAGTACATTTGCTTTTGTTTAGTATGACATTATCACATTATTGAGTTACTATCATCCTTGGAAATCTCATTGTTTTACAAAATTAGGAGCAAAGATGTAATCTGCCAGAGCAATGGACTTCTGCTCCCTCTGCTCCATCACCATTTTTTTTCCTACCAAGTGCAAAGCTGACTGATATAGATATGTGAATTCACAATCAGCTAATCTGGTTAAAATTCAATCATCTCAAAAGTATATTTCAATAATTACTCTCAACTGGATCCTACTGAGAAAGCCCGCACATTTCTGTGGATTATCTGATGACCTTGAAAGACAATATTTTATGTCAGTCTTAACAGCACAGAATGAAGATTAAAATGATTTAAGTTCAGGCACACGGAATTATTCAATGTGCATTTGGTATAGTGAAGTGAAAATTTTACCCTTTTGAAAAAATCAACATTCTAATATCTTCCAGTCGGAGCTGCTGTCCTGCTTCAGATTTCCCATGTTCAGAGAGCATGTTAATACCAATGTTCAGAAGAGAAACAAGAACTCCGACTTGTTGTACACAAGTTATTTTAGGTGTTTTGACTGTCCCTCTGTTCCAACTATACTCCACACACACAAACGCCTGAGTTCTCATGTTACAGTAAATATTTAGACGATACCCAAAACTAGTCTTAAGTATTACTGTGATGGTTCTGGGTCATTTGACCCAACTCTTTGAGTTTATTGTGCTTTTGTGATTCCTTAGTAGTTATGATTGAGTTTTCTATAATTTAGCATTGAGCTTAGTCCTACACTGAGTTTATTGGAAATTTCTGGTCTATGTTCTGTTGTTCGTTACGTCCCTTTTGTGCCCTTTTCTTCATGTCTCCTTTGAGAGCCTGTTTTGCCGTCTGTGTTAACGTTTCTGAGCATATCACTCCCTCACCCTCTGCGTGTCTTAGTCGGGTTGTTCTGTTTCGTCTTTAAATGTATCCCTTCTCGTGTTTCATTCCATGTCTCCCCCATCTGTCATGTGCATTCATATACAGTCCCAATCAAAAGAGTAAAATCCCTTGGGAAATGACAAAACAATCATATTTTGCATGGTTGGATCTTTACAAAGTTCCAAGTAGAGCTTCAACATGCAACAAGAATAAATGGGAGTGAGACAAAACATTTTTTGAGCATGTAATTTATTGAAAACAACGCTTAAACTGAAACAGGCTGTTTTATGTTAGGATGCCTGGGTCGTTGACCCAGGGCTTTTGAGTTTATATTATTTATCATTTCTAGTCTTTGGTTTCTTTCTTAGAGTTCCGTCTTATGGTTTATGTCTGTGTTCTATAGTTGCTGTCTCCCCTGTCGGCTGTAGCCCCTTGTTAAGTTCGCGTCTCTGTGTTATGTTTCCTGTTTTACTTTGAAAGTCCATGTTTCATGTTAGTGTATCTGGTTTTGCTTTCCTTGTCTCGTTAGTCCTGATTTGCCCCAGCTGTGTTTCCCTCCTGTTGCCCATTCCCTGATTGCTCCCTCTATGTATTTAAGCCCTGTGTTTCAGTTTGTCATTGTCGCGATCTACCGTTCATTATGCTGTGTGTTCCGTCTGCCTGTTTCATGTAAGTTTATTTTGTATTTTCGGGGTTTTTGTTACTTTTTGCTAGTGATGGGTAGATGAGGCCTCGTGAAGCGTTTCAGCACATTCCCCAAACTGTATCAATACTGTGTTGACACAGTGTTGCTGTTTGGCTCCATACTGACACCTGCTGGACCTTAAATATCATTGCAGGGAACTTACTTGAGACTCACAACAGACACTGATTCAATGACATAGTCATACGTGTATACACTGTAAGGTATTGTACTTTCCATGGAATCATTTTATATGTTTTACATTGCAAATATTGTAGACATCTTTAAAATATATTGTGAATGACATAAAGTAAAAATTAAAATGAAAGTATTGTGAATATAATATTACCCATTTAAATGTAATTGATTCAGAGTTTATTATAAATTTCTATTCAGAAAAATAAGTTTATCCAATGTTTTTGCATTCAGTCTATTGCGGGGGTTTTCACACCATTTCCCCAGCTTTGGAAAACTCACAGGCACAGATGAAGCTGGGGTACACAAAAACTGTAAAGTCAGGTGGAAAAGGTTCTGATAAGATGTCTTCCTATTCCCCCAGTACGTTAAAGGATCCTCTGATCTTGGAATGTTTCTCTCCGACACTCTCCACAGTACTAAGGGGTTGGCAGTCCTTTATAATAAACTTCAGGACTGCCTGGTCCAGAACAGTCTTCCTAGATGCTTGATTTCAAAATAATAAAACACATATTAATAAAAAAAAAAAAGTGTTGATAAAGCTGTTCAGTGTCAATATAGGCCGACCTGTGTTCATTCTCAATGTGTCTCCTCATTTTCATATTTGGCTCTGTAATGCCTCTGTAACACTGAGGAGGTGCTTTTGTTTGTAAGAAAGCTCCGCAGAACAGATGCGACATTTATCCTGCATAAAATGAAATAAATAATTTACACTGCAAGTCACATTGCTGTTTTTCCTATTCTGATAGATTACACTGAAGCAAAGACAGACAAACTATTTGCAGTTAAAAGATCAAAATGATCCCACACAGCAGAAACATTTCCATTTTGTTATGGAAAGATGTGTATTTTTATTTATCTTTGCGAAAGTCAATTTGTGGGGGGGTTTTTGGTGGCGACTCGTTCTGTTGACAGATGTGGATGCGGTAACTTTTAAAAACAGCTTGGCGCGTTGGTAATGAGCGATACAGCAGCTGTATCGATCACGTGACTTTTTCTTAAAGCGACGCACGCACCGATACAGGCATCGCTAGGTGAGCTTGATACATGCGCCGGTGCGTCAGTGTTGCTGGACCCATCACTACTTTTTGCCATCCAGCATTAAAGCTGAGTTTTTTTTTAAATACACTTTTGCCTCCGAGCGTCTACACTTTGGGTCCTCCTTACCACCACTCCTGCCTGCACACAGCCTTAACCTAACAGAAGATCGCGACCAGAACATGGACCCAGCAGACGTTGAACTGCACGAGCGCCAGCAGGTAGCACTCTGCCAGCTAGAGGAGGAGCTCCAGTGGAGGCCATGGCTCACCCCCGACTATGGGCGCCTGCACTTGTGCTACCTACACTACAAGTGGGAGGTCTGCGTTTAACTTCGGACACGCATTCCGTGCTGGAGACTCAGCATTACTCCTCCCGAGGTAAGCGGCGCCCACGCCGCCGTCATAAGGACACTTCTGAGCAATTTGCGGCGAGTCGAAATAACTACATTTCCCACACTGAGCCAATAAACAGAAAGGACTATAATCTCACCTCAGACACCTTCGGGATCTCTTTTCTCGATGATGATTTGGATTGGGAGGCCAGTTTTGGTTTAGCTCCTCACGAGTTAATTAATGACAATATACATTCCTCTGAGATTTTTAGTCCTAAGATGGTTGATCGTGGTGGAAATAAGCTAAAACCCACTTTTGCCAAGTCTGTTTTTTCTAAACCTGGCCACGTAAAGTCTGAGACTGTGAAAACTGTTAAACCGAAGACTGTACAGACTGGTAAACGTGGTGGGAAAGGGTCGTCACCTGTTTTTGATGAGCCGATTTTCATGGAGCCTGCTCCTTTGCCTTCCTGTTCTCCTCCGCCCAGGGCGGCTGTAGTCCAGCCATCTCCTGCACCTGTATCAATTCCGCGGGTGAGGGGGGCTAGGGCCCAGTTTGTCCCTGCTCCAGTTTCCAGGCCTGCTGAGGCTCCGCTAGTCTCTGCGCCCGTACCTACTCCGCGGGTGGGAGCGGCTACTGCTCAGCAGGCCCCCGCACCTGTTTCTGTCCTCGCGGGAGGCTCTGGTGAGTCCATCCGGCAGTTTTCTTCGGGCTCCGTAGGCTCAGAAAACCTAGCTCGGCCATCTGCTCCTCCACCACCTCACCCACCATTACTACCATCGTTACAACAGTCAATAGAACTTAAACTTCTATCCATAGCTCAAACATTAGCTCACCTCTCAGCTCAGTCGCCTGCTCAGTTACCACCTGCCTCCGCTGGAGGGTCCGAGGGGCCCGTCCAGCCACAGCAACCTGCCTCCGCTGGAGGGTCCGAGGGGCCTGTCCGGCCTTCTGTCTCCGCTGGAGGGTCCGAGGGGCCCGTCCGGCCTTTTGTTCCCGCTGGAGGGTCCGAGGAACCGTTCCAGCCGTCTGTTCCCGCTGGAGGGTCCGAGGAGCCCGTCCAGCCTCCTGCCTCGTCAGCTGGAGGGCCCGAGGAGCCCGTCCAGCCTCCTGCCTCGTCAGCTGGGGGTCTTGGAGGACCCAGCCAATGCATCCTCATCTCTACTGACGGTTCCGGGGAGACCGTTCAGCCACCACCTACATCGCCGCCTGCAGCGCCCACATCGTCGCTTGCAGCATCCCCGCCTGCGGCAGCTTCATCCCCGCCACTTGTGGCAGCGGCAGCTTCGGCTGCGCCGTCGCCTGGTCCAGCTTCAGCTGCGCCGTCGCCTGTTCCGGCTTCAGCGCCACCTGCAGCAGCCTCCTCGTCAGCTTCGGCGTCGCCTGCAGCGCCACCATCTCCGGCTCCCACGCCGTCGCCTGCGGCGCCACTTTCGCCCGGTCCGGCCTCCGAGTCTTCGCCTTCACCCGGTCCGGCCTCTGAGTCTTCGCCTTCGCCCGGTCTGGCTTCGGCTACAGCTTCGCTTGGTCCTGCCTCGGCCACGCCGACGTCCGGACCACATCCTGCGCCTCTACAGCGCCGGCCTCCTTCCAGGCCTCTGATTGCACGTCCTGCTCGCCCTGTCCGGCCTGCACGTCCTGCTCGCCCTGTCCGGCCTGCACGTCCTGCTCGCCCTGTCCGGCCTGCACGTCCTGCTCGCCCTGTCCGGCCTGCTCGCCCTGTCCGGCCTGCTCGTCCTGCTCGTCCTGTCCGGCCTGCTCGTCCTGTCCGGCCGCTTTCCGGGCCGATGACTGGACGTCCTCGCCGTCGTGGCCGGCCTCCTGACCTGCTCCGTCGCCGCCGGTGCCTCCCGCCCGGCCGGCCTCCTGACCTTTTTTCTGGACTCTTGGGCCGTCGACCTCCGGGCTGGCCCCCTGAACCTTTTCGAGGCTGTTGCCTGGGCCTCTGCGCCTTTCGTGGGCCCTCTTGTTTGTTTTCTTTTGGACGTTTCCTGGGCCTCAGTGCTGTTGTTTTGTTCTGTTTTGGACTTTGTTCCCTGGGTTTTGGTTTCTGGCTCCTTGTGTTTCCGTCCGGTTCCCCCGCCGCCCGCCCTGGTTGGGTTGTTTTTTGTTTTGGTTTGGGCTGTCTGGGAGCCAGCCCTTTAGGGGGGGTACTGTTAGGATGCCTGGGTCGTTGACCCAGGGCTTTTGAGTTTATTATATTATTTATCATTTCTAGTCTTTGGTTTCTTTCTTAGAGTTCCGTCTTATGGTTTATGTCTGTGTTCTATAGTTGTTGTCTCCCCTGTCGGCTGTAGCCCCTTGTTAAGTTCGCGTCTCTGTTATGTTTCCTGTTTTACTTTGAAAGTCCATGTTTCATGTTAGTGTATCTGGTTTTGCTTTCCTTGTCTCGTTAGTCCTGATTTGCCCCAGCTGTGTTTCCCTCCTGTTGCCCATTCCCTGATTGCTCCCTCTATGTATTTAAGCCCTGTGTTTCAGTTTGTCATTGTCGCGATCTACCGTTCATTATGCTGTGTGTTCCGTCTGCCTGTTTCATGTAAGTTTATTTTGTATTTTCGGGGTTTTTGTTACTTTTTGCCATCCAGCATTAAAGCTGAATTTTTTTTTAAATACACTTTTGCCTCCGAGCGTCTGCACTTTGGGTCCTCCTTACCACCACTCCTGCCTGCACACAGCCTTAACCTAACAGTTTTACAGCTGATCAAAAGTTTAAGACCACATGCCTTTAAAAGCCCAAATCTGTGGAAAAATGTGGATTCATTGTCATTTTCTGTCAATAGTCACACTGTCATGATATGCTAATGGCAAAGGCAAAAAAAACTTTCCCTTTTTGAATGTGGTTGGGTTGTTGAACTGCATAATCAGGGTCTCTCGCAGCGCACCATTGCTGCTGAGGTGGGCGCAGTAAGACAGCCATTTGGAATTTCTTAAATGATCCTGAGGGTTATGGAACAAAAAAGTGAAGTGGAAGACCCAAAAAGATTTCACCAGCACTGAGCAGACAATACAATTGGCTGTCCGTCAAGACACTGGATGATCCTCGACCCAAATTAACGCCGTTACTGGTGCAGACTGCAGCCCCATAACCATCAGACGGCATCTGAGGCCGAAGGGCTTAAAAAACAAAACACGTCTTTAAAGGCCTCGTCTCCTTGAACGCCACAGAACTGACCGTTTGGACTTTGCAAGAGAGCACCAAACATGGGACACTGGAAGGTGGAAGAAAGTTTTATTCTCTGATGAGAAAATTTTTTTACCTTGATGGTCCTGATGGTTTCCAATGTTACTGGCATGACGAGTAGATCCCACCTCAGAGGTTTTCTACACGCCACAGTGGAGGGGGCGCTATAATGGTCTGGGGTGCTTTTTCCTTCAGTGGTACAACGGAGCTTCAGGAGGTGCAAGGGCATCAAATGCCCGCTGGCTAAGTCCAGATGTTGCAGAGAGCATCCCTCATGATAGAGGGCCCTCGTCTATGGGGTAACGACTGGGTTTTTCAACAGGACAACGCTACAGCACACAATGCCCGCAGGAGAAAGGACTTCTTCAAGGAGAATAACACCACTCTGTTGGACCATCCTGTATGTTCTCCTGATCTAAATCCAGTTGAGAACCTTTGGGGATAGTTGGCGAGGGAAGTTAACAAAAATGGACAAACAGTTCCAGACAGTAGATGCCCTTCATGCGACTGTCTTCACCACTTGGAGAAATGTTCCCACTCACCTCATGGAAACGCTTGCATCAAGCATGCTGCAACAAATTTTTGAAATGGCCAACAATAACGGTGGAGCTGCTCATTACTTTCATGTTTGGAACTTTGATTTCTGTTTTGGGGAGTTTATGGGGTTTTTTTTTTTTTTTTTTTGGAGGTGTGGTCCTAAACTTTTGATCAGCTGTAAAACACCCCCTTTCAGTTTAAGCATTGTTTTCAATAAATTGCATGTTCAAAAAAAGGTTTTGTCTCACTACCATTTGTTCTTGTTGCATGTTGAAGCTCTACTTCAAACCTTGTTAAGATCCAACTGTGCAAAATAAAAGCGGTTTAAAGTGGTGTTAATATTTTGATCGGGACTGTATGTTAGGGGTGGGGAACTCCAGGCCTCAAGGGCTGGTGTCCTGCAGGTTATCACCCTGGGTCAACACACCTGAATAAAATAATTAGTTCATTACCAGGCTTCTGGAGAACTTCAAGACATGTTGAAGAGGTAATTTAGCCATGTAATTTAGCTGTGTTGGATCAAGGACACATCTAAAACCTGCAGGACACCGGCCCTCGAGGCTTGGAGTTGGCCATCTCTGATGTATGTGCTCCCCAGCCCGTTATGTCTCTTTCTCTCTCCGTGTCCTGTCTCCCTTAACTGCTTCCGTGTTTTCCTTTGTATCTCCTCCTTTTGTCTCCCTAGTCTGTGTTGTTCCCATGTTTCAGGTTTATGGTCTTCGTCTCTAGTGTTTAGTGTGTTTAGTCTTTATAGTTCTACCGGTTCAGTTCAGGTTAGTGTTGCCTTAAGCCCTTTTTCCATTCTGCATGTCCTGCAATGTAATTAATATGCGACACAAATGCTACAACAAAGGTATCGAAGCAAGAATATACCTGCTGCTCCGTCTGTGGATTTTCATCAGACCACAGTGTTTTTTTGTAGGCATTTCTCTACGGTGGCCCTGAGAGGCCAAACGGACTGCAACTTAAGAAAATGCCAGCAATAAGAAAAACGCTGCAAGAGCAGCAGCATCATCATCATCATCATCATCATCATTTATTTATATAGCACTTTAAAAACACACCTGGTAGACCAAAGTGCTGTACAATACTAATATGCACATTGTAATAAAAAAAATAAAAAATAAAAGAATAAAAAATAAAAAATCAGTTACCCACAGAGTTAAAAGCCAAGGAATAAAAATAGGTTTTTAATAAAGACTTAAAAACTGGCACTGATGTAGCCTGTCTAATATGGAGAGGAAGGTTATTCCAAAGCATCGGCGCTGCAACAGAGAACGCTCTGTCTCCTCTAAGTTTCCGCCGTGACTTTGGGACAGAAAGCAGCAACTGCTCAGCTGACCAAAGGGAACGAGTGGGGACGTGGGGCTTCAACAAGTCAGCCAAATAAACAGGTGCCAGACCATTTAGAGATTTAAAAACCAATAAAAGGACTTTAAAACGGATCCTAAATTCAATTGGAAGCCAGTGTAGAGAGGCCAATATCGGAGTGATGTGATCAAATTTTCTTCTGCCAGTTAAAAATCGTGCCGCAGCATTTTGCACTAATTGCAAGCGTGACAAAGTGCCCTGCCCAACCCCTATTAAAAGAGAATTACAATAATCTAAACGTGAGGTAATAAAGGCATGAATAACACTTTCCAAGTCACGCTTGGAAAGAAAGGGCTTAACCTTTGATAAACGTCTGAGGTGATAGAATGCTGATTTTACCACCCCGTTTACATGGTCATTAAAGGTAAGTGCAGAATCAATTTTAACTCCGAGATTTGTGATCGAACTCTTTAGTTGGGAAGTTAAAGCTGCAAGATCAACATCCGGAGTATGAGAAGAACGATTTGGGCCAAATAAAATTGCTTCTGTCTTCCGATCATTAAAATTTAAAGTTTTTTGCCATCCATGCTTTGACATCAGTAAGGCAGTCAAGCAGAGGTCGAGTTGGGAGACTATCAGAAAGACTAAAGGGTAAGTAGAGCTGGCAGTCATCTGCGTATAGATGGAATGGCACTCCATGTTTCCGGAAAATCACGCCAAGAGGCAAAAGGTACAATGAAAACAATAACGGCCCAAGAATAGATCCATGTGGCACACCCCAAAGCAGAGGGGCCACAGAGGATGAAGCCGACCCCAACTTAACACAAAAAGGTCCTATTTAAGAGATAGGACTTTAACCACAAAAGTGCCAAACCAGAAATTCCCACACAGTGCTGTAAGCGGGAGATCAACAAATCATGATCCACTGTGTCAAATGCAGCGGCCAACAAGACCAGCACTGCATATTTACCATGGTCTGTGGCTATCAGGATGTCATTCATAACTTTTACGAGGGCTGTCTCCGTACTGTGGAATGGCTTAAAGCCGGACTGAAAGATTTCTGACAAATTAGAGTCATTCAAGTAGTCCATCAACTGAGTATAAACAATCCTTTCCAGAATCTTACTAAGAAAGGGAAGCTTAGAGATGGGTCTAAAATTGGATATGACTGAACTGTCTAAGCCCGGTTTCTTAAGTAAAGGATGTATGACTGCATGCTTAAATTCCCTAGGTACTTGACCAGACAAAAGACTAGTATTAATAATGTTCAGAATGTGTGGTCCAATGATAGGAAATACCTTTTTAAGAAAACGGGGAGGAACAACGTCATTAGGAGAGCCACACGGTTTAGCTTTCAACACAAGTTTATCTATGTCAGATAAAACAATTGGTAGAAAAGCAGAGAACAGACTTGAGCAAGAACCATGCATGGCTGGGTCAGCAGTAGGTTGAGTCGGGGGTCTCAAACTAGCAACCTTGTCCACAAAATAATTAAGAAACTTATTGCACATAACCGCAGAAGAGTGCAAAAGAATATTGCCTTTCGGATTAATTACAGAATTTATAGTGTTATATAGAACACGAGGGTTATGCGAGCTGGCAGCAATAAGTTGAGAAAAATAGGAGTGCTTGGCAGCCTTTACTGCTCTCTGATAGACTTTCCAGCTAGTCTTAAGAGCTTCCATAGAGACACACAGCCTATCTTTTTTCCACCGTCTTTCACATCTTCTACATTCTTTTCTAGTGGCTCTGGTAAAATCAGTTAGCCAAGGACTAGCCTTAGGCTTGCATTGTCTGAATATAAAAGGAGCGACAACGTCAAGGACAGATTTACAAGCAGAATCCAAATACGAAACTAATCCATCTGAGGTGGATGGATTAAAACACAATGGAAATAGGAAAAAAGAAAACAGAAATAGGAAAAAACATTTTTCCAAAAGCACAAGGGAAGTGTTTCTGGGGAGACAATAACCCGACGGACCAGTTGCAGGAACCCAAAACATGGTAGGTGTGTTTTTTCATGATTTAAATAATACTGATGACGGAGTTTTAGGCTAATACTTAGGCTAACAGACTTACCTCTCATCTTTTCTTTCCTCACGAAACTGATAGATCCTCCACTTCTTTTAAGTGTCTCCCAGCGCAATTCTTAGCATATTTTGGTTCCTGCAAAGGTTATTGACTCCCCTGAAACACTTCCCTTGTGCTTTTGGAAATCTGTTTTTTCCTATTTCCGTTGTGTTTTGTGTGCTTTTGCAGCGTTTTTCTTATTGCTGGTGTTTTCTTAAGTTGCAGTCCGTTTGGCCTCTCAGGGCCACCGTACATTTCCCTCGTTGCCGGGTTTCAAAAATGGCGGTTTTGATCTTTGTGAACGAGAGGCTCTCGTGGCTCATCGAGCGATGCTACTAACCAGCCAATTGGTGGCATGCAGTGTGACTACCTGGTACCAGGTACTATGACCTAATAGAAAGCCCTGAAAACCGTGGTGAAACGTGCCGAGTCGATCTGAGTAGGTACTAATGGAAAAGGGGCTTAAGAGTCCTTCTACTTTTTGTTTTGTTACCTTTTGTCAGCCAATAAATCAGCTCGCTTTTTGTTAAGACCCAGTTTCTTGCCTTCGTTAGTGTGCATTTGGGTCCATACCACGCACAGGCCACCTGGTCTTGACAGCTACTGCAGGGGCGGATCTAGAGGAATTTTCTTAGGGTGGCGGCATGAGGGTGGCAAAGAAACCAAATGGGGTGGCAAAATCAAAGCCTTTTTTTTTTCCAAACACATATGCAGGTGGTTACATATGGTTAAAATGATTCAAATGCAGTAAGTATACACGTTTTTCATATAAATATAGTCTATAACTTAATTATTGTTTGTAGCCCACATAATTACATACTTTAGTTACATAAAACATGTAAGTTTTGATGTTATGTACTGTATAGCCTGTATAATAAATAAATATATAGCCCAATAAGTATAAAATCCAGAAAGCTACACAACATGGGGCGGTTCATTTACAAACACAGGTCTAACTTAACAAAATGAAAATTATGAAGTTACCACAACCTGTTTTTTAATTTAGTTACGCTGGAAATGTTTATGTCAGTGGATAATCATTTAGTATTGCTCACTCAGAAAATTTGAATTATTTTTAGTACTGTGTACTCACAATGAAGCTGCTCTAACTCAGCAACAAGTTTCCATAATTTCTTTACGTTCTTGGAGCTAATTAATTTTATGTTCTTGTGCATATAGGCTAAATTAGTACTGTGTTATGCTATTAATTACATAGCATATTGATTTTTGTTAGTGGGTTAATCACTCTTTCTTGCGCTCATATTAGTTGTTGGTGGCTGCTGGTTAATGAGTAAATAAAAAAGGCATTTTAGAGCAGCTCAAACTGTGACCATTTGAACACAGAAAACTTAAGTTAACTTTTTACCAGTCCACTCCTGAAGATAATGCAACCTACATGCTTGGCACGCCCACTTGTTTAGTTCACAGCTAAAACAAGGCAAGTTTGTCACTTTTAAACAGCTGTGTGTTTTGTCCACGTGGCATTTAAACCAATTTGCAGCCCCAGGACAAAGACGAAAACCACACAGAACACTGAAACGTTTATTAATAGAGTGAAAATGATCAACTGGACAGCGGCTCTGCTCACTGGTGTTGCCTGTTTTGGGGGATACCTGATTGTGCTGGTGAAAAAGATCAACAGCCACCGAAAGGCAGAAGAAAAGATCAAGAGAGCCAGAAACAGGAGAGATGAGAGCTTGCAGCGGGCCGAGCAGGCGGTGCTCCGGTACAAAGAGTCGGTGAGAGTTCAGAGCTTTGGGTTTTTTTCTACTTTCTATTTAGAAAGAAATCTCAGCTAATGATGTACTTTTAGTTTAACCTGGCAGAGGATTAGTCACTAAATACTAACATACTGGCACTTTTTGAGGTCTCCATGCTTAGCATGAAAATTAAAGGTATGAGTGTGCAGACCGTTTAAGTGCAGTGAACTCACTGTTGTGTTTGAGAAAGTGTGTGAAGATGTGGAAAATTGGGCAAAGAAAGAATCCTGAATCTGTACATGGATGTGTTTCCGTCTCTTTGTTGCAGCCTTTAAAAGAAATAATAATAACATAATGATTCTGTGGGTCTGTGTCTTCTAGCATCCGACAACTGACTCTGCTCTGATCCTGACGCTCTCCCTGTCTGAGCTGACGCAGCAGCTGAACAAAGGTTTACTGAGCCCCGAGGATGTGCTTTACTCTTACATGGAAAAGGTTCAATATCCAGCATGACACAAAGGTTCACCTAATGTAACATAATAAAACAAATTGTTCATAATAGATGAAATACACCAAAAGCTAATTTTTACAAGTAATGATTAAAATTACTCAGCCTTATTTCAGTGTTATTTATTTTTGACATTAGTCCTACTTATAAATCACTGCTTTTTAGTTCTTATTACACAGAATTGTGTCTTATTACAGTTAAAGTTTAGACACACTGGGTCATAATATTCATATAAGCAACACAGACTCATGTGTCACACAATACTTGTGTTTCCAACAAGAGTTTAATATTTTACAAAGATGATGTAATGATGATGATGATGTTTCCTTTCCAACAGACTCTGGCTGTAAACAAAAAGCTGAACTGCTGCACTGAAGTTTTGCTGGAGAGTTTGGACCAGCTGAAAACTGTTGGCTCCAACAAGGATGGTCTCTTGTACGGAGTTCCAGTTAGCATCAAGGAAAATCTTGCATTTAAGGTATTACAAAGGTTATGCAATGCAAATTTTAGTTACAGTTAAAGGATTTCCCATCAGAGCATTATAGCTCAGGTATTTGATGTAACATTATCATCTTCTGCTTTTTCCAACACAAGAATCATGACTGTTCTTGTGGTGTGATCATAAACCTGGACCAGCCTGCTGAGAAGGACAGTGTGCTTGTTCAAGTCCTAAAGAAACAAGGAGCTATTCCCTTTGTGAGAACCAACTTGCCTCAAGCCCTTTTAAAGTACATCTTTTACCAGTTAATCACATAAAAATCTACAGCACATTTAAAACTGTGTTCATGTATTAAGTTGCCTTTGTCCATTCCAAGTGTGAATAATATGAAAAGACTCATTAACTGTCTGTTCACAGCTATGACTGCAGTAATCCTATCTACGGGCAGACTGTGAACCCTCATAACCCCCAGAAGACCTCTGGAGGTTCATCTGGTGGGGAGGGGGCTCTCATCGGGGGAGGGGCTCCCTGCTTGGTATAGGCACTGATATAGGTGGCAGTATCCGTATTCCTGCGTCCTTCTGTGGAATCTGTGGTTTCAAACCAACTGCAGGTCGGCTCAGGTGGGTTTTATGTTAGTTTAGAGTCAGTTTCCTGGAAAATTATTGCACATTGAGTAAAACTTTTATCTGATTTAAACTGTTATCTCTGTTAACACCTTTGGGTCTCATTCAGTCAGTTTCCTAGAAAGTTTTTACACATTACTGAGTAAAACTTTTATCTCTGTTAACACCTTTGGGAAATGATTAGTTTACAGGGGCTTCGTCCAGTTTATCGAGGGCAAAAGTCAGGTAAGAAACATACCTACTTTACATATAAAGTAAATGTAGTTACATAACCACTGTGTAGCAATATTTCACCAACACAAACTGTCTCAAATATTTGAGTCACTGCTTTATATTTTGTATGAAACCAGTGCCGTCATCTGCTGGACCCATGGCAAGAGATGTGGACAGCCTGGCTCTGTGCATGCAGGCACTTCTTTGTGACCACATGTTTTCTTTGGACCCCACTGTTCCACCATTACCTTTTAACATGGAGGTGTGTCCTGTACTGTGGGATTCATGAAATCTGTTAATGATTATTTTTTTTCCTAACGCTGCACTTTATATTACTCTTATATTACTCTTTACAGGCTGTAATCTTAACCTTTGTAAACTGATTATATTTAATTTACTCAGGAAATAAAAATGATTGACCCTTAGATATACAGAAGCTCCAGACCTCTAAGGATTGGTTATTTGGAAAACGATGGCTACACGCAACCATCTCCAAGCATGGCCCGAGGCGTCAGAGAGGTCAAAGCTCTGTTAGAGCAAGCAGGACACACAGTAAGAGACACACACACACACACACACACACACACACACACACACACACTACGATCACTGTCAAGCCAAGTATGTGATTTAGGGCTGTGCGATATGACCAAAATCTCATATCCCAATATAAGACGTTTTTCATCCCAATAACGATATAAATTTTAAAAAAAATTCATTTTCAGTAAATTCTGTGAATCTCGGGCAACTCGACTTGCGTCAAGTGTTTTCAGCTGGGCGTCGTGTACCTGGAGTCGAGTACTTTGACCGATGCATTAAGTTATATATTTTTAGACATAAGTTGTAACGGGGCGTCCAATTTCTTTTAGTATTTATTACATGGCGTGTTGTGGTGAAAAGCCTGTTCTAATGGTTAAGTCTAAAGCTTATTTTGAGCACCTGACGGCTCTTTTTTGCTTCTCATCCATAAACTTGCTCCATACTCTTTCACGTGATTCTTGTGTAGGTGGTAGAGGAGGTTTTTCCTGTTTGAGTCTGTGGTGGGGACCGGTTTGCAGCGTAATTTGCATAGCACAGTTTTCTGGTCCATGTCAGACTTTTCATAACCAAACCATGTCCATGCTACAAAGGTAGCCCCTCGTTTAGGAATAAGGTCCTTGACTTGTTTTGACTGGTCCTTCTATTTGGAGCTACCTGGTGCTGCCTCATTTTCACTGGCTAAGCTGGTATTCTCTGTGCCCCGATGAAAAAATATTGCTGTAAACAGTTTATCTTGCGACACCATGAAACAAACAATAGCATATAATTTGAAACAATAGATGTTTTCATATCGTCATCTGATATATTTCGACATATCGCACAGCCCTATGAGTCATAGGTCATTAATCCTGTCATTTGTGCCTTTAGCTCGTCCCTTACTGTCCACTGAAGATGGATCAAATTATCCCTGAACTATTTTTAAAGGGTTTATTTGCAGATGGAGCTACCACCCTGCTACAAAAACTGTGAGTTGTTCCATTAAATAAGTCAGTTAGTACCATTTGTCTTCTAAACTTAAATCATCTAACATTTAGAGATTTTGTTCCTTTTTAGTGCTAACCACTAAACATCACCATGCTGCCATTGTCTTCATGACAAACATGGGGTTGTGGTTCCTTTTGAAACTATTACAGTAATTTTCAGTTCAGTGTCTCTGAACAGACTGTTTTCTTGTGTGCCAATGATCTCTTTCATTTTAGGAAAGGGGGACCTGTGGACCCTTGTCTGGAGCCTCAGGTTTTTCCTTACGGCTTTCCCAAGTGGTTGAAGAAAACCATTTCATTCTTGCTCAAACCCGTGGTGAGTCCTCTAATTCTGTGACAGAAACATATAAATTTAGACATTGGTTTGAAAATTAATTTTACACCTTAGTTTGTCTTATTCTTTTGGCAGTTTCCTCGTGTTTCTGCTAACTTTGGTGCTCTTTGTGGAGTTGGGTGAGAAAGTATTCTTGCAATTGTTCATTTGTGCTTGAATCTCAGTTTCTTTGTTACATTTCCATGTGCTAGGAATTATATCCAAACATTCTACTTCATTTTTAGATCTGTTCCAGAGCTGTGGAAGCAACATGCTGCTGTTGAGGTACTGCCAGCTGATGATGCATGGTCACGTATGAAAGCCTGAAGATGAAATTTAGATTTCCTGTGTTTTCTTTAGGACTACATCCATGAGACAATAGCACATTGGAGGAGCTGCAAAATTGATGTGCTGCTGTGCCCTGTGACTGGACCAGCCTACAACTTCTTATACTGTGGCAAAATTTTAAGTATGGCAAACTGATTATGATAGCTGTAAATTATAAAAGGCAAAAGATTGCAGGGACTAAGAAAATAACCGCTTTATTTTTCCAGTTTAATTTGTAATTGTGTTTAGTGCTTCTATTTGTAAATGAAGTTTAGCTAAACGTGTAATTCATGTTGTAGTGGATTCAGAGAGATTCCTCACTGGGGAACTGGATACACATGAGAAACAAAACAGAATGGCAGTGTACAAAACTGTTACATGTTACAATACAAGAGAGTCACAGGACTTAAAAAAAGTGAAGAAAAAGAGACATTTCATCAAAGATGAGGATGACTGCTTTTGTCTACTGCTGAGAAAACTGGGCATTACAGGACAGTGCAGCACAGTACGAGTTATGAAACTGTCTCCAGACATTACTTCATTAAAAGGGAACCTGGATTACAACATCTGGATAAGGAGTCATGCAAAGGCATTATTGCATTAACTAACTTATATTTAAATTAAACATCAACTGCATTTGTAAAGGTTAAGAATATTGTTTATGTTTCTTTATCAATAATCTATTTTTCTTTTCTGTGCTTTAAGATGCTGTCAGTTACACGATGCTCTACAATCTCCTAAACTTTCCTGCGGGTGTAGTCACTGTTTCCACAGTGACCGCAAAGGATGAGGAGGAACTCAAGCACTATAAGGGCTGTTATCAGGACATGTGGGACAAACTCTTCAAAGAGGTAGGCAACATGTACCAGTGAGGCAAGAGTGATTGAAAACATAGAGCCCGATTTACTAACACATTGTGTCAGGTCAAACTGGGTGTTGGCGTTAAAAAATTTCTTTACAAAGAGAGTGAGTAAGAAGACTTCGGTTAAAAGGTGGAAAAACAGTGTTGGCATCATTATTCCAACAAGTAATAATTAAACATATTATACAGAACACTTTTCTTAAAAGTAATCCAGTACGATACTTAATTATTCCCAAAGCCAATTCATTACACAACTCATTACATTACATTCGTATTTCTCCATAAAATTAGTGCTGGGTATCGATTTTGACTCGAGTCGATTCAGTTTTAACGCAGACATCCAGAAATATTATAATTCTAATCATTTATCAGTACATATCCCTATTTTGATATCTATGTGTCACCAGTGTGTGAATGTGTGTGTGAATGGGTGGATGACTGGAGGTGTAAAGCGCTTTGGGGTCCTTTGGGACTGGGAAAGCGCTATACAAATACAGGCCATATGTATAAAAACAAAGCTGACACTTGTGAGACTTTATTAGAGGTGTAAGCATCACAGCAGATGCCTTTGTGTCAAAGTAACTGAGGATAAAATACAGAAAAATGTGAATTAGCCTTAAAAATATTGTGCAGTAGATTAAAAACTGTTGCAGCTGTTTCTGTTCTGGATGTTTTCCACTGTACCTTCACACTCGTTCTTTTCTGCAAATTAAAATAAAAGTAATGTTTATATACACATTGTAGACTGTGTCACTATTTTCACCCTACGGCAGAAATGAATTGAAATCAGCTGATTGTATCTCATGTGCAAGTGCAACCGATAAGCAAGATCAATAGGCAATCAGACTAACCATTCCAAGGAACTGACTACCAAACCACTTAATGCTAAATTTACTCAGTGAAGTCAGAGGTGACTTGTAACCTCCAAACTAAAGGAGTCACACAGCGCCAGCAGCAACAGAACTGCTTCCAGTTCTTCAGTTTCACAGCCTGTGCGATGGGGTTCAAAGAGAAACGCCCCAAAAATGGAGAGACAGGCAGGAGGACAACACTGATTTTAGGCCCTATCCTCAAAAGAATCAGACCTTTGATGGACATCAAAACAATGTATTTATGTTGATAAACTTTAAAAATACACTTTTCCTTAATAAAGTTTTATTACACTCCACTTAAACAGTTATAATTCCAGGATCATAAACAGCACACAAGGTTTTCAGCACATCAGCTGTGCTCCAACACCATTACTTATTATTGATGGATTTACACAAATTCAGCTGCATAGACTTTGACAATACCTGAGATCACAGATGTATACACATGCATAACTTTCAAATCTGGTGTTTCAGACTCACTGTCAGACCAGCTTTTCATGCAGCCACAACAAGTCAGGAGACCCCGATGTAAAGTCTAAAGTATAGATACATTTCTTTTTTTGAATACTTGTAAATGTGCGTCAGTGTACTTTAACGTGGTTTCAATCAGCTGCTGTAGCACATCTGTCCCAGGCTATGTAGAGCTCATTGTTGGATGTGTCCTATTACTCCTCTGTGCATATTGAAGTAATAATAAACATTACTTGCTTGAATCTAATTTTTCCCTAGTATCAGTTATATCTTGTAATAGCTAAATTAAGAAACCACTAGGGCAAATCAAAAAGAATCTCAGCTCATGGATATTACTTTTAACTTTTTTTTAAATTAATGCCATTTTGTTTTTCTCTGGAATGTTATTTAAAATTGTGATGTATTACTCTGAACATTCACTTCAATTTTATTTACTTAACATGACTTTACACAGAAACAAGAACTGAACCAGATCAGTCTATTGCTGCTCCAATATTTGTAGAGGTTTTTTTTGTTACAGTAGATGGATGAAGGAGACTGCGGTGCGTTCAGCTGCTGAGCATTAAGTGACAGGAGTGTGTTTGTGTGTTCAGGCAGTGGCCGGTGGCGAGGGTCTACCTGTGGCGGTGCAGTGTGTTGCTCTGCTGTGGCAGGATGAGCTCTGCCTGCGCTTCATGAAGGAAGTGGAACAACTGGTCAAAGAAAGCAAGAAGTAAAGCTGCTTTCTTTCTCAGTCTCACAGGAGAGGCTGCAGACTTCAGAGGAGACATGTTAACTTGAGGATATCCTGTAATAATGAGCTCATTGTGTCATAAATGGTGGAATATTCTCTGCACTACAGGCTTAATCTAGACACTTTTTGTTTTTTGGCTGTTTGCTAAAGGTTAAATAAAAGTTAACTGGCAAAATTATGCATTTATGTTTTGTTTTTTTTGTTCTTTGTTCTTATATTTTGAAGGCAGGTCTTTTATATTGTCTTTCTATCACCATTGTTAGCATGATCATTTATCCACTTTTAGGAACCACCAGTCAAAACGTTTCATCTTTTGGTGTATTTATTAAAACATTGGATGATCAAAAATCAGCAGTCTGCAAGCAGTCAGCTGCAGCCAACTTCCCAAAAGATAGTAACCTATCTTAGCAGTTACAGAAAGATTTACATGAGAATGTGCAGCTGTCTGATTGGTTGAAAAAATGACACAGTGGAAGAGCCGTGGTTTAGACTTGACACTCCCTGATTTGTTCTCGTGATAGTTTTTCCACGTGGCAACAGTCATTGGCTTACAGTGAGAGATCTCACTTGACAGAGTGCCCTGTGTGAGAAAACACCTTACCTCAGTTGTTACCAGGATGTTTTATTGTCATGCTGATATCAGCTTTAACCGACACAATAAAGTCTCTTTCTTATTGCAGAGAACACTATCTTATCACACCCAGAGCCAAGAAGGTTTCTCCTGTATTAAACTGTGTTGTTCATATACACATACATATCAGGCCCTGAACTTTATATATCTTTTGGCAGCAACAAGTTGTGGAATGCAAAAAGTCTAATGTGTCAGTGGCTGATTCCACTTTCCTTTATCCCTGCAATACAAAAATATAGAGGTATAAAAGGACATCTTAACCATACATGAAAAATTTTCCCTAACACCATCCATTTCATGTAATAAAGCATGAAAAGCCACTAAAAGCTTGAAAACTGGAATCATGTCAATAAAAGGCAAAGAGACAGTGCTAGAACATGTTTAAAACTGTTGAAAATTAACATTAAACAATAGGTATAGAAAATAATCTGCACAGAACACACCTATATTTCTTTGCTCTAAGCTGTCTGTAACATTAATTTTATGTATTTTGCTAAAGTCAAGTCAGTTGTATTTGTACAGGCTAAAGCCATGTGTAAGTGTTTAAATGGCTTCACAGGTAATGTTTAAAAAATAAGGTCACTAACATATAAAACAGAAACTATATGTCTGTGTTTGTACGTGTGTGTGTGTATTTTAGTTAATCAATGGCAATGAGCAATCTGTGTTGCAATATCTGCGTCTGAATGTGCAGCAATTTGTGTTTAAAAAAAGGTTTTGAGGTCAAGGTAGCTGGTGCAACCCAATTTATTTAAAAAAAATATATAATTAGCATACTATAATATTTACCCAACAGCATATGTTTCAAAGTATTTTGGATGGAATTATATTATAAAAATGATAAATTACTCTTTCTGGACTTTAAAGTGGGCTAATTGCCTGTTGACAGCTCCCTTCTGATAGTTAACATGTTCCCTAACAGCACTCATTGAATTACTTTGAACTAAAATTATTTTAAAATAATAATAAGAAACCCCCCAACTTATTTTCATTGATGATAATATGAATTAGTACATAGTACATTTGCTTTTGTTTAGTATGTCATTCATTATGTAAATTTTTGCAAAAATATTTTTTAATTTTATCATAAATAAATGATCAAAATATTGCATTCAGAGCAGAAAATGATTCAGAACTGAGAAGGCTGACAGAAAAAGTTCTATTTGCCAAATAAGACCTAAACCAATTAAGTGCAGTGCCACCAATACCCACTATTTCATTTAATCGAGATATTAGAATATTGTGGTCTACTGTGTCAAAGGCAGCAGTTAGGTCAAGCAAGGCCAGAACAACATGGTTACCAGAATCACATGCCCTTGTTCACGTACAATACTTAAGTTAACTTTTTACCAGTCCAGCCCTGAAGATAACGTAACCTACAAGCTTGGCACGCCCACTTGTTTAGTTCACAGCTAAAACAAGGCAAGTTTGTCACTTTTAAACAGCTGTGTGTTTTGTCCACGTGGCATTTAAACCAATTTGCAGCCCCAGGACAAAGACGAAAACCACACAGAACACTGAACCGTTTATTAATAGAGTGAAAATGATCAACTGGACAGCGGCTCTGCTCACTGGTGTTGCCTGTTTTGGGGGATACCTGATTGTGCTGGTGAAAAAGATCAACAGCCACCGAAAGGCAGAAGAAAAGATCAAGAGAGCCAGAAACAGGAGAGATGAGAGCCTGCAGCGGGCAGAGCAGGCGGTGCTCCGGTACAAAGAGTCGGTGAGAGTTCAGAGCTTTAGGTTTTTTTCTACTTTCTATTTAGAAAGAAATCTCAGCTAATGATGTGCTTTTAGTTTAACCTGGCAGAGGATTAGTCACTAAATACTAACATACTGGCACTTTTTGAGGTCTCCATGCTTAGCATGAAAATTAAAGGTATGAGTGTGCAGACCGTTTAAGTGCAGTGAACTCACTGTTGTGTTTGAGAAAGTGTGTGAAAATGTGGAAAATTGGGCAAAGAAAGAATCCTGAATCTGTACATGGATGTGTTTCCGTCTCTTTGTTGCAGCCTTTAAAAGAAATAATAATAACATAATGATTCTGTGGGTCTGTGTCTTCTAGCATCCGACAACTGACTCTGCTCTGATCCTGACGCTCTCCCTGTCTGAGCTGACACAGCAGCTGAACAAAGGTTTACTGAGCCCCGAGGATGTGCTTTACTCTTACATGGAAAAGGTTCAATATCCAGCATGACACAAAGGTTCACCAAATTGTTCATAATAGATGAAATACACCAAAAGCTAATTTTTACAAGTAATGATTAAAATTACTCAGCCTTATTTCAATGTTATTTATTTTTGACATTAGTCCTACTTATAAATCACTGCTTTTTAGTTCTTATTACACAGAATTGTGTCTTATTACAGTTAAAGTTTAGACACACTGGGTCATAATATTCATATAAGCAACACAGACTCATGTGTCACACAATACTTGTGTTTCCAACAAGAGTTTAATATTTTACAAAGATGATGTAATGATGATGATGATGTTTCCTTTCCAACAGACTCTGGCTGTAAACAAAAAGCTGAACTGCTGCACTGAAGTTTTGCTGGAGAGTTTGGACCAGCTGAAAACTGTTGGCTCCAACAAGGATGGTCTCTTGTACGGAGTTCCAGTTAGCATCAAGGAAAATCTTGCATTTAAGGTATTACAAAGGTTATGCAATGCAAATTTTAGTTACAGTTAAAGGATTTCCCATCAGAGCATTATAGCTCAGGTATTTGATGTAACATTATCATCTTCTGCTTTTTCCAACACAAGAATCATGACTGTTCTTGTGGTGTGATCATAAACCTGGACCAGCCTGCTGAGAAGGACAGTGTGCTTGTTCAAGTCCTGAAGAAACAAGGAGCTATTCCCTTTGTGAGAACCAACTTGCCTCAAGCCCTTTTAAAGTACATCTTTTACCAGTTAATCACATAAAAATCTACAGCACATTTAAAACTGTGTTCATGTATTAAGTTGCCTTTGTCCATTCCAAGTGTGAATAATATGAAAAGACTCATTAACTGTCTGTTCACAGCTATGACTGCAGTAATCCTATCTACGGGCAGACTGTGAACCCTCATAACCCCCAGAAGACCTCTGGAGGTTCATCTGGTGGGGAGGGGGCTCTCATCGGGGGAGGGGGCTCCCTGCTTGGTATAGGCACTGATATAGGTGGCAGTATCCGTATTCCTGCATCCTTCTGTGGAATCTGTGGTTTCAAACCAACTGCAGGTCGACTCAGGTGGGTTTTATGTTAGTTTAGAGTCAGTTTCCTGGAAAATTATTGCACATTGAGTAAAACTTTTATCTGATTTAAACTGTTATCTCTGTTAACACCTTTGGGAAATGATTAGTTTACAGGGGCTTCGTCCAGTTTATCGAGGGCAAAAGTCAGGTAAGAAACATACCTACTTTACATATAAAGTAAATGCAGTTACATAACCACTGTGTAGCAATATTTCACCAACACAAACTGTCTCAAATATTTGAGTCACTGCTTTATATTTTGTATGAAACTAGTGCCGTCATCTCCTGGACCCATGGCAAGAGATGTGGACAGCCTGGCTCTGTGCATGCAGGCACTTCTTTGTGACCACATGTTTTCTTTGGACCCCACTGTTCCACCATTACCTTTTAACATGGAGGTGTGTCCTGTACTGTGGGATTCATGAAATCTGCTAATGATTATTTTTTGGTTAAAAACTACAAATTAAGCCAGTACATAGTTGTCCTAATGCTTCACTTTATATTACTCTTACCTCACCTGTATTAATGTCCTGAGATACAGAATTAACTTTACAGGCTGTAATCTTAACCTTTGCAAACTGATTGTATTTAATTGACTCAGGAAATAAAAATGATTGACCCTTAGATATACAGAAGCTCCAGACCTCTAAGGATTGGTTATTTGGAAAACGATGGCTACACGCAACCATCTCCAAGCATGGCCCGAGGCGTCAGAGAGGTCAAAGCTCTGTTAGAGCAAGCAGGACACACAGTAAGACACACACACACACACACACACACACACACATACACACACTATGATCACTGTCAAGCCAAGTATGTGATATGAGTCATAGGTCATTAATCCTGTCATTTGTGCCTTTAGCTCGTCCCTTACTGTCCACTGAAGATGGATCAAATTATCCCTGAACTATTGATAAAGGGTTTATTTGCAGATGGAGCTACCACCCTGCTACAAAAACTGTGAGTTGTTCCATTAAATAACTCAGTTAGTACCATTTGTCTTCTAAACTTAAATCATCTAACATTTAGAGATTTTGTTCCTTTTTAGTGCTAACCACTAAACATCACCATGCTGCCATTGTCTTCATGACAAACATGGGGTTGTGGTTCCTTTTGAAACCATTACAGTAATTTTCAGTTCAGTGTCTCTGAACAGACTGTTTTCTTGTGTGCCAATGATCTCTTTCATTTTAGGAAAGGGGGACCTGTGGACCCTTGTCTGGAGCCTCAGGTTTTTCCTTACGGCTTTCCCAAGTGGTTGAAGAAAACCATTTCATTCTTGCTCAAACCCGTGGTGAGTCCTCTAATTCTGTGACAGAAACATATAAATTTAGACATTGGTTTGAAAATTAATTTTACACCTTAGTTTGTCTTATTCTTTTGGCAGTTTCCTCGTGTTTCTGCTAACTTTGGTGCTCTTTGTGGAGTTGGGTGAGAAAGTATTCTTGCAATTGTTCATTTGTGCTTGAATCTCAGTTTCTTTGTTACATTTCCATGTGCTAGGAATTATATCCAAACATTCTGCTTCATTTTTAGATCTGTTCCAGAGCTGTGGAAGCAACATGCTGCTGTTGAGGTACTGCCAGCTGATGATGCATGGTCACGTATGAAAGCCTGAAGATGAAATTGAGATTTGCTGTGTTTTCTTTAGGACTACATTCATGAGACAATAGCACATTGGAGGAGCTGCAAAATTGATGTGCTGCTGTGCCCTGTGATTGGACCAGCCTACAACTTCTTATACTGTGGCAAAACTACAAGTATGGCAAACTGTGTATGACAGACAACTTAGTTTCTGTATTTATCATTTTTTTTCTAAATATTTAATCTCAGAACTTTAAATATGTTTAAAGTGTGAACACATTTTTAAAGGCTAAGAATGGTGTTTATGTTTCTTTATCTATAATTCATTTTTGTTTTCTACACTTTCAGCTGCTGTCAGTTACACGATACTCTACAATCTCCTTACCTTTCCTGCGGGTGTAGTCACTGTTTCCACAGTGACCGCAAAGGATGAGGAGGAACTCAAGCACTATAAGGGCTGTTATCAGGACATGTGGGACAAACTCTTCAAAGAGGTAGGCAACATGTACCAGTTCAATTCAATTCAATTCAATTCAATTCAATTCAATTCAATTTTATTTATATAGCGCCAAATCACAACAAAACTCGCCTCAAGGCGCTTTATATTGTACAGTAGATCGCACAATAATAAATACAGAGAAAAATGATTCGATGCAGAGAGGTCTGTTAACACATAGTGAGTGAGAAAGGTGACTGGAAAGGAAAAACTCAATGCATCATGGGAATCCCCGGCAGCCTACGTCTATTGCAGCATAACTAAGGGAGGATTCAGGGTCACCTGGTCCAGCCCTAACTATATGCTTTAGCAAAAAGGAAAGTTTTAAGCCTAATCTTGAAAGTAGAGATAGTGTCTGTCTCCTGAATCCAAACTGGAAGCTGATTCTACAGAAGAGGGGCCTGAAAACTGAAGGCTCTGCCTCCCATTCTACTTTTAAATACTTTAGGAACAACAAGTAGGCCTGCAGGGTGAGAGCGAAGTGCTCTAATAGGGTGATATGGTACTACAAGGTCATTAAGATATGATGGGGCCTGATTATTTAAGACTTTGTATGTGAGGAGCAGGATTTTGAATTCAATTCTGGATTTAACAGGAAGCCAATGAAGGGAAGCCAAAACAGGAGAAATATGCTCTCTCTTTCTAGTCCCTGTCAGGACTCTTGCTGCAGCATTTTGGATTAGCTGAAGGCTTTTCAGCGAGTTTTTAGGACTTCCTGATAATAGTGAATTACAGTAGTCCAGCCTGGAAGTAATAAATGCATGAACTAGTTTTTCAGCGTCACTCTGAGACAGGATATTTCTAATTTTAGAGATGTTGCGCAAATGGAAGAAAGCAGTCTTACATATTTGTTTAATATGTGCATTGAAGGACATGTCCTGGTCAAAAATGACTCCAAGGTTCCTCACAGCATTACTGGAGGCCAAGGTAATGCCATCCAGAGTAAGAATCTGGTTAGATACCATATTTCTAAGATTTTCAGGGCCGAGTACAATAACCTCAGTTTGATCTGAATTAAGAAGCAGAAAGTTGTCTTCTATGTCTTCTAATGATGCTGCCTATGGGAAGCATGTATAATGTAAACAGAATTGGTCCTAGCACTGAACCCTGTGGAACACCATAATTGACCTTAGTGTGTGAAGAGGACTCTCCATTTACTTGAACAAATTGGAGTCTATTAGATAGATATGATACAAACCACTGCAGTGCAGTACCTGTAATACCTACAGCATGTTCTAATCGCTCTAATAGGATATTATGATCAACAGTATCGAATGCAGCACTGAGGTCTAGCAGGACAAGCACAGAGATGAGTCCACTGTCAGAGGCCATAAGAAGATCATTTGTAACCTTCACTAAAGCTGTTTCTGTGCTGTGATGAGCTCTGAAACCTGACTGAAACTCTTCAAATAAGCCATTCCTCTGCAGATGATCTGTTAGCTGTTTGACAACTACTCTTTCAAGGATGTTTGATATGAAAGGAAGGTTGGAGATTGGCCTATAATTAGCTAAGACTGCTGGGTCTAGAGATGCTTTTTAAGTAAAGGTTTAACTACAGCCACCTTGAAGGCCTGTGGTACATAGCCGATTATTAGAGATAGGTTGATCATATTTAAGATCGAAGAATTAATTAATGGCAGGACTTCTTTGAGCAGTTTTGTAGGAATGGGGTCTAAAAGACACGTTGATGGTTTGGAGGAATTAATTATTGAAGTTAACTCAGAAAGATCAATTGGAGAAAAAGAGTCTAACTTAACATTGATGGTACTAAAAGTAGCTGTAGATAATATTACATCTGTGGGATGATTATTGGTAATTTTTTCTCTAATGATAAAAATTTTATTTGTGAAGAAGTTCATGAAGTCATTACTAGTTAATGTTAAAGGGATTGTTGGCTCAGTAGAGCTCTGACTGTTTGTCAGCCTGGCTACAGTGCTGAAGAGAAACCTGGGGTTGTTCTTATTTTCTTCAATCAGTGACGAATAGTAAGATGTTCTGGCTTTGCGGAGGGCTTTCTTATAAAGCAGCAAACTATTTCTCCAGGCTAAATGATGATCCTCTAAATTTGTGACACGCCATTTCCTCTCCAGCTTACGAGTTATCTGCTTTAGGCTACGTGTTTGAGAATTATACCACGGAGTCAGGTACTTCGGATTTGAGGCCTTAGTTTTCACAGGAGCTACAGTATCCAGAGTCGTACGTAGTGAGGAGGTAAAATTATTAACAAGATAATCGACCTCTGTTGGAGTAGCGTTCAGATAGCTGCTCTGCTCTATGTTGGTACAGGGCATTGAAGATGATAACAGTGGGTGGATTATATTCTTAAACTTAGTTACAGCACTTTCAGAAAGACATCTACTGTGATGAAGTCTACTCTCCACTGCTGTGTAATCAATTATTGTAAATGTAAATGTTATCAGGAAATGATCAGACAGCAGAGGGTTTTCAGGAAACACTGTGAAATGTTCAGTTTCTATGCCATATGTTAAAACAAGATCTAGAGTGTGATTAAAGTGGTGGGTGGGTTCTTTTACACTTTGAGAGAAGCCAATTGAGTCTAATAACAGATTAAATGCCATGTTGAGGCTGTCATTTTTAGCATCTACATGAATGTTAAAATCACCCACAATAATTATTTTATCTGAGCTGAGCACTAAATCAGATAAAAAGTCTGAGAAATCAGAGAGAAACTCTGTGTAAGGCCCAGGTGGACGATAGATGATAACAAGTAAGACTGGTTTCTGAGTTTTACAGCTGGGGTGGACAAGTCTAAGCATCAGGCTTTCAAATGAATTAAAAGTCTGTCTTGGTCTTTCGTTAATTAATAGGCTGGTGTGAAAAATTGCTGCCACACCGCCCCTCGGCCTGTGCTTCGAGGTTTCTGGTAGTTAGAATGACTCGGGGGTGTTGATTCATTTAGACTAACATAATCATCCTGCTGCAACCAGGTTTCTGTAAGGCAGAGTAAATCGATTTGTTGATCAATTATTAAGTCATGTACTAACAGAGACTTGGAGGAGAGAGACCTAATATTTAATAATCCACATTTCACTGTTTTACTCTTTGGTTCAGATGTGGATACTGTATTGTTCTTTCTTTGTGATTTTTTATGTTTAAGTTGTTTATTGCTGGTGTTTAGTTTGTTTTTTGTCTGTTTGGGAGCTGACACAGTCTCAATGGAGACCAGTGAGGCAAGAGTGATTGAATACATAGGGGCAGATTTAGTAACACGCTGTGTCAGGCCAAACTGGGTTTTTAGCATGAAAAAAGAATAAAATAGATTTTTGTAAAGAGAGTGCAGTAAGAAGACTGTGGTTAAGAGGTAGAAACGCCGAGCCTTTTGCAACTGTGCATGTCTGGAAGTGAAACTTTTGTCCACTGGTCAGTTTATTTGTAATACCAAACCAAGATGTGATTAAAAACATACATATTACCAAGAAGGGATGGGAATAGCATACGAAAGATATTACAGTTATGCAAATTAATTGTGTACTGTTTGGTCAAATGTTTGTACATTTTGGGGTCATTACTCAAAAAAAGTATTAATTAAACATATTACACAGAACACTTCTTAAATGTAATGCAGTAAATTACTTAATTACTCCCAGGTGAAACCAATTCATTACACAATTCGTTACATTACTTTTGCATTTTTCCGTGAAATGACCTGAAACACATTGTCTCACGAGCACCATTTAACAATATGAACCTGGTGCTACAGTCCCACACACCAACACTAATGAGGACACATGAAATCTTTGTCTTTGTATTTAGTTATGAGCAGTACAGACTTTACTGGCTTAACTAGAAGTACAGACACCTGGGTTAGAAACAAAAATACTAGAGTAAAGTTGAAGTACTGAAGCAATTAATTACTCAAGTAAAAGTGAAAAAGTACAGTCTCTGAAATTTTCTCAAAGAATGTAAGTAGCTCCTTAAAGACAATTCTACTAACAATTTTTGTACTAAGTTAACTGAACCTTGTGCCATATTAATATAATAATAAAATATTAGCACATAATACAAAAATCATTCAAATTTAAATTGTAATTCCAATGAATGTACTTAGCTTCAATCTGTTATGTAGGACTGTGATGAAGGTCTTCTTCATTCCTTAACCATGTAAACATAGACAAGTGATTTTAATACTTATATTAAAAGAAGGGCACAAAGAAGGGTTTTGCTGATACAGTTTAATGTCTGCCTAGTAAAAGAAATTTCAATTAGTATGAAAAGTTTGGTTAAGCTGGTGGAAAACATCACTTTAACACTTACCTGACGTCTAACCTAATGGGTAGGAGAGGCTAAGTTAATATCGTGATGAAAAGATTGTCCCACCTGTGTTTTCTCTTGATGGTGTGCCAGCCAAAGGAGCCCACAGGCATCTGGAGTGGCCTCAATAAATGAGTTAATAAATTATTAATAAATTAGTTTATTATAGATTGTAGTCAATAGGCCAAGCAGGAAATATTTTATGTAATAATTGTAATTATGGTAATTATGTCTACTGTATTCATTTAATGTTCATAAAGGTTATTAGATAAGATGTGTGTGTAGTTTCGTTTATTATGTAACCCCAGATAATGGCATGGCTTCAGGGCCAGTTGGCAGCAGTTTATAAAGGGCTGCCAGTTAACATCAGAGGCTGTTGCTGCAACCATGTCCCACCACTGGGCTACATTGTTTTATTTTGTGTTATGCAAAATAAAACAATGCAAAGCAAACGTAGCCTATGTTTGACCCGATGGGGTACAGTGTTGCTGTTGAGGGGTTGCTGCTGCTCCTCTTGCTGATAGTGCTGGAGGGCAGGGCCGTGTTGATCTGAGACTGTAGACATTAAAATGTCCATAGGAGAGATTAAACAAGTGTTATGAGATAATAATCAAATGCAAAGATTTGTGACAGTGCTTGTAACCATAAGGCAACACATTAAAAAAACTGAGGGAAATAAACTAGGCTCTGCCTGTGGCTCACTCTTTGCCTCTCTTCCTCCTTCCATCTCCTCATCTCATCTATCACTCTCCACTTGCTGTCCACCTGAGAACAAGGCACAATTTACTATTGCATTAATCCATTATGTAAATATCCACACTCAACAGCTCTTGCACCTAATCCATAATAAAGTAATGGCAGAAAATGTTATAGAACTAAAACATTGCAGGTGTGTTTATTATTGTCTTTATACTGGAATACCTCTGCAATGCAACAACTGGTACATGTGTTCATGTTACCTGTGCTCCTTTTAATCCAGCTGGTGAGGGATCCACTGCCTTTAGCAGCCTCACACAGCTCATCTTGTCACTGTTTCGTCCTTCTCTCCTTACAAGGCATGTCTGGACAATGTTATAATTATGAGTAATGATCTAAAAAAAAAAAATCTATACACATAAAACATGCACACACACATACAGTGGCATTTTATACCCTTTCCAGAATACTGTATATACTATGGCCACAAGTTTGCATCATGGTGTTGATCCAGAATCCTTCCATTATTATTAATTCCTTGTGCTATAATAATAAAGTAATGAGAATTAAAAAATAAAGTAATAAATGTGAAATAATGTATTTATGATGATTCAAATGGTTTGACTATCCACTCTGTGCAGGCAGAAAGCTTATTAAATGTTTAAACTGTAGAGATACAATCATTTTACTGCTGTAAAATCAGCATTTTTGTCATATTTGAACTATAAATCTAATATAATCTGTTTCTTAATGTATTTTCTCTAAAACACAGTGTGTTTCTTTTACATATCTTAATCCATAATTATGTGGATATGCATATTAGATAGTTTTCAGTGAAATATAAGCCCTCCAGAAAGGAAGGGAAAAACCATGTTACTTACTTTAAAACGAAATATGTTCCCTAAAACAGTAGACGGACCTACAGACCCATGACAGCCTTACTCAGTTAACTAGTGGCTAATTACTAGCACCTACAGTATAGCTGTTCGTCTGTCTGCTGCACTGCAGTTTCAATAATTTTCCAAAATATGAAGAATGTCCAATAATGGCTGCAACTTCTCTGATGTGCTCAGTTTGTTCTTCAGCCAGCTGAATGTTTACTTCATGTCATTCCCCACATTCCCTGTGTCTTTCAACTGCTTGTATCCAAATTTCTTTAGTATCAGATATATATTGTGGTTTCTTTAGTTGCACTAAGAAACCATAATGTGATATCAAAAAGAATCTCAGCTCATAGATATTATTATTGCATTTTTTTTAAAAATAAAATGCCATTTTGTTTTGTCATTTTGAATGTTATTACAAATATGATCATTACGCCGAACCTTCTCTTCAGCTGTATTATTTTTGTGTTCAGGCAGTGGCCGGTGGCGAGGGTCTACCTGTTGCGGTCCAGTGTGTTGCTCTGCCGTGGCAGGATGAGCTCTGCCTGCGCTTCATGAAGGAAGTGGAACAACTGGTCAAAGAAAGCAAGAAGTAAAGCTGCTTTCTTTCTCAGTCTCACAGGAGAGGCTGCAGACTTCAGAGGAGACATGTTAACTTGAGCACATTCTGTAATAATGAGCTAATCAAGTCATAAATGGTGGAGAATTCTTAATCTAGACACTTTTTTTGGCTGTTTGCTAAAGGTTAATTGAAAGTTGGTACAATTATACATTGTACCAACTTGTGTGTTGTTCTTATTGTCTTTTCTGTTGTCTTGCTATCAGCTTCCATTTCATGCAATAAAGCATAAAAAGGCAATAAAAGCTTGAACGAGAACTGGAATCATGTCAACATTAGGCAAAGAGACAGTGCTAGCACATGTGTAAACATGTTGAAAATTATCTTTAAATGATAGGTCTGAAAAGTAATCTGCACACAATACACCCATATTTCTTTGCTCTAAGCTGTCTACATAAAATTAACTTTATGTATTTTTCTAAAGTCAAGTCAGTTTTATTGTTACAAGCAAAAGTCACATATAAACATTTAAAAGGCTTCACGGGCAATTTTTTAAAAGAATAAGGTCACCAGCATATCAAAACAGAGATAAACTCTATGTGTGTTTGTATGTGTGTGTGTATTTTAGTTAATCAGTGGCAATGAGCTGTCTGTGTTGCAATTTCTGTGTCCTGAATGAGCAGCAAGATACTGATATTATTCTTCTGAAAATAGGTTTTGAGGTCAAGATAGCTGGTGCTACCCAGTTTTTTTTTGGGGGGGGGGTGTTTTTTGTTTTAATATAATTAACACACTATGATATTTACCCCACAGTATATGTTTCAACAAAGTATTTTATATGAAATTACGTTAAAGAAAAACAAATGACTCTTTCTGGACTTTAAAGTGCACTGATTGCCTGTTGGCAGCTCCCTTCTGAGAGGTAACGTTCCCTAACAGCACTCACTGAATTACTTTGAAACTAAAAATGTTTTAATAATCATAGAGAAAAACCAACAACTTATTTTAACAGATGATGATGTTCAATTTCTTCCTCATGAGCAGTTACTCTTTGGGTTCTGTTTTATACAGAAGAGACAGAGACAGGAGACATGAGTTGCGTTCGGGCTGCAGGCTCTTCCTTGTCTGAGGTATGGGAGCGTTGCCTATCGTACTCACAGCTATTTCCTCCTTGTGGTGATGCCACGCAATTACACCTTCATAACTAACTGAAAAGTGCAATACCACAGTGACCATATGCTTGTAGGTGTCACATAAGTCAGAAGTTAGTACATCGTACATTTGCTTTTGTTTGTACCACTTTTGTTATCAGAAGTGATCAAGTTATTGAGTTGGTTCAGGACCGGCACCAGACAACATCTCAGCGGTCATCAAGAAGGCCCAACAGCGGCTGCACTTCCTGAGAGTCCTCAGGAAGTACAAGCTGAACTCCAACCTGCTGCTGACCTTCTACCGCTCGTCCATTGAGAGCCTGCTAACCTACTGCATCACGGTATGGTACAGCAGCTGCACCAAGGCGGATAGAGTGAGGCTTCAGAGTGTGGTCAAGACAGCACAAAAGATCATCGGCTGCCCTCTCCCCTCCCTGATGGACATTTAGAATAGAATTCAACTTTATTGTCATTGCACATGCACAGGTACAGGGCAACGAAATGCAGTTTGCATCCATCCAGAAGTGCTTTAGCCGTGATATAGATATATTACAATATATATTAGCAATAATATAGATATGTAAGTATATTACAGAAATGGGTCTATTATGGTATGTTATAATGTACACGGTATGAAGTATGTTATGAATATGCTATAACTATAAGTATGTACAGGCTATGAGCAGGATATAAATATGAAAAAACTATACAGAAATATGAGATTTACAGTTATACAGAAATGTGAACTATGCAAGTTATAAACAGTTGTAGGATTAAAAATGATTGTATGTACAGAATGATTATTTACACAGAACTATACAGTAGTGCAGTTAAGATAAGTGAGATATGTGGATCATTTCTACAGAGGCTATATAAAGTGCTGGTGGTTGTGAGTGGTGGTTCAGTCCATGTTATTATTGTGTGTATGAGGGTACAGTTGTCCATTGTGTGTGTGTGTGTGTGTGTGTAGGTGGTTGTGGGTGTGTGTATGTTCAGTCCATGAGTTTAATGTGGGTCAGATGTCAGGAGGCAGAGTTCAGGAGTCTGACAGCTGTGGGGAAGAAGCTGTTCCGGTACCTGGTGGTCTTAGTCCGGAGGCTCCTGTAGCGCCTCCCAGAGGGCAGGAGGGTGAAGAGTCCATGTGATGGGTGACTGGGGTCTTTGATGATTTTCCCAGCCCTTTTCAGACACCGCTTCCTGTAGATGTCCTTTATGGCAGGAAGTGGTGCTCCGGCGATGCGCTATGCAGTTGTCACGACCCTCTGCAACGCCTTCCGGTCCGAGGCAGAGCAGTTCCCGTACCAGACTGTTATACAGTTGGTCAGGATGTTCTCGATGGTGCAGCGATAGAAGATTTATTCCTCCCGCTGCCTCAGCAGAGCAGCAAACATCATCAAGGACAGCTCCCACCCTGGTTTCAACATGTTGTTACGGGTATCAAATATTGAGGGAGAGTACAAAACCAGAATAGTCCAGAAGGGTTGGGTCAAAACAATGATTTTATTGGAACACACGCGTGGGGAGATAATTACTGGATATCATCAGCATGGATCTCCACCCAAAATACACTTCAGATTGCTTTTATAATATCAGGGTATTATGACGCCCCCTCATGCGTTTACAAGCACATAATTTGCATCTTAAGAACATTATTTGCCTCTTTTACAGACAATGATCAATTTTAAGAGATAAATGCAGACACAAGAGTTCCTCTTTCTGGCATCTTCTTCCAAATAAGGCGATGGTCTCAGGCCTCTGGGTCCCCATGGGCTGGTCCTCTCCTTCTTGTCACCTGTTGTCAAGTAGACTCTAGTGCAACATGTTTGCTGAATGCATTCAGGCCTCTACTCAGATCTGTTTCTAGGTTATATGTGGTATATATGTGTTTTGTAAGCATGTGTGCGATCTTTCTTCAGCTCCCAGCCTCTTATCCAATGGATCGTCCGGACCTAACGCCGAACGAAGCTTTTGACCTTTAATTACCTGGGGGAGCTTCAACTCTTTTATGAGCACAGAACTGCAATGTGTGTATAGAGATATGACAATATAAAAATGGTTATAACTGCACCTGTAATAAAGGTTAATATGGTGTCAGTGTGTTAAATGTCTCCCTGCCGTCTTAAAGCTATATGTGATATTATTAATGCGATGCTAATGCTATGAGATATATTGTAGCAGTAAAACAATTTCTTTAATTCCACAATGTTCAGCCTGCTTCCCTCAGGGAAGCGCTACAGGTGCATCAGCACAAAGACCCACAGACTCAAACACAGTTTCTTCCCCAAAGCCATAACCACCCTGAACTCACACATGCACCGATAACACAGCCCCCCCCCCCCAATTTTTTCTATAATTTCCTCTATGGACCACCACTGTGCAATAACAATCCTATGTGTAATAACCCAACTGTATATACACAACACTATTTATTACATATTACTTTTTTAAAAAACCGGCTTGTATATTTGTACATTTTATATATATATATATATATATATATATATATATATATAATATATATATATATATATATATATATATGTATATATATATATGTATCTTTTTCCCTCTGTTAATACTGTCCATATGTCTATAGTGCTGCAAAACTGTACCCCCCCCCCAGCATGTTGCACTGAGTAGGTGATGCTCTGTATCTCATTGTACAACTGTATAGTGACAATAAAGGCATTCTATTATATATACCTTGCAAATCTCATTATTTTAAAAAATTAGGAGCGAAGGTGTCATCTGTGAGAGCAATGGACCTCTGCTTCCTCTGCTCCATCACTTCTTTTTCCCTACCAAGTAAAATAGTAACATACTCGGATGTGTCAGTTCACAATCAGCTAATCTGGTTTAAATTCAAAAATCACAAAAATATATTTCGATAATTGCTCTCAACTGGACCCACTGTCCACCCTGCACATTTCTCTTGATTGTCTAATAACCTTGAAAGACAATATTTGACGACATATGTCAGTCTTAACAGCACAGAATGAAGATTACATCGATAAGTTCAGACACAAGGAGCTATTCAATGTGCAATGGGTATGGTGAAGTGAAAATTTTACCTTTGAAAAATCAGCTTTGCCAATATCTTTGGATGCTGTCCTACTTCAAATTTCCCATGATCAGAGAGCATGTTAATGCCACTGTTGGATTTGGTTGCGTTTCTACTCAGAGGTCGGTCCATGATAGAAACAATAACCAAACACAGTAATGCAAATAAATAAATACATTTTATATTGATCTTCTCAGTAATGTAATTTACAATACAAAGTTATGTGACGCTTAAACTTAATCTGAGGCTTTGTTTTATTTTAAAGTTATTAATATTTTAAATTGTGTAGCAAATGAATATCTAATTTTAATTTGATAACATTTAACACATTATTAAATTACAGCAGCTACGGTAGTGGCAATATATTTCTATATTGTTTAGCAGAACAATGTCCAGTGTGTTTGCTGATACAATTTGTTGCATTTGAAAAACAAGCAAACTTTGGACTGATTTAACTGCATTACAACAAGTTTTTAATTATTATTTTGTTTATTGATTAAGTTTTGTTGTACTAGAAATCTCTAAAGTCCAACAATTATAACAATTAAATGGGATTTAGCGGCATTTAATTTGTATGTAACAAAATTAAAAATGTTAAGTTACCACAAACTGTTTTTTTTAATTTAGCTAAACTTGAAGCGTTTATGTCAGTGGATAATCATTTACTATTGCTCGCTCAGAAAAATCAACTTACTTTTAGTTCTGTGTACTCACAATGAAGTTGCTCTAACTCAGCAATCCTGAGCTGTACTTTTTTGAAGGCAACGAGTTTGCATAATTTCTTTAATTTGGGAACGAATGAGAACGAATTAAATTTACAGTGTAGGTGTAACAGAGTTAGAAAATAGCTTAATGAATTTCCTCAAAATTGATGTGCTTTGTGAATAGTTGGAGCCACCTGGTGGACAAATACCGCAACTGCAACTGTTAAGGTTCCAAATTGCTGCACAGCGCATGCCTCAGCAAAGGAAAATACTCCCAAGCTGGTGGTAGGTGCTTGTGAGCGACACTGTTGTCAATTGTGTATATGTATTAATGAAAACATTCTTATAGTGGTAATTGTCAACGTGTATTTTGATTGTAAGTAGTACTAGCATGTATCCTGAAAGTTACAGGCATTTTGATGCATGGGTAGTAACTTTATTCACGAGGAGCATTTTTAGTTAGCATGCTAAGCTAAGCTAATAGTCGTTAGCTAGTCGGGTGCTTTTTGACTTGCACTCAGCTCTAATATTTCTCTGTGTGATTGTAATTGTTCTAATTCTTTTTAACAGAACTGAATGTTGCAGTTGCTTTGCACACTGTTAATGACGACTGTGTGCTGTTTTCTCTGTACCAGGTAGGCGCTGTTAAGTATAAGTTTTAATCGATGCTGTTGTATAAGGAAAAAAATGATGAACAATGATGATTGTTTTATAATAGAAAAGCTGTTTTATATGTTATTGTTGTTGTTGGTTAGGAAAAAGGAGAAAAATAAATAAATAATACTGCTACTATACGATCACAGGTTTGGTTTCAGCTAGAACTTTTAAAAGAAAGACTTTGTTGATGTTGTGTTGTATAAATATATCTTAGTCATTTGTTAAGTGTTATGTTTGAAAAGGAAAATACTCCCAAGCTGGTGAACTGAATGTTGCAGTTGCTTTGCACACTGTTAATGACGACTGTGTGCTGTTTTCTCTGTACCAGTTGCCAGAATAAAGAGGGAGCCCAGAGTAAGGGCAAGTCCAGTGTTGCAGTGCCGTCCTTCCTACCTGGGCATATCACACCACTTGCACGATAGACTCACAGAACAGCAACAGCTACATAGGTTTATTATTGAAATGAATAACCATGTTGTTGTTCATATAGGCTAAGTTAGTCCTGTGTTAATCTATTCATCACATAGCATATTGATTTTTGATAATGGGTTAATCACTCCTTTTTATGCTCATTTTAGTTGCTGTTGGCTGCTGGTTGATAAGTAAATAACAAAGGCATGCTAGAGCAGCTCAAACTGTGAACATAGACGTTAACATGAGTTAACTTTTTACCAGTCCAGCCCTGAAGATAACGTAACCTACATGCTTGGCACGCCCGCTTGTTTAGTTCACAGCTAAAACAAGGCAAGTTTGTCACTTTTAAACAGCTGTGTGTTTGGTCCACGTGGCATTTAAACCAATTAGCAGCCCCAGGACAAAGACGAAAACCACACAAAACACTGAACCGTTTATTAATAGAGTGAAAATGATCAACTGGACAGCGGCTCTGCTCACTGGTGTTGCCTGTTTTGGGGGATACCTGATTGTGCTGGTGAAAAAGATCAACAGCCACCGAAAGGCAGAAGAAAAGATCAAGAGAGCCAGAAACAGGAGAGATGAGAGCTTGCAGCGGGCCGAGCAGGCGGTGCTCTGGTACAAAGAGTCGGTGAGAGTTCAGAGCTTTGAGCTGGTTAACTTTCTCTTTAGAAAGAAATCGTAACTAATTATGTGCTTTTAGTTCATTAATATATCAATTTACTGGCACTTTTTGAGGTCTCCATGCTTAGCATGAAAATTAAAGGTATGAGTGTGCAGACCGTTTAAGTGCAGTGAACTCACTGTTGTGTTTGAGAAAGTGTGTGAAGATGTGGAAAATTGGGCAAAGAAAGAATCCTGAATCTGTACATGGATGTGTTTCCGTCTCTTTGTTGCAGCCTTTAAAAGAAATAATAATAACATAATGATTCTGTGGGTCTGTGTCTTCTAGCATCCGACAACTGACTCTGCTCTGATCCTGACGCTCTCCCTGTCTGAGCTGACACAGCAGCTGAACAAAGGTTTACTGAGCCCCGAGGATGTGCTTTACTCTTACATGGAAAAGGTTCAATATCCAGCATGACACAAAGGTTCACCTAATGTAACATAATAAAACAAATTGTTCATAATAGATGAAATACACCAAAAGCTAATTTTTACAAGTAATGATTAAAATTACTCAGCCTTATTTCAGTGTTATTTATTTTTGACATTAGTCCTACTTATAAATCACTGCTTTTTAGTTCTTATTACACAGAATTGTGTCTTATTACAGTTAAAGTTTAGACACACTGGGTCATAATATTCATATAAGCAACACAGACTCATGTGTCACACAATACTTGTGTTTCCAACAAGAGTTTAATATTTTACAAAGATGATGTAATGATGATGATGATGTTTCCTTTCCAACAGACTCTGGCTGTAAACAAAAAGCTGAACTGCTGCACTGAAGTTTTGCTGGAGAGTTTGGACCAGCTGAAAACTGTTGGCTCCAACAAGGATGGTCTCTTGTACGGAGTTCCAGTTAGCATCAAGGAAAATCTTGCATTTAAGGTATTACAAAGGTTATGCAATGCAAATTTTAGTTACAGTTAAAGGATTTCCCATCAGTATTAGTAAGTATGTTATGTATAAGTATGGTATTCTTGAGCATTATAGCTCAGGTATTTGATGTAACATTATCATCTTCTGCTTTTTCCAACACAAGAATCATGACTGTTCTTGTGGTGTGATCATAAACCTGGACCAGCCTGCTGAGAAGGACAGTGTGCTTGTTCAAGTCCTAAAGAAACAAGGAGCTATTCCCTTTGTGAGAACCAACTTGCCTCAAGCCCTTTTAAAGTACATCTTTTACCAGTTAATCACATAAAAATCTACAGCACATTTAAAACTGTGTTCATGTATTAAGTTGCCTTTGTCCATTCCAAGTGTGCATAATATGAAAAGACTCATTAACTGTCTGTTCACAGCTATGACTGCAGTAATCCTATCTACGGGCAGACTGTGAACCCTCATAACCCCCAGAAGACCTCTGGAGGTTCATCTGGTGGGGAGGGGGCTCTCATCGGGGGAGGGGGCTCCCTGCTTGGTATAGGCACTGATATAGGTGGCAGTATCCGTATTCCTGCGTCCTTCTGTGGAATCTGTGGTTTCAAACCAACTGCAGGTCGACTCAGGTGGGTCTCATTCAGTCAGTTTCCTAGAAAGTTTTTACACATTACTGAGTAAAACTTTTATCTCTGTTAACACCTTTGGGAAATGATTAGTTTACAGGGGCTTCGTCCAGTTTATCGAGGGCAAAAGTCAGGTAAGAAACATACCTACTTTACATATAAAGTAAATGTAGTTACATAACCACTGTGTAGCAATATTTCACCAACACAAACTGTCTCAAATATTTGAGTCACTGCTTTATATTTTGTATGAAACTAGTGTCGTCATCTGCTGGACCCATGGCAAGAGATGTGGACAGCCTGGCTCTGTGCATGCAGGCACTTCTTTGTGACCACATGTTTTCTTTGGACCCCACTGTTCCACCATTACCTTTTAACATGGAGGTGTGTCCTGTACTGTGGGATTCATGAAATCTGCTAATGATTATTTTTTGGTTAAAAACTACAAATTAAGCCAGTACATAGTTGTCCTAATGCTTCACTTTATATTACTCTTACCTCACCTGTATTAATGTCCTGAGATACAGAATTAACTTTACAGGCTGTAATCTTAACCTTTGCAAACTGATTGTATTTAATTGACTCAGGAAATAAAAATGATTGACCCTTAGATATACAGAAGCTCCAGACCTCTAAGGATTGGTTATTTGGAAAACGATGGCTACACGCAACCATCTCCAAGCATGGCCCGAGGCGTCAGAGAGGTCAAAGCTCTGTTAGAGCAAGCAGGACACACAGTAAGAGACACACACACACACACACACACACACACACACACACACACACACTATGATCACTGTCAAGCCAAGTATGTGATATGAGTCATAGGTCATTAATCCTGTCATTTGTGCCTTTAGCTCGTCCCTTACTGTCCACTGAAGATGGATCAAGTTTTCCCTGAACTATTGATAAAGGGTGTATTAGCAGATGGAGCTACCACCCTGCTACAGAAACTGTGAGTTGTTCCATTAAATAAGTCAGTTAGTACCATTTGTCTTCTAAACTTAAATCATCTAACATTTAGAGATTTTGTTCCTTTTTAGTGCTAACCACTAAACATCACCATGTTGCCATTGTCTTCATGACAAACATGGGGTTGTGGTTCCTTTTGAAAGCATTACAGTAATTTTCAGTTCAGTGTCTCTGAACAGACTGTTTTCTTGTGTGCCAATGATCTCTTTCATTTTAGGAAAGGGGGACCTGTGGACCCTTGTCTGGAGCCTCAGGTTTTTCCTTACGGCTTTCCCAAGTGGTTGAAGAAAACCATTTCATTCTTGCTCAAACCTGTGGTGAGTCCTTGGTTTAACAGTTAACTTGACAGTTTAGTCTGATAAAACATTTATGATGATGCTGATTTTTTTTTTTTTTTGCAGTTTCCTCGTGTTTCTGCCAACTTTGGTGCTCTTTGTGGAGTTGGGTGAGAAAGTATTCTTGCAATTCTCCAAAAGTTGATTCTGTTCATGTGGACATGACATTTTCTGGGAGAAACATTTTGTCACTCATCCAAGTGACTTCTTCAGTCTCAGCTGACTGCAGGTTTCCCCAATCTTATAAACAGTACATTTGCATAATGACTGAAACCAGCCCACTGAAGGAACAATGGGCTGGGAGGAAAAAGTGGAAAAGAGGGCGTTGCTATCCTACCCTGGAACACCACCAAGCCATTGGTTCAGATATGTGGATGACACCTGGGTGAAAATCAAATCTCAGGACGTACTACATTTCATGGATCACATTAACTCGGTGGACCAACACATCAAATTCACCAGGGAGGATAGGAAAAGTGGCAGGTTAGCCTTCTCAGACTGTGAGATTTCCATCAGTAATGGGGGACATCTAAAAACTGACGTGTACCGTAAACCTACGCATACGGATCAGTATTTAAGGTTTGACTCTCATCATCCACTGGAGCATAAACTGGGTGTCATCAGGACGCTACAACACAGAGTGAACACCATCCTCACTGACACAGGGAGGCAGAAGAACAGCACATTAAGAAGGCCCTGAGTAAATGTGGTTATCCCAGCTGGACATTTGTCAAAGCTGGGAGGGCGCCAAAAGAAAGCTCCAGTCGATCCAGGAGAGAAGGACAACCGCTGTCCAAGTGAAAACCTGTAGTGATCCCATATGTGTCAGGAGTATCGGAGCAGTTGAGATGCATTTTTTCTAAACACTGGGTCTCTGTGACTTTTAAACCCCAAAACACGCTGCGCCAATAATTGGTCCACCCCAAGGATCGGGTCCCCCGACACAAACAGAGTAACATAGTGTACGCTGTTAAGTGCCAGGAGGATTGCCAGGATTTATACATCGGGGAAACCACACAACCTGTGGCGAAGCGGATGGCACAACACAGAAGAGCAACCTCATCAGGCCAGGACTCTGCAGTTTATTTACACCTACAGGCCAGTGGACACTCTTTCAATGATGAGGATGTACACATCCTGGACAGGGAAGAACGCTGGTTTGAGGGCGGAGTCAAGGAGGCCATTTACGTGAAAAGGGAAAGACCATCTCTGAATCGAGGAGGGGGCCTAAGGGTACATCTGTCACCATCTTACAATGCTGTGATTGCAGCCATTCCCCAACTCTCTGTGAATGGGACTCATGGACATTGATCAATGGTTGTTGATCAATGGTCATGAGAATTTCCATAATTAAGATTAAGGAACTGACCTCCCAGCCCATTGTTCCTTCAGTGGGCTGGTTTCAGTCATTATGCAAATGTACTGTTTATAAGATTGGGGAAACCTGCAGTCAGCTGAGACTGAAGAAGTCACCTGGATGAGTGACGAAACGTTTCTCCTACTGAAAACGCCACGTCCAGATGAACAGATTCAACTTTTGGAGATTTACTTACCTGGATGATTGAACATACAAGATATTCTTACAATTGTTCATTTGTGCTTGAATCTCAGTTTCTTTGTTACATTTCCATGTGCTAGGAATTATATCCTAACATTCTGCTTCATTTTTAGATCTGTTCCAGAGCTGTGGAAGCAACATGCTGCTGTTGAGGTACTGCCAGCTGATGATGCATGGTCATGTATGAAAGTCTGAAGATGAAATTGAGATTTCCTGTGTTTTCTTTAGGACTACATTCATGAGACAATAGCACATTGGAGGAGCTGCAAAATTGATGTGCTGCTGTGCCCTGTGATTGGACCAGCCTACAACTTCTTATACTGTGGCAAAATTGCAAGTATGGCAAACTGTGTATGACAGACAACTTAGTTTCTGTATAAATCACTTTGTTTTTAAAACACTGTAATCTCAGGACTTTAAAGATGTTTAAAGTGGGAAACATCAGTCACAAATTAAATCACAGATATTTTTACTTTAATAGTTTCTTATAGAGAGCTGTAAAATATAAAAAGCAAAAGACATAACCTGGATTAGAACATCTGGACAACGAGCAATGCAAAGGCATTATTGCATTAACTAAATTATATTTAAATTAAACATCAACTGCATTTTTAAAGGTTAAAAACAGTGTTTATATTTTTCTTTATCTATAATCTATTTTTCTTTTCTACACTTTCAGCTGCTGGCAGTTACACGATGCTCTACAATCTCCTGACCTTTCCTGCGGGTGTAGTCACTGTTTCCACAGTGACCGCAAAGGATGAGGAGGAACTCAAGCACTATAAGGGCTGTTATCAGGACATGTGGGACAAACTCTTCAAAGAGGTAGGCAACATGTACCAGTGAGGCAAGAGTGATTGAATACATAGGGGCAGATTTAGTAACACGCTGTGTCAGGCCAAAACTGGGTTTTTAGCATGAAAAAAGAATAAAATAGATTTTTGTAAAGAGAGTGCAGTAAGAAGACTGTGGTTAAGAGGTAGAAACTCCGAGCCTTTTGCAACTGTGCATGTCTGGAAGTGAAACTTTTGTCCACTGGTCAGTTTATTTGTAATACCAAACGAAGATGTGATTAAAAACATACATATTACCAAGAAGGGATGGGAATAGCATACGAAAGATATTACAGTTATGCAAATTAATTGTGTACTGTTTGGTCAAATGTTTGTACATTTTGGGGTCATTACTCAAAAAAAGTATTAATTAAACATATTACACAGAACACTTCTTAAATGTAATGCAGTAAATTACTTAATTACTCCCAGGTGAAACCAATTCATTACACAATTCGTTACATTACTTTTGCATTTTTCCGTGAAATGACCTGAAACACATTGTCTCACGAGCACCATTTAACAATATGAACCTGGTGCTACAGTCCCACACACCAACACTAATGAGGACACATGAAATCTTTGTCTTTGTATTTAGTTATGAGCAGTACAGACTTTACTGGCTTAACTAGAAGTACAGACACCTGGGTTAGAAACAAAAATACTAGAGTAAAGTTGAAGTACTGAAGCAATTAATTACTCAAGTAAAAGTGAAAAAGTACAGTCTCTGAAATTTTCTCAAAGAATGTAAGAAGTAGCTCCTTAAAGACAATTCTACTAACAATTTTTGTACTAAGTTAACTGAACCTTGTGCCATATTAATATAATAATAAAATATTAGCACATAATACAAAAATCATTCAAATTTAAATTCTAATTCCAATGAATGTACTTAGCTTGAATCTGTTATGTAGGACTGTGATGAAGGTCTTCTTCATTCCTTAACCATGTAAACATAGACAAGTGATTTTAATACAGTGGAACCCCGACGTACGAATACCCCATTTAACGAAAAATTCAAGTTACAAAGGCACTTAACGGCAATATTTCTGCCCATGTTACCGCAAAATGCCCGCGTAACGAAATCTGCTGGCTCTGATTGGCTGAGCCCAGAATGCCTACAATGCCCATAATGCCTTCCGAATTATGTGACAACCCCCTTGGCGTTCGTACTTGCGCTTCACTGTTCCACTTGAACGGTGTATTGTTGTTGCAGTTAGCAATTAGCCTAAAGCCCATCGTTCACCCAAAAGGCGCGATGGGTGCTTCGACTTACGAAAATTTTCGACTTAGGAAAGACCCTCGGGAACGAATTAATTTCGTAAGTCGGGGTTCCACTGTACTTTTATTTAAAAGAAAGGCACAAAGAAGGGTTTTGCTGATACAGTTTAATGTTTGCCTAGGAAAAGAAATTTCAATTAGATGAAACTTTAACTTTAATCCCTCGGGCGGGTTCCTCCGGTAAATTCGGTTTCCAATAGCACAGCACCGACAGAAGTTACAGAATGTGAGCAGAAATATACCATATTGTAGCGGGCCACGGCTGTTCGGGGATTTGTTGTTGACATTTATGTTCTGTCTTACAGTTATGTTTGTTTATGTTACCATGGTTATGGGTGACGCTCCCTCTGCGACTGTGTGTTTCCGGGTGAGAGAGCGCCATTTTGTGTTTTTTTTTTTATGTGGTTGCCGCGCTGAGGAGGGAGGTAGCGGCAGTGTTCGGGGCCGGTTATAAAATAAACGGGTGCTCCCAAAGAAACCTTTGTCTCCTCCGTGACTGAGCTCGCCACATTGGTGTCAGAAGTGGGATAGCTCACCCTCGCCGGAATGGAGAGAGACACTCAGAGGCTGGAGCAAGCGAGCGGCCATGTAAGTCCCCCGACGGGTCCCGACGGCGCGAGCGCACCGCGGCAGCGGTCCGTGGCGACCGACGCTAGGACAATGCTTCATGGGCTGCTTTTGTCGACCGACACGCCGGGCCCCCGACAGCGAGCAGTGATGCCTGCAACGCCAGCTAAGGTACCGAAATACAACGGGCTAACCCCGCTAGAGCCCTACCTCTCACAAGTACGGCTAGCTGCGAGGCATAATGGCTGGAGCGATGAAGAGGCTGCTACACACCTAGCGCTAGCATTGGAAGGAGATGCACTGCAGGTACTCCATGACCTAGCCCCGTCAGAGCAGCATGAGCTCCAGGCCCTCACCATAGCACTCGAGAGGCGATTTGGGCAGCGGCACTCCACTGATCAGAGCAGGGAGCAGCTGACCAACCGGAGCCGTAGGCCGGGGGAGAGCCTGGGCACCTTTGCAGCGGATGTGTTGCTGTATGCTCGTCGTGGCTACCCAGAGTTCCCAGCAGCAGCCCGTGAGGAGCTTAGCCTGCATGCTTTCCTGCGAGGACTTTTTCCAGAGCGACTACGCCAACACGTCCGCCTGGCCATGCCTCAAATTCTCCGTGAGGCGCTCCTTGAGGCTGAAAGGGCCGAGCTGGTGCTCACCTCACCACCTAACCAGCAGGTGCCCCCCCCCAAACTACCCTCAAATCAGAGCCGCAGACTACGACAGGGAGGGAGAGGTCCCGGAGGTATGCCAGCTGCAGCCCTCGGTGCCCTGGAGGCGTCCCCGTCGACCGACCGACCGCTGCTACCGGTGCGATGAGCCTGGCCATGTGGCGCGCGACTGCCTGGCGCCCGCCCCAAAGGCCAGAACTATGTGGCCTCAGGGGGATGAGAGGGGGAGCGGTACAGCGAGGGGACCACCGCTCCAGCTTCCTGCCCCCCTCCAAGAACGATGCACGGTGGCGGGCCTAGTCGGGCATCTCAAGGGACTCTACCTGAGCTGCTGTGTTGAGGACCAGCCCTGCCAGGCCCTGGTGGACACCGGGTCCACCATTTCCCTAATACGACCTGGTGTGTTTCCTGGAACATCCGGGCCGCTTGTGATGGGTTGGTCACCCACCGACACCCAGCTGATGACAGTGACGGGGGAGAGAACTGACATGCGGGGGAAGAAACCGTTGCGGATCCGAGTGAAGGATCTGGAGCTGGTGCACGACTTCTGGCTTGCTGACATCCAAGAACAGTGCATCATTGGCCTTGATCTGCTGACCCGCTGGGGGGCCTGCGTTGACACTGCGAAGCTGGCTATCACTCTTGGTACAGAGACTCCGGTTCGCTGCTTTTGACCGCACTGGAGGGCCAGAGACTGCAGGCAGACGCGGCTGGTTCAGCACACCATCAACACCGGCTCTGCTCAACCCATCTGTCTGCGCCCACGCCAGCTGCCCCTCGCGAAACGGCAGGGAGAGCGGGCCCAGGAGGCACGGGGCGTGGGTACTGCTCGGGCCACAGCCGGCGGAGGGGATGGCTCTCGTTGACCATGCAGCAGCTGAAGCAGGAGCAGGAGGCTGATGCGACGTTGGTTCAGGTGGGGGTCTGGCTGGAGGCAGCACGACGCCCAGGCTGGACAGGGGTGTCAGGACAGGGGCCCGAAGTGAAGGCCTATTACTCCCAGTACAACAACCTGGAGACCCACGACGGCCACCTGTACCGGAGACGGCGGGCCCCGGGCAGGGCAGAGATCTCCTGCAGCTGTTGGTGCCTCGGACGCTGCGGTCGCAGGTGCTCGAGCTCGTCCACGGCTCGGTGGGGGCCGGCCACTATGGGAATGCCAAAACTCTCCGCCATCTCAGGGGACAGTTCTACTGGCCTGGTTGTCGACGGGAAGTGGAACTTCGTGTGCACTGCTGTGACACCTGTACAGCACGGAAGGGCCCCACTCAACGCTTCACTGCCCCCCTACAGCAGCATCGGGTGGGGGCCCCGATGGAGAGAGTGGGAGGAGACGTCCTAGGGCCTTTCCCCGTCCCTGAGGCAGAGAACCGGCGCGTGTTGGTGGCCAGGGACTGCTACAGGAGGCTGAGGGAGCGGCGCCAGGCCCAGGTCAGTGCCGGAGTACGACAGAAAAGAGCCTGGAACACCAAATGCCGAGGGGGAGCTTTCGTGCCTGGCGACAAGGTTTGGGTGTACTGCCCGGTTCGCAAGAGAGGGGTGTCCCCCAGGCTGTGCGGTCACTGGCAAGGGCTGGCGGAGGTCGTGGGGCGGCTAACAGAAGTGGTGTACCGGATCCGCATGCCGGGTCCAGGACGCGTGGCGGTGTTGCACCAGGACAGGCTCTCACCGTACTGCCCGCCCGCTCCTGCAGCCGCCAGGGCAGGGGATGCTGGTGGCACCCCAGGTTCTCATCCAAGTGACTCTTCCCCTGCTGGTCCAGATCTGCCTGCGCGCCGAAGGAAGACACATGGACATTTGCAGGACTTTGTGTTGGGTAATGGGGTTGTCGGGGACGACTGACCCCTTAGGTGGGGGCTATGTAGCGGGCCAGGGCTGTTCAGGGATTTGTTGTTGACATTTATGTTCTGTCTTACAGTTATGTTTGTTTATGTTGCCATGGTTACGGGTGATGCTCCCTCTGCGACTGTGTGTTTCCGGGTGAGAGAGCGCCATTTTGTGTTTTTTTTATGTGGTTGCCGCGCTGAGGAGGGAGGTAGCGGCAGTGTTCGGGGCCGGTTATAAAATAAACGGGTGCTCCCAAAGAAACCTTTGTCTCCTCCGTGACTGAGCTCGCCACAATATATACAGGGGCGGATCTAGAGAAATTTTCTTAGGGTGGCATGAGGGTGGCAAAGCAATCAAATAGGGTGGCAAAATCAAAGCCTTTTTTTCCACACACATAATTAAAATGTGAGTTTTGATGTTATGTACTGTATAGCCTGTATAATAAATAAATATGTAGCCCAATAAGTATAAAATCCAGAAAGCTACCCAACATGAGGCGGTTCATTTGCAAACACAAGTCTAACTTAAGTTTCACACTGTTTTTTTGTTAGAAAACAATCACGTTGTTAGATGCTTAAATTACACAAAATGTCAGAAATCTGCACTGTCATTAACAAAAATTTAAACCTAATTTTTCTTGATTTGTTGGATTAACCCACTGAGGTCTGAAATACAACCGGCCATTTTTGACTCCTTTTGAGTTTACGTTTGTATATCATCCTCAAATTGTTTCATTTTATTTTTTCCCTTTGCCTTGTTTGGTATCATTCTTTTCAGCTCAACCTCACTTGTCTGAATTTAGTTGTTTTTTCACTGACATACTGCATTAGTATTACTGATCTGAAATCACACAAAGAACTTAAAATCCTGGTAGTATTTTTTTACTGTAAAAAAAACCAAAGACATGTTGAGTAAATTTTTATAACTTGAAATGCAAATATAAATTGTAACTTTTATAAACATATACAACTATTTATCTAAAAATGCAGCCAATACACCTGCCGTTTTTTTTTTTCATTTTGTACAACCATTTAAAAATATTAATAAAACTAAAATGAGAGAACAATCAGGTGTCACAAATGATGTGTGCCAGTAAAAAATGTTTTTCCACCAAAAGACAGGAGAACAGCACAGGGATAAACCTGCAGGCCTGACAACAGCAGGTGTATCACTCCGCTGGTTCTCTACTTGGTGACAGTGTTTACACTGCAAATGTGCCTTTGTGACATTCATTAGTGCCCTCACTGACACACAAAACAAAACAACAACTACACAACAGAACAACTACACAAGACAACACAACACACTATACACTCCACATTAAATGTCACAAATCTCCCACATCTAAAAACTCTCTCTCTCTCTCACTCGCTCGCTCTGTCTCGCTGCCGTTACCGTCACTCCCAAAACTCTCCCCTCTTCCTAAACAACCAAATCCCACGTGTTGACTGTTGTTTTTTAATTGGTCGACATGGTACATTTTTCCACCGATAGGAAAGAGGTGGCTTCTTTCCTTTCTTTACTGTTTTCGCGGTGTCTTTAGAAAAAGCTTTAAAAAAAAAACATACACAGAAAAAAACATGACGACAGTATTTAGAAAAAAGCGTGGCTTATCTATATTATCATAACTCTGGATTTACTGGGCTGTAATTAAAATTTAAAAACTTTGAAGTCCAAACTTTCAATATGGGCTGAAATAGAGACTCAGCGCGGCTGCAGCTTGTTGCTGTGTCAGCTTAAATCAGTCATGTGATTTGGAGATGCAGCGTGTTAGTGGACCACAGAGTAACACTCACTAATACACTCACCTTCCTTCCATTTCCAGAGTGTAACATCCAACCACCTGTGTAAAATCTGAAATTCCCATGGTGTTGTTCAAAATGTGCTCTGGCACAATCATAAGCATCGCTTGCTACTGAAAACAAGAAAAAAGCCGGTCCTACGGTCCTGCTATGGGCTGAATCATTTGTTAAAGGTGGAGGGGGGGAACACTCTGCAATATATTCAGTTTTAGCATTTATATCCACTGTTGACTGTAACTACGCTCAAAGTGTTAATGCTATCCTATTTTAATAAACAACACTGTCATATGCAAAACTGGGGTGGCACTTGGGGTGGCAAGGGATCATTTTAGGGTGGCACTTGCCACCCCATGCCACGCTTCTAGATCCGCCCCTGCATATATACACATATATAAATACAGAGACATATATAAATACAGAGTATACAAAAGGGACAAATAGAATAAATAGGAATAAGAATACAAGTGAATTGCACATTTCAAGTAGTGTGAGTCTATTGCACCGTTGGATATTAACAAAAAGTATCACACAGTGAAAAGGCACTACAGCTTAGTTGTTTCCCCCTCCTTTGTCCTCCTGTTTCCCCTCCCTCTCCCCTCCAGAGAGGAGTTAAACAGTTTGATGGCGTGTGGGACAAAGGAGTTTTTAAGTCTGTTGGTTCTTCACTTTGGGAGAAGCAACCTGTCACTGAACAGACTCCTCTGGTTTTTTATGGCCGTCTGCAGAGGATGCCCAGCATTGTCCATAATGTCCAGCAGTTTCTTTAGTGTCCTTTTCTCTGGCACTGATTAGTATGAAAAGTTTGGTTAAGCTGGTGGAAAACATCACTTTAACACTTACCTGACGTCTAACCTAATGGGTAGGAGAGGCTAAGTTAATATCGTGATGACAAGATTGTCTCACCTGTGTTTTCTCTTGATGGTGTGCCAGCCAAAGGAGCCCACAGGCATCTGGAGTGGCCTTAATAAATGAGTTAATAAATTATTAATAAATTAGTTTATTATAGATTGTAGTCGATAGGCCAAGCAGGAAATATTTTATGTAATAATTGTAATTATGGTAATTATGTCTACTGTATTCATTTAATGTTCATAAAGGTTATTAGATAAGATGTGTGTGTAGTTTCGTTTATTATGTAACCCCAGATAATGGCATGGCTTCAGGGCCAGTTGGCAGCAGTTTATAAAGGGCTGCCAGTTAACATCAGAGGCTGTTGCTGCAACCATGTCCCACCACTGGGCTACATTGTTTTATTTTGTGTTATGATTTGGTATTTTACCGTTGGTGGATAAACACGCGGTTGGTCTGCACCTCATCCCTGCCTCAAGCCTCCTATTTGAACCCAGCTGCTACGGACCATCCTACCAAGGACACATGCAGTGAAACACAATTTTAAAAAGTAAATAAATAAAATAAAAATAATGTCACGACTCGGCTGTAGTCGTGTGGAGGTGAGAAAGGAGGATCCAAAAGCAGACAGTGGCGGAGATGCAAGTGGGTTTATTTACAGTGCACAAAACCCAAGGTGTGGGCAGGACCGAACAAAAACCTAAACTGGGAAAACTAATACAAAAAGGAGGACATGGAGCGAGGAGCAGAGAGACACAGAGAAACACGGAATGATGTTGAATACACGGAAGGTTCACAGAGAAACACAGACGACGCGACGAGGAGCACAGGCAGACACACAGTATAAATACACACACCAGGTAATTAGGAAATGGTAAACAGGAGGGGACACAGCTGGAACTAATGAACATAACGAGACACAAATCTACAAAGTAAAACAGGAAACACACAGACTGTTTTACAACACAAAACTCGGGGACCCGAACAGAGCACAGAGGGAAGACACAGGTAGGGATGATGGAAACACAAAGAACAAATACAAAACAGAATAAACTAGAAACTAATAATAGAAACACAAAGCGCTGGGTCAGCGACCCAGGACCATGACAGTACCCCTCCCCCAAGGGCTGGCCCCCGACAACCCCAGAACACAAATGAACCACCAAGCCCGGACGGGTGGTGGGAGGCCCAGGATGGAGGGTCCGGACCAGGACCAAAACAGAGGCCTCAGAGTCCCAAGCAAAAATGTCCCTAACAAACATAGGGGAGCAGAGTCCAAAACAAAGTTCAGGTGGACGGCCGTGAAGAAGGCAGTGGCGGTGATAGAAGTCTGGAGGCCGGCCACGCGGAAGGCGGTGGCATGGAAACAGTTCTGGGGGCCGACCGTGTGGATGGCAACAGCATAGAAACAGTTCTGGGGGCCAACCGTGTGCACGGCAGCGGCGGCGGCCAAGCAAGTCCGGAGGCCGGCCACGCGGAAGGCAGTGGCGACGTTCAGGAGGTTGTCCACAGTGGCGACGATCCCCAACAAGCGGCCTGGCCAATGACCGACGATGCTGAGGCGGAAGTTGGGGACCTGAAGGCTGCGTGGCCCCCGCAGCACCAGGCAAGGCGGAGGCTGGACCAGACGAAGCTGAAACAGAGGCTGGACCTGACGAAGCTGAAGCAGAGGCCGGACCAGACGGAGCCGAAGCGGATGATGAGGCCGGACCAGGCGACGCTGAAGCTGAGGCTGGACCAGGCGTAGCTGAGGCCAGACCAGGCGAGGCAGGACCAGGCGGCAGCGTGGCAGCTGCGGAAGCCAGTGAAGCTGATGCTGACGCTGCAGGCGTGGATGAGGCTAATGATGATGAGGCTGGACCAGGCGAGGAAGAAGACACGGAGGCTGGACCAGGCAAAGGCGAAGCTGAAGCTGATGCAGAGGCCGGGCCAGGCGAAGCTGAATCTGAATCTGATGCAGCAGGCGACGATAAGGATGATGAAGCTGAAGCAGAGGCCGGGCCAGGCGAAGCTGAAGCTGATGCAGCAGGCGACAATGAGGATGATGAAGCTGCTGTGGCAGGCGAGGATGAGGATGATGAAGCTGATGCTGCCGGCGAGGGCGAAGACGCGGCTGAAGCTGGACCAGGCGAGGCTGAAGGCTCTGAAGCTGGACCAGATGAGAATGTCGCTGCAGGCGGTGGCGTGGAAGCCGGAGACGAAGATGCTGCAGGCGGCGGCATGGAAGCCGCAGGTGGTGGCGCCGCAGGTGGTGGCGCTGCAGGCGGCGGCGCTGCAGGCGGCGGCGTGGGAGCCGCAGGTGGTGGCGCTGCAGGCGATGGTGATAGCTGGATGGGCTCCTCAGTCCCCCCAGCGAAAGCAGCAGGCTGAAGCAGTTCCTGAGACCCTTCAGCGGGAGCTGCTGATGACGGTGAAGACTGGACGGGCTCCTCGGTCCCCCCAGCGAAAGCAGCAGGCTGAAGCGGTTCCTGAGCCCCCTCAGCGGAAGCTGCTGATGATGATGAAGGCTGGATGGGGTCCACGGTTCCCCCAGCGAAAGCAGGTTCAAAACCAGTAGGCACGGGTGCCTCTGGCACACATGATGAGCACTGCAGCTGCACAGAGCACTGACCCCGCTCAGGCAGTGACAGCCGCATGCAGTCCGTAGCTGGCGTCTTGGCCTCCAGGGGTCCAGAGTTCGCCGAGGGTTGCGACTCAGCCTCTGGGGAAGCCCTGGAGTGAGCAATAGTCTCTAATGCTGCCAGCTTTTGAGGAACAAGTTTGTCTCTCTGCTTAGAGTGAGCGCTCGGAAAACAGTCCAAAATGGGCGGTGTAGGCACAGCCTCTTGAAGAGGGGCGAGTGAAGACTGTGACTGAGCCATTAACTGAGCTACTGACTGAGCCATGGACTGAAATATGGGTTGTAGTGACTCTAGTGGTGAGGATAGCTGAGTAGCTGACTGAATGTGTGGCTGAACAGGTTGCACTGACAGAAGTGGAGCAGGTGAAGTAGGGAAATCACTAGGAGAACTGTCCCCCATCACAAAACACTCAGCCCCTGAGTACAAAGTCCCAAAGTCAGAAGCAACTCAATCAGTGTCCTGCACACACACCACAGCCGGACACACTGTAGTCCCAAACTCTGGTGGTGGGATGATGCGCCAACGGCGCGATTGTTGCTTCCTTGTGGAAGAGGAAGCGGGGTTGCCTGAAGGGAAGGAGGTAGAACTCCGTTGTGGCTGCTCCTGCTGCGGGGTGGGAACGTCAACCGCTCCCGTCAATACCACAGGAGTGAGAGGTGGTGTGGCTGGGTGATGACGGTGAGGGTAGCTTTTCTTCTTTAAAGGTGGCTCGAGTGATTTAGACACAAACCTCGGTGAAAAATGCTGCTGACGCCGAGAACACCAAGCGGCGAGTGCCTCCAGAAGGGCAGCTGAATCTTCCTGCCCTGGGCCGCCCATGCCAAACAGTTCAAAACACAAACTGGTTCTCAGAGCTGTTACTACTTGTTTTAATCCTTTAATGTCCAGAAAGGTTATGGTGAAGGTAGGGGATGACAAGAAGTTGTCAAAAAACACTACCTCTGGAAGCCTCTTGTAGTTATCCACGGCGTGAATTATGCGCCGGCAATAATCCCACAGCTGTGCGAGGTACTTTCCCTCTGAGGTAGAAGGGGAGTCCGCTGGATCCATTTTGTGGTCGCGTCGTACTGTCACGACTCGGCTGTAGTCGTGTGGAGGTGAGAAAGGAGGATCCAAAAGCAGACAGTGGCGGAGATGCAAGTGGGTTTATTTACAGTGCACAAAACCCAAGGTGTGGGCAGGACCGAACAAAAACCTAAACTGGGAAAACTAATTCCAAAAGGAGGACATGGAGCGAGGAGCAGAGAGACACAGAGAAACACGGAATGATGTTGAATACACGGAAGGTTCACAGAGAAACACAGACGATGCGACGAGGAGCACAGGCAGACACACAGTATAAATACACACACCAGGTAATTAGGAAATGGTAAACAGGAGGGGACACAGCTGGAACTAATGAACATAACGAGACACAAATCTACAAAGTAAAACAGGAAACACACAGACTGTTTTACAACACAAAACTCGGGGACCCAAACAGAGCACAGAGGGAAGACACAGGTAGGGATGATGGAAACACAAAGAACAAATACAAAACAGAATAAACTAGAAACTAATAATAGAAACACAAAGCGCTGGGTCAGCGACCCAGGACCATGACAGATAACTATTTTCTGGTGCCTACATTGTAGACGGTGACTTTGCCTCCACACCTAAACAGTAAAAAGAGTACAGTCAAGGGTTAACGTGAGCTTCAGCAGCTTGAGGAACAATAAGATCTGTGTAGTGGCTCAGCATAGAGAAAATAATCTTATAATCATTTCTAATGTGAGCTCCAATAAGTTTTTCTTAGTGTACATGCTGTGATCAGTGGGTCTGCTCCTCTTTGCGGATTTACACAGCTGAATTCAATAAGACTTCAGCAGTTTCACCAGCTATCGTTGCTTATTTACTGTGAATTTACCACATTAGTTCTTGCTAACCTGTTTATCCCGGCACTACCCTCATGATTCCTCCTCTTCTGTAGCTCTCAAGATTTCCAAAGTATCTTAAACACAGCATACGGACACCTCCTTCCGGCCAACTTTAACTCCCGAGCATAAACGCCAGGATGATACCGCTGAATCAAGAGTGACCAGTCCGCTCTGAAACTGTAAGATAAGATAAGATAAGATAACCTTTATTAGTCCCACATGTGGGAAATTTGTTTTGTCACAGCAGGAAGTGGACAGTGCAAAAGTAAGAAGTAGAAAGTACAGATATTTGTGTTAAGATGTAGTCAGTAAAAGTAAAAAGTTGTCAGAAAAAAAAAGTAGGTACTCAAGTAGAGTACAAATACCTGAAAATTCTACTTAGGTAAATTTTGTTATGAACACACAAAGCTGACAGCGCATAGCAAAGGTTCAAAACCTGCAGAAATAGACTTCTAACTGATCGCCACTGTGATTCTACTTTAGAAACATGAACCAGTAGAAACAGAGGCTGAAGTCTCACTGCTCATCAGTTTGATACCTGCTGATGTTAAGAGCCTGGCAGCTGGGCTGAGGTCAGCATTTACTCAGCTTTAACATTTCCAAGGAACTGAATTACAAAGACACTTAATGCTGAACTTGCTCAATGAACTCAGAGATGACCTGCAGCCTCTGATTTAAAGGAGTCACACAATGCCAGCAGCAACAAAACCTTTTCCAACTCTTCAATTTTGCAGCCTGTGCAATGGGGTTCAAAGAGAAATGGCCAAAAAATTGAGAGACAGGCAGAGAAACACTGACTTTGGACCCTATCCTCAAAAGAATCAGACATTGGTCTAAAAAATGTATTTACGCCGATAAACTTTGCACTTTGCATGCACTCAAACAATGCGTGAGATCGCAGATATACACATGCACAAACATACATGACTTCCCCATGAAACACCTATCTGCACTATTTGGGGACTGCGCCTTTTTGCCCTGTTTAGTAATCCTGGTATTTTGGACTCACTGTCAGGCTAGCTTTTCATGCAGCCACAGCATTTCAGGAGACCCCGATGTAAAGTCTAAAGTATAGATACATTTATTTTTTGATTTACTTGTAAATGTGCGTCAGTGTACTTTAATGTGGTTCAATCAGCTGCAGTAGCACACAGTAGCGGTTTTTGATACGGGCGACACGGGCGGTTGCCCGGGGCGGCATCACGGGCATCGGCAAAAAAAAAAAATGCTCATACTCATGCTGCCCTGATGTCATGCCAGCGCATATTGGGAATGGCATAGGCACCGATCGGTTTTCTATCGCCCATTTGCTGGGAGTAAGGGCGCCCTCCGTTTGCGAGGTGCGCCTTCTGCTAGCGGCACAGGGAGGAGAGGGCGGGGCGGCGGGGGATTCTCTGGCTGGCTGGAGCAGCATCTAATAACCAACTCGCAAAATAAAACAAAACAAAAACAAACCAACAAACACGAAAACACCAGACATTATGATACAGACTTATAATTTGCACCGATGTTTTTTCGAAATTCTGTTTGCGAAAAGTGAGCACGAGAGCCCTCGGTGCGCCTGCTCGCTGCTGAAGTCAAAGTAAACTTTATTGTCATCTCCGCTACATACAGTCCAGTATATAGAGAGACGAGACGACGAGGCTCCAGTTACAGCAGTGCAAGTAAACAATAAATATAAGAAGAGTAAGAAAATAAATATACACGTTAGGACTCGGGGTAAAGGGATCAATAACAATTTAAAATTTATAATTTACACTTTGATGATTTAAAGTCTCACACACAATCTGTCGAAAGGGGAGGGAGACCTGCTGCTTCCAAATAGAGCACATTTCATTCATAATGTTGTAAATCCAAGCCCATTATGTATTCATGATTTGAATACCTGGGTTGTGCGAAATCCCAGAAATAAACCCTAGACAAAGTGAATCTGTGAACTAAGGTGTAGGTCTGTTAGGTTATGTTGTGGTGATCCTCGGGTTGAGGGATGGGTGTTCATACTGGAGTGCAAAATTAAAACCAATGGAAGATGGACAAGAAAAGTTCAAAGCCATCAGGTGCATCAGGGTCACCAGAGGGAGTGTTCGCCCAGGGCGCCAAACAGGCTAGGACCGCCACTGGTAGCACATCTGTCCCGGGCTATGTAGAGCTCATCATTGGATGTTTCCTATTACTCCTCTGTGCATATTGTTGGACGTTAGCCTTCTTATGTTTCCTTAAAAAGTAGAGTCATTTCTGGATTTTCTCAAGAAATTTGTGATGACCATGATAGTCATGTGATACCAGGGAACCTACAGTATAGCTGTACCTACAGTATAGCCCACTCACATCCTGGGCCATCTGACCTCAGGAATTCACATGACAAGGTGGGGCCAGGTTTCACAATGAGCTCACCCGAAACCCTGGCTGATTAGGTCCCACACCCGCTTTCACACCTAGGCTCATGTGATTAGAGGATCACCAGGGGGTCCTTTGTCCCTCTTTGGGGGGATACTCCCACTGGGTTTAAATCTGGGACTCTCGGCCATTTGACCTTAGAACTGAAGAAGCTTCTCGGATGAGAGGTGAAACGTCTCCAAGCAACTTAAAGAAGTCCAGACGCTTTTCTTTGCAAATTCCTTTGACTACGATGACCTGGATGACTGAGAACCTTCACAGACATACAGTATAGCTCTTCATCTGCAATAATTTTCAAAAATATAAAGAATGTCCAATAAAGGCTGCAACTTCTCTGACGTGCCCAGTTTGTCCTTCAGCCAGCGGAATGTTTACTTCATGTCATTCCCCACATTCCCTGTGTCTTTCAACTGCTTGTTTCTAATTTTCCCTTAGTATCAGATATATATTGGTGTAGCTGCATTAAGGAACCATAAGGACATATCAAAAACAATTTCACCTTATGGAGGAGTTCAAGTATCTCGGGGTCTTGTTCGCGAGTGATGGGAGAAGGGAGCCGGAGATCGACAGACGGATTGGTGCTGCGGCTGCAGTGATGCGGACGCTGCACCGGTCCGTCGTGGTGAAGAGGGAGCTGAGTGTAAAAGCGAAGCTCTCAATTTACCGGTCGATCTACGTCCCTACCCTCACCTATGGCCACGAGCTGTGGGTAGTGACCGAAAGAACGAGATCGCGGATACAAGCAGCAGAAATGAGCTTCCTCCGAAGGGTGGCTGGCCTCTCCCTTAGAGATAGGGTGAGAAGTTCGGCCATCCGGGAGGGGCTCAGAGTAGAGCCGCTGCTCCTCCACATCGAAAGGAGCCAGTTGAGGTGGTTCGGGCATCTGACAAGGATGCCTCCTGGGCGCCTCCTGGGTGAGGTGTTCCGGGAATGTCCCACCGGGAGGAGGCCCCGGGGCAGACCCAGGACACGCTGGAGAGATTATATCTCTCGGCTGGCCTGGGAACGCCTTGGTGTTCCCCCGGATAAGCTGGAGGAGGTGGCTGGGGAGAGGGAGGTCTGGGCTTCTCTGCTTAGGCTGCTGCCCCCGCGACCCGGCCTCGGATAAAGCGGATGAAGATGGATGGATGGATATTATTATTAAAAAAAATTTTTTAAATAAAATGCCATTTTCTTTTTCTCTGGAATGTTATTAAAATATGATCATTACTCTGAACCTTCACTGCAGTTGTATTATTTTTGTGTTCAGGCAGTGGCCGGTGGCGAGGGTCTACCTGTGGCGGTCCAGTGTGTTGCTCTGCCGTGGCAGGATGAGCTCTGCCTGGGCTTCATGAAGGAAGTGGAACAACTGGTCAAAGAAAGCAAGAAGTAAAGCTGCTTTCTTTCTCACAGGAGAGGCTGCAGACTTCAGTGGAAACAAGTTAATTTGAATATATCCTGTAATAATGAGATCAATCAAGTCATAAATGGTGAAATATTCTCTGCACTACAAGCGTAATCTAGGCACTTTTTGTATTTTGGCTGTTTGCTAAAGGTTAAATAAATGTTGGTAAAATTATACATTTATGTTTTGTTTTGTTCTTATTTTTATGAAGGCAGGTCTTTTGTATTGTCTGTAATAAAACATGAAAAGGCACTTAAAGGTTGAACAAGAACTGGAATCTGTCATGGCTGCGGTGGCAGACGTGTGGTGTGTGTGAGAGAGGACCCCAACGCTGGCACTGGCTTGGACGTGAGCGAGCTTTATTTAAACGTTGGTGGCACAAATAGACACACGGCGAGCAAAAACAGAACCTAAAGATAACCTAAACTGGGAATGACTAACAAAACCAACCTAAACTGGCGACTCTGGGAGAAAACAGAGGGAAGAAACACAGACGGACAAGCGACGAACACGAGAAAACACACACTACAAATACACAGATGGGAACGAGGAAACTACACACAGGAGGGAGGCACAGCTGATTGACGAGACAAGACAGGAAATGCAAACTGAACACAGTGGCACAGACCTTCACAATAAAACAGGAAAAGCAGAACACAAGGAAGCCACCGAAGGTGGTCGCACTTTTCTCCTCCTCCTCCTCTCCCTTAGCTTTCCTGCTTAGCCTCTTGTGTCCTTGTCTAGTCTCGTGTTTTTTGTATTACTTTTCCCTGGAACACTCTCTCACAGTCTGTTCTCTAAAACCTAAAAGAGGAATTATGGATTTGATCAACTGGTCTCTGAATGCAACTGACACCCTTTTCTCAACGAGAAGTCTGGGCTCGGGTGAGCCTGAGTGCTAAAGATATCTACCTATTTGGAACCATGATAACAGGGTTCTTGCTGATCGGAGCTGGCTTGGCCCTGGCTTATCAAAGAATTAAGAAAGCGGAACCGGCTGTTCAAACCCCCACAAGGCTGCCCGCTGGGATTGAAACGATGGGACGAGGCGTGAGTTTCTCAAAATGGGCTCATTGAGTGCAGCACGGATAAGATCTTGGAGAACCGCACGGCTGCCGTGAATACTCAGAACAAGACCTCTGAGTGCAAACTGGATCACATCTTGGAGAAGCTCACTGCGGTCGTGAGTTCTCAGAATCGGCTCTTTGAGCACAAGAATGACAACATCACGGAACGTAAGTTTGATAACATCATGGAGAAGCTCACGGCTCTCCAACGGGAGATTGAGAGACCAGTGTTGGACTGTTAGAACAGCTTTGAAATTCATATGAGTTGTTCGCATTAAAGTAAAAACCACCATCACTCATGCGGATACCCCTTCGGCGCCAGCTGCAGTCTCAAGGCTGGAGCTGAACAACAACACCCTGATAACGACTGTGTTGAGACTGTTCTTCCCTTTCTATGCAAGGCCAGCTGGGTTGGCTGGAAGACTGTTTACTTAGCCTGGCAGGGCGAAGGACACTGTCTCAGCTGAACTCTGGAGACACACACACACACACACACACACACATGCACACAGACATATATACACATGCAGACATACACTCATCCCCCTTCCCCCTCCAAAAGCCTTCGACGCTTATTCCCCTCCGATGCTGATGGTGGATCAAGGAGACCAGCGCATAGGCTGCAGGCCCGGATGTACTGTCTACATTGGCTGTCTCTCACCCTTTACCCATTGTGGGGATTAGAGAAATTATTTCCCTGCTATGGTTCATATTACCATGGCATTAATCACATAATCTTCAAGTAGGGATAGTGCATTTAAATGTTTAAACATATTGGCACCCAATTAAGCTTTTATTACAGGTCCAAGAAGAACCACTTTAAACTGTTGAGTTGAATCTATAATTCCAAATGCTTTTCAATGCTCCTATAATCTTAAATGTTTCTGTGCAGACTGCAGGGACAGGAAATATACTCTGTGCCAAAATGAGACAGGAAACACTCCTGCAAGGCTTGCTGAAGTGAAACTGAAAGCAGTCTGAGTTGGTTTGTCATTTTATTATGCATTTATATTTTTGATTAAGCTTTAAGTAGTTGTATTAGATTGAAACATTTGTTTTATACATTTTACATATAAGTCAAGATCAGTACACACAGGATAGCCTTAGCCTGGGTGCCTAAGTTGAGGTCAATTAAGGTGCAGCGTGAGGATCACACATGTACAGACACCCACATACACACACATATTAGATAGACTCATTTATATAGGTAAGAGTTTAATTATGTTTTGCTTGCAACTGCAAAGTTGTGCGTGCATGAGTGACAGTTTGTGCAGAACGTGGGCCTGATGTTCCAGAAGATAAGCCTGGGCAGGATGGTGACAGGAAGCACCTGGGTTCGAGCCGAAGACAATGTTCTTTTTTAAACTGTGTTCAAAGTTAACTGAACGTTTGTGGTTTTGGATTGACGTATGCTGTACTGGATCTGCCTGGCAACAGAAGAGGGGGCTGTACTATTTTCACTCCAACCCTATAAAGTCTTTGTTCTGACTATTGTAAGATAGTTCAACACTGCACAGTGTTGGACTCCACATGTGTGCATTAAAATCTTTGTCTAATTGCACCAGGCCGGATCTGTGGTTATTATTTTTGGATTCCTCCTCAATATCTGAACCTTAACACCATCCCTGTTGCTTGTCATGTGTTTCTTTGGTGTATTAAGAGTTTTTTCATGTGCTATGTGCAGAGGTGTTTTTTTCTGTTCTCAAACTGATCTCCCTGTTGGAGCTCAGTCTGGGGGGAGTTATTTTTTTCTCCTTATCTTTCCTCATGTGGTGCTTTTTCCATGTTGTACCCCTCTGACCTGTCTTCCCCATGTGATGTTTGTGTAATGTATGTATGGTCGGAAGGGTAAGACGGCGCTGGCACGGCTGGCAGTCTTAACCCAATTTCCCTCGGGATGAATAAAGTACAATACAATACAATACAATACAACTTTATTTGTATAGCACGTTTAAAAGACCAGCGGTACACCAAAGTGCTTTACAATAAAAACAGGAAAATTAAGACATTAAATAAAAGACTATTAACAAAGTACCACATATGTCATCAGGTTAAGGGCACTAATTATACAGCAATAGAAGGGAATATAAGAACAAAGTTACTGAGAACAGATATTGCTAAAAGATAAAGTACATAAATAAGAAATTGAACCAAATATAAAATAGGGACACTAACTAGATGGAAAAGCTATGTTGAATAAATGAGTTTTTAAACGGGATTTAAAAGATAAAACGGAGTCTGACGCACGGATAGCGATAGGAAGGTTGTTCCACAGATTCGGTGCAACCAGGGCAAAAGCACGGTCACCCCTAGATTTAAGTCTAGATCTAGGCTGAGCCAGGAGTAATTGGGCTGAAGACCTGAGGGCTCGCCCAGGGACATATAGACTAAGAAGATCGACAAGATAACGAGGGGCTAAATTATTTATAGTTTTAAAGGTGAGCAACAATATTTTAAATTCAATGCGATATTTTATGGGTAACCAATGCAAATCAATAAGAACGGGGGTGATAGAGGCATGCTTTCTAGTGCCAGTCAGGAAGCGAGCCGCAGCATTCTGGACAAGCTGAAGTCTGTGAAGGAGAGCGGAGTGAAGACCAAAGTAGAGAGAATTACAGTAATCCAATCTAGAAGTCACAAAAGCATGAATGAGCTTTACAAGATCTTTATGAGGGACATAGTGGCAATCGTAGCTCAAGAGTTGGGAGTTCGCCTTGTAATCGGAAGGTTGCCGGTTCGAGCCCCGGCTTGGACAGTCTCGGTCGTTGTGTCCTTGGGCAAGACACTTCACCCGTTGCCTACTGGTGGTGGTCAGAGGGCCCGGTGGCGCCAGTGTCCGGCAGCCTCGCCTCTGTCAGTGCGCCCCAGGGCAGCTGTGGCTACAATGTAGCTTGCCATCACCAGTGAGTGTGTGGATGGGTGGATGACTGGATATGTAAAGCGCTTTGGGGTCCTTAGGGACTATTAAAGCGCTATATAAATACAGGCCATTTACCATTTACCATAGTGCTTAGCCTTAGCAATAAGGCACAGTTGGTTTGAATTAGATTTGATTACTGAAGACACTTGTTTGTTAAATTTGAAAGATCTATCCAGCAGGACACCTAGGTCACTAACTGAGTCAGAGAAAGAAGTGGCAAAGGAACCAAAGGTATCAGCTAATAGGCCCCTGGGGATATGGTTGCCAAACACCACAATCTCCATTTTCTTTTCATTCAGGATAAGGGAATTGCCTGAATGTCATTCTCTGACTTCTCTCATGCACTCGAGGAAACAGTGCAACGAAGGAGCAATGTCGTCATCATCTAATTGAAAATATATTTGTATATCATTGGCATAGAGGTGATAAGAAATGTTATATTTTTCAAAGATTAAGCCTAGGGGGAGCATATATAATGAGAATAACATTGGGCCAAGCACAGAGCCTTGGGGCACACCACAGCATAAAGATGCAGTTGAGGAAGAATAAGTACCCAAGGTAACGGAGAAGGACCTGTTCAAAAGGTATGATTTGAACCAGTTAAGGGCTTAACCCCGAATGCCCACAGTGCATTCTAACCTCGTTAATAAAATATTATGGTCAACCATGTTAAAGGCCGAGGACAAATCCAATAAGACCAATATAGCAGAATGCCCTGAATCAGTAATTAAGAGAAGATCATTAAGGACTCTCAGCAAAGCTGTATCAGTGCTGTGGCGTGGTTTAAAACCAGATTGAAATTTATCACAGATGTCAGTAGTATGATAAGTATGATCAATCAATCAATCAATCGATCAATTTTAAAAAAAAAAAATTAACATACTATGATATTTACCCCACAGCATATGTTTTAACAAAGTATTATGAATAAAAATATGTTATAAAAGCAATAAATTACCCTTTTTTTACCTTTAAAGTGTACTATTTGCCTGTGGCAGTTCTCTATTGATAGGTATCATGTTATGTACACATGTAAACAAACACACACGTATATATATGCCTGTGAGGCATTAGCTGGTGCTACAGCTAATATGTCTTTTAATGTCACACATTGTGCTGAATTCATTTTTACTTTCATTTTCTTTTTCTGTCTTAGCCATTCAGCTGAAAGTTTTCAACACTTCTTCAACACTATACTCTGTTCTACAAGTCACAGCGAAGGTAGGAGAGGCCCCGGTGTCATTAAGAGATTTGATTGGGTATTACAGTGTCGGCAATGAAAATGAACGAATGGGCTAGAATGGGCTGCCGGTGCGTGTATGGTACAGTGCGCAGCGGTGCTTCAATTGGCCACGAAGTGCGTCGGGCCAGCTGGTTAATTACCTGTCCACCCCTAAATTAAGGGAAGCTACGGTACATGCACAACACGCCCACAGCTCAAACAAGACAAGCCTGTCGCCGTGTTAAAACAACTGTCCACTTGGATTTTTGCATTTTGCAGCCACAGGACAAAGACGAAAACCACGCGGAACACGAACTGTTTACTAAGAGAGTGAAGATGGACAACTGGACAGCGGCTCTGCTCACTGGTGTTGCCTGCATTGTGGGATACCTGGTAGTGCGGGTGAAAAAGATCAGCAGCCTCCGACAGGCGGAGGAAAAAATCAAGAGAGCCAGAAACAGGAGAGATGAGAGCTTGCAGCGGGCAGAGCAGGCGGTGCTCCGGTACAAAGAGTCGGTGAGAGTTCAGAGCTTTAAACTCTGAAAGGTTTAACTTTTTCTTTAGAGAGAAATCAAAACTAATTATGTGCTTTTAGTTTAAGCCTAGCGGAGGTTTAGTTATTAATTTCCAAATTACTGACACTTTTTGTTGTCAACATGCTTACAAAAACTTAAAAACACATTAAGATTATGCTGCTCTTCTAGATTTGTTTTGTTGGCCCAAGTTGACACATAACTTCACACACGCGGTTTGTCAGCTGCACATCTCCGGTTCCACCTCACCCTAAAGTTGCTCTGTTGGATTGAAATCTAGTGATTGTGCAGAAGTACAGGAAGCAAGAGTCCTGAATCTATACACTGATATGGTTTTCTTTCTTTCTTACAGCTTTATATATTTTTTACAACATAATGATTCTGTGGGTCTGTGTCTTCTAGCATCCGACAACTGACTCTGCTTTCATCCTGACGCTCTCCCTGTCTGAGCTGACACAGCAGCTGAAGGAAGGCTCACTGAGCCCAGAGGATGTGCTTTACTCTTACATGGAAAAGGTTCAATATCCAGCATGAATAAAGAGTTCACTGCCTAACATAACACAGATCTTTCAAAATAAGGTTGACCGAAAGCCAAGTATACACCAGGTTATTTTAGCTAGCATAAACACTAAGTAATCTATTTCATTTTCCAGTGAGTGTTTAATATTTTACAGAGCACTTACAAAAATCAATATCCCTTTAAAGTGAATAAGTTCATCTGAATCTCTCTGTGCTTGTTTCCTTTCCAACAGACTCTGGCTGTAAACAAAAAGCTGAACTGCTGCACTGAAATTTTGCTGGAGAGTTTGGACCAGCTGAAAACTGTTGGCTCCAACAAGGATGGTCTCTTGTACGGAGTTCCAGTTAGCATCAAAGAAAATATTGCATTTAAGGTATTAAGAATAATGTAATAAATTAATGTATTTGTAGTGCAAACAAATGGCAGTTACACTATAGGCAGTATAATAATGGATGAATGCAGCTAGGACACCAACCATTGGTTTCTGAAAATCCAACCTCAAGATGAACATTTCCACCAATGTCAAGTTAGTTGCAAAAAGCTAAATCTGACATGGAGGAGTGGGTCTAAATGTGAAACTGCTTGCTCACTGGCTAAGTATTAGAAGTAAAACTGTTAATTTTATAAATGATGAGCAACACATAAACACTGACTCTACTTCTTATTTCCACTGAACTCGGAAAATCTGGTTTTAAATGGTTTGCTGCCTATGAATTAAATGAACTACACAAAAACTATGATGTTATATCTTTGATTTCATTTGATAATTTTAAAAGGTTTTAGGTACATGTCTTTCTTAATTTGTGATCACGTACACTGTGTTGTTTTATCTTTCTCAATTTCTTGGCGTTTTTGTAAGCAGGTCTCTCTTCAGAAAGAGATCTCAATCTCAGTGAGAATACTACGTAAATTAACGTCTTAATAATAATGTTATTTATGGTCTCTGAATTTCACTTACAGGTTTTCAAAATGTTAAGGTATGGCATTTGTGTAGTCTTTGATGCACTCTTATGTTCTTTAATTTACACCACAAGGATCATGACTGTTCTTGTGGTGTGGTCATTAACCTGGACCAGCCTGCTGAAAAGGACAGTGTGCTTGTTGAAGTCCTGAAGAAACAAGGAGCTATTCCCTTTGTGAAAACCAACTTGGCCCAAGCCCTTATAAGGTACATTTTTTAATCAGTAATTCAATTTTAAAACAAATTATAACACAGTTAAAAACTCTGTGTCCTCATGGGTGAATGAGGAGAGTGCTTTAAGTCCTCTGATATAGTAGAAACACACTATATAAGAACCAATACATGTACCATTTGCATCTTCCATGTGTATATTTTATGTAAAGACTCATAAACTGTCTGTGTTTGTCTGTGTCCACCTTTAGCTATGACTGCAGTAATCCTATCTACGGGCAGACTGTGAACCCTCATAACCCCCAGAAGACCTCTGGAGGTTCATCTGGTGGGGAGGCGGCTCTCGTTGGGGGAGGGGGCTCCCTCCTCGGTATAGGCACTGATCTCGGTGGCAGTATCCGTCTTCCGTCTTCATTCTGTGGAATCTGTGGTTTCAAGCCAACTGCTCAGCGACTGAGGTAGATCCTTTTTAGTTATGGAAAATTATTGTAAATTGATGAGTTAAGGTTTATTCTTTATTTGTTAACACCTTTGGATAATGAACAGTTTACAGGGTTTTCGTTCAATTTATCGAGGACAAAAGTCAGGTAAGGAACTAGCACATAAAGTACATGCAGAGTTACATAACCAGTGTCTAACAATATTACACAAATTTTCTGGAACATTTCGTTCAAAACATTTGCCTTATGCTTGTTACTAAACTAGTGGCATCATCTGCTGGACCCATGGCAAGAGATGTGGACAGCCTGGCTCTGTGCATGCAGGCACTTCTTTGTGACCACATGTTTTCTTTGGACCCCACTGTTCCACCATTACCTTTTAACATGGAGGTGTGTCCTGTACTGTGGGATTCATGTCCTCTGTTGATGATCATCTTTTCTATATATTTTCTGATCATTCATAGATGTTAGAAACTAGAAATGAATCAATTTAATTTTCTTAACACATCTCTCTATGCTAACAGACGAAGTTCTTAAGGACAAAGTTAATAGTCTTCCTATAAAATTTCCAAGTGCTTTTTTTATGAGAGCAAAGGATTTTCAACATTTTCACCATTTCTAAATATACCGGTTTTCTTTTGAACACATACACCATTTCCGTTTACACACAATCTTTGAACTGTAGCAGAATTACAACAAAATTAACCAGGGCCAATATTATAATATCCCCCTGAAAAGCTGAACTTTTAAAAAGTCATTGAATTTGTAATGTTCAAAGCTCTTAAAGTCAAGGTAAAACTGAGGGCTATTTTCCAATTTACACACAGTACAAAAACCCCAGGAAAGGTTTGAGCTGTTGAGAAAGCATCATGTCAAAAAGCAAAAAAAAATAAAATAAAGTTTTAGACTTGAGAAAAAACAAAGAATTGTTAATCCTTGCAAAGGATGAGATGGTTATACAAAGTTATCACAGCATTTCCAAGTGTCACAATGTGGAGTCAGAAGTATCAAGAAATTAAAAGAGAGCCACAGAACAAGTCTGGCAGAGGTGAGAACTGAAAGATTTCATTGACTCTGGGAAGAAAACTAGCGAGAGATGTGTCTAACGACCTTAGTCAAGACACTAGTGAATGTCTCAACCAAGCCTGGAATTGTAATCTCAAAGAAAACATTCACTATAACCCTGCATTGGTGCATGGACTGCACGGTTACAGACCAACAAAAAACTCCACTTCTGCAGAGAGACACCTTCAAGCCAGACTGAAGTATACTAAAGACAACTGGGAAAAAGATTATGCTCACTGGACGCATGTCCTTTGGTCAGATAAGATCAGACTAGAGCTTTTTGGACACAGTGAGGCTATCTATGTTTGGAGAAAGAAGAGAACAACTCAAAGAACACCAGGGTGGGAGTATCATGCTTTCGGGATGCTTCAGTGTGCCTGGAACTGGAAATCTCCTCAAAGTGGAAGGAATTATGAAGAAAGAAGGATGTGTGAAGATTTTGAAAGAAAACCTCGAACAGTCATCCAGCAAAACTGGGTCTGGGTCTTCACTTTGTCTTCCAACACTACAATGACCCAAAACATTCAATGCTCCTGGTGAAGACCTACCTCCAGAAGACCAAAGCGAACGTTATTGACTGGCCTGCACAAAGCCATGGCTTTAATCCCATTGAAAATCTGTGAGTTTAAACAAAGACCAAAGTAAAATAATGTAATCATCAAAAATAAAATTAAGATGCTTGGAAAAAAAACGTGTTAAAAATCCCTTGCTCTATTTAACAGCACTTGGGAAATACTTTTAAAAAGCTGAAATTTTCTTTGGTGGGCTAATAATTCGGTCCTCATCTACAGATATACAGAAGCTCCAGACCTCTAAGGATTGGTTATTTGGAAAATGATGGCTACTTGCAACCGTCTCCAAGCATGGCCCGAGGCGTCAGAGAGGTCAAAGCTCTGTTAGAGCAAGCAGGGCACACAGTAAGAGACACACACACACACATGTAATCGTTATTGTCCTGATTTGTTATTAACCCCCTGTTATGTTACAGGACAAACTGACCCTTGTAAAAGTTAAGCCATCTAAAAAAATGTTAAAAGTACTTTTTTATATAAAGCTTCTTCTGCTTGGCTTAAAGGGTGTAATGAACACATAAAATGAAAATGGTTCATGTAACATATTTGCAATCTCTCTGCATGTTTATGTTACATAGATACTGTTGGGGTCAGTTTGACCTGTCAGTAACTCCACACACACACACACACACACACTCGTTTTCATATCTTAGCAAGGACATCTAATTGACATAAAAAACGCATTTTGAGCCTCAAAAACACCCACAAACTCATCGGGACGGGGATTTTGTCCCCATAAGTGACTGTTGGTCCCCACAAGTATAGTCGCATGCCAATTTTCTGTCCTCACAAAGATGTCTAAACATGTACACACACATACTAATAATCACTGCCCAGTATTTGATATGAACCATACATCTTTAATGTTCTCTTTTATGCCTTTAGTTGGTTCCTTACTCTCCACTGAAAATCAGCCAAATTGTTCCTGAGCTATTAATAAAGGGTGTATATGCAGACGGCACTGCCACCCTTCTGCAAAAACTGTGAGTTGTACCTTTTAATAATTCATCTAATCACTTCTCATTAATTTAAAACGTCTAATAAATGGATGATTTTTTTCACTGCTAAGTTACAGGTGCTAGCATGATAAACTAAAATAGAATACTAAAATCATTAAATGTCATTAAGTGTCAACACAGTTATTTTTAAAACTAAACTCAAAGGCCTACAGACTGCCTCAATAATGTGTAAGTGTTTTGTGTAATTTTTAACTTTGTTTGTTTGTATGTATTTGTTTGGAAATGTGCTGCCTCTTGGCCAGGACTCCCTTGAAAAAGAGGTTTTTAATCTCAATGGGACATTCCTGGTTAAATAAAGGTTAAATAAATAAATAAATAAATTTTGTGTGTGTAAATAATTCATTTCATTTTAGGAAAGGGGGACTTCTGGACCCTTCTCTGAAGCAGCAGGTTTTTACGCACTCGCTCCCTAAGTGGTTTAAGAAAATCCTTTCCTTCCTACTAAAACCTGTGGTGAGTTTTCTCATTTGGTGACAGCTAGCACCTGTAACTTAGCACTGAAAAAAACACCCGTAAATTCAAGCATAGGACTGAACATAATCTTGGAACTTTTATCTGATAAAGCCTATGTTGTGATGTGCCAGAATAATGCTTATTTTTATTGTTTTTTTGCAGTCACCTCGTCTTTCTTCCATCGTGAGTGCTATTTGTGGAGTTCGGTGAGAAAATATTGTTGAAATTCATCATCTGTACTTGATTCTTTTTTCATATATAATACATGTGATGGGCAAAGTCACAACATACTGCTTTATTTTTTAGTTCTGTTTCCGATCTGTGGAAGCAACATGCTGCTGTTGAGGTAACTTTAACTTTCAACTAATGATGCATGGTTGAGTATCAAAGTACAATTTCAAACGAGCTGGGACGCTGTGTGTAATGTAAATTAAAACAGAATGCAATGATTGGCAAATCTTACTGACTTATATTTATTCACAATAGTACATAGAAAACAAATCTAATATTCAAACTGAAAAAAATAATGTATACCATGTTCAGAAAAAAAAAGATTCTTCTACTACAAGGCCATGCTGTTGTAATGGCTGCAATATACAGTTTAGCATTGTCTTGCTCAAATATCTTCAGCAAGAAAATATCATTCTAATGGAAGTTTTATGTTCCTCTAAAACTCAACCTGTACACAACTTTCAGCATTAAAAAGTTTCTTTCCAGATATGCAAGCTGCCAATGCCATGGCGCTGAAACATGCAGGCTTTTGAACTGAGCACTTATAACAAGCCAGATGGTTCCTTTTCTCTTTAGTCCAAAGGATGCCGCATCCATGTTTTCCAAAACTAATTTCAAATTTTGATTTGTCTGGCCACAAAATAGTCTTTTACTTTGTGTCAGTCCATTCTAAAGAGGTTTGGCCCAAAGAAGGTGGTGGTGGTGTTTATGGATTATGTTCATATATGAATTCCCGTTTGCATGATAGAGCTTTAAGCTGTATTTCAATAACGACAGCTCATTTGGAAGAATTGAACATGATTTACTGAGATACAGAGTTCAGCTACTGGTTTGGCGATTGACTAATCGTAGCGGAATCTCAGAGGTGATAGGAATTAGAAGTAGGAGTATAGTAGTGGTGAAGATGAAGCTGGAGGCTTGCATGGAGCTCTGAGTGGACAGGCTAGAAGATGAGTGAACTAGAACAACGATGTCAACACTGAGTTTGGCAGTGTGGAAAGAAAAAGTGATATAACAAAGATTAGCAGCCAAACATCCAGGACAGCAGGCAGATGAGTGATCTTATTGAGACAACACATAAGCTTCATTTGTGGATAGCATGGCGAACTGTGTTCACAGACAGTGATATCTGGAAATGTTGCTGAGCCAAAGCAATGATTTCCATGACAAAATCATCCCTGTTTTGAATGCACTGCTGCCTGAGGGCCCAAAGTCCACAAACATCAAACACAAATTTTTGGCCTTGTCCCTTGCACACAGAGATGTCACCAGATTGAATCATTTGATGATAATGTACCGTAGATAATGAGATAGTTAAAGGTCTTTTTGTTTCTCAGTTTTACATTTGTTACATACAATTGTTCTGTAATATGTAGATGCAGTTTTCTTTACTTCTGAGAAAGTGTGCCTCTTTGAAATACTTTATTTTTCCATCCAGAGTCATGATACTGACCTAATTAGCTGCATCAGTTTCATCCAGCTCTTTATTTTTGTTTTTTCACTTACTTTTTTGGCCTTTTGTAGACCCCCTTACACCTTTTTTATGTCTGATGCTGTCATCAAAAACCAAATAAGGTAATGTTTTTCATGAAAAATGTTTTTAAAAAAGTGCAGGAGGCATTGTAGCAGTCAGGTGCGAGTGGAAATTAATATACTGAATGAGAAATGTAGTTGAGTAATGAAGTGGTTCTAATACCCCACCTCCCGACCGTTTGGCGTGTGTGTATGTGCTTCTGTGCTGAGATTGTTTGGGGAATGCAAACATGGCACACAGCACAGATCTTGGTTTGGTCAGAATGACGAAGCAAACATTCAGATAATGTCAAATTGTAACATGTGGAAGATACAGTGAGAAAAGTATCCCTGTTTGATGAAGTTGACAAAAGTTATGTTGAAATTAATATTCATATGTGACGGAGCTAATGTTAAATCCTGGTCAAGTAAAATAGCATAAACAGAGTTAAACATGAAGGGAAGTATTTTCATATATGATTTAATATCCATATGTGATGGAATTAATGATAAAACATTTTCAAGTACAACATAGAAAAGAAGAAAATGTAATAAAGTGATTTTAATGAAGTAACCTCTACCTCATAGATACCTCAGAGATAAAAGTGGGTGAAAAGTCAGAGAGAGAAAGGTTTAAGGTCAACAGCACTGAGTGAATGTCCGCAGAGGAAGAGAGGACAAGAGAGTGGGGGATGCAAATGGGAAAATTAGCATAGAAGAGGGCCTTCAGGGAACCAATCCAGGGCGAGAATGGCATTTTTTGAAGGAGAAGGTGGCTGAAGCAGTCCACAGAAGCCAAATCAAGGGAGGCTCCAGCCAGGAAATTGGTGTATAGACCAACAGAAACTGGTGCTGGAGCAGAATAACGTCATCACAGTGGCCCGCATGTTGCCTCCATCTGAGGGCCCAAGAGATAGTGACTCCGGAGGCATGGGTCACCCTGGGTAATGTCTGCAGGTGGGAGAAGATATCTGCACATCAGTGGAGAAAAATCCCTCATTTGATGGACAAAAAAGCAGAAGAGCAGAAGAGTTCATGTGGAAATTGGGGCAGGTCTATGACACACTGGGCCATGTAGCCAGTAAGTCGAGACAGAGAGCCGTTGGCAGACAGCAGCAGGTCTGCATTCCTACATGCCAAATTAGGCAAGACCGGAAGGTCACAAACTCTGTAGTTTATGGAGCCCAGTGAAAATGATGAGATCAATAAAAATAAAAAGACAAAAACTAATCCAAGCTGGGAGAAAAGCAGGAGCCAATGGCCAAGAATACCAGACCCACCACCCAGAGGTAAGAGTGATTATTCTGCAGCCTGAGGATCACAGAAAAGTAAATATTTGGGAACGTGTGTGTGTGTGTGTGTGTGTGTGTGTGTGTGTGTGTGTCTTTGCTGGTATTATTTGTACCGAGGGGGTATGCAAACATGGCACACAGCCCACAGCTTGTCTTGGTCAAATTGACTAAGTAAATAAGAGAATGTCAGATTTTAACATGTGTGATTTAAAAAAAAAAACACTTATATTGTGTATATTGTGAAAGAAAAGCATTCATGTGTGACTAACAGTGTTGGCAAGTTACTTTGAAAAAGTAATTCAATTATAGTTACTAGTTACTTCTTCAAAAAAGTAACTGAGTTACAATATTCTAAAAGTAATTAATTACTTGGAAAAGTAACTATTGTGTTACTTAAAAAACAAAACAAAGAACGTTTAACCCTCTGGCGTCCAGGGTATAATTGGCCATTTTTTTACTACTCTTGATTTTCCCTCCACATTTTACCTTTAAAAACTATTTACTTTGCCTTGTTTGGTATCATTCTTTTTAGCGCAACCTCACGTGCCTGAATTTACAGTTATGTTCTCATTTTGTCATACTGTATTAACACAATTGATCTAAAATCAGAGTAGAAAAAGTTATATTTTTACTGTAACAACCACAAACATGTTTAATGAATCATATTTCATAACTTTAAATGCAAATATAAATTGTCAATTTTAAAATCCTATGCACAAGTCTTGCAAACAACAAATTAATTTGCATCCATTTACCTTGATTTTTTTTAAATAACCATTTCAAACTATTTACAGAACAATCAGCTGTTCTTCAATAAGATGTCACACAAATTATTTGTGCCACTCCAAAAAAATATTTTGTGTCCACTACAAAGGAGAACATCACAGCCTGATACCTGCAGGTCTGACAGCAGCAGGTGTATCACTGCTGTTTCTACCTGGAGACAGCAGTCGCCTCATTGTTCTGACACACAACACAAAACCATCCACAACACTACACACTAACTACACAAGACAACACATTAACTACACACTCCAAACACGCTAAACGTCACAAATCTCTCACATCTCAAAACTCGCTCTCTCTCTTTTTCTGCTCTCTCTCTCTCTCTCGACGTCACTCCTAAAACTTCCCCTGTTTTGTTTTGTTTTTTGCTCATAAGCAGAGAGTGCTTGCTAGCGCTAACGTGACGAAACTATTGAGGAAAAAACGCCGCGTATATCTTGTTTATCATGACTCTGGTTTTACGTGGCCTATCACCTTGTTGCTTTGTCTTTAAGTGGTCACGTGATTGACTTACCACGACTACTTTATTCTTCCTCAGTCAAACAGCAGCACTCGATTGTTTTGCCCCCTGAGCTCCAGGTGTTGTGCTAGACAGCGATCGTGATTACCGTCCGCGGGAGCGCGCAGCTGCTTAAAGCTGTAGCGTCCAGATTACTTACAGCTACTTCTGTGCAGCTGATATAAGATGCGGTAAGCTGAACACAGCTTCAACCGTCTGTTTGTTGAAAAATAGTAACGGACCGCGTTTCCTTGTTAGTAACTGTAACAGCGTTGTAACGATAGGAATAGTAATTAGTTAGATTACTCGTTACTGAAAAAAGTAACCCGTTAGTAACGCCGTTACTTGTAACACCGTTATTCCCATCACTGGTGACTAAGTTGATGAAAATCGTGTTGAAATTAATATTCATATGTCACTGAGCTATTAATAAATCCTAGTGAAGAAAAATGGCATAAACTGAATAAACGTGTACGGAAGTATATTCATATTGTGATTTAATATTCATATGTGATGGAATTTTTGATAAATTATGTTAAAGTGCAACATAGAAAAGTAGAGAATGCAATGAAGTGATGTTAATGAAGTAACCTCTGCTCTAGTTAAAAGTAGAGATGGACGATCCGATATTAGTATCGTATCGGTCTGATACTGTCGTAAATTACTGGATCGGATATCGGAGAGAAATAAAAAATGTAATCGATCCATTAAATATCAAAAAGCACCTCAAAAAACTTGCGACACCGCGTAACTCGGCTCATAACCGTAGCACGTCGGAGCAGATAGGGTGGCTGTGTGTATTTGCAATCCGGCATTTCATCTCTGAGGAAGTGATCCCAGAGAGAAGTAAAGCAAGTGTGTAAGTTCATCTCTGAATGTTTGTAAAGCATTCCCATGTTAAGCTTAACAACCGATATATGGAGCGACTGCCTCTCTCTCTCCCTCTTGCTACTTCAATCATGAAACTGATCAATGATCAGCTGATCGGCTTTTCTGTCGCCAGTACGTCTCTCCTTTGTTTTTGGCCCACTTTGCACCAGAAAGAGGAAACCAGTGGCTGAACAACAGCAGCATGTTTAAGCTTGATAAGCTGTTGTTAGAATGTATTTAATATTACTTTCTACACCAGGATCCTTTTCTACGTAGCTGACGGCTGGTAACTGTGCAGGGGCGGATCTAGCAAAGTTTAGCCAGGGGGGCCGATAGGGCATGAACAGGGAAAAGGGGGCACAAAGACATACTTTTCTTTCTTATTCTCATTTAAAATGTCTCGCTTTTAATAAATAATTATCTGAATCTTACAAAGTTTTAATCTGATGTAAAATGTATAGAAGTCCATTACTGTATATAGTAACTATTAAGTCTAATATACCCTAGTAAGCTATAGTACTTTATCCTTTGGGAAGGTACCATCTGTGAATTCTGCAATTCTGCTGAAGAAAGATGTTGAATCTATTTAATTATTCTTGAAAAATAATTTATTTCTGTGCATTTCTTTTCACCCTGCATCAAATTAAAGTTGATTACATTGATTAAGCATCATGAGGTGGAGGGTGGTGGAGGAGGGGGGGGTTCCCTTTTTTTTTTTTTTTTTTTTTTTTTTTTGCTGGGAGACCCTATTAGTTAGGTTGCTTAATATTTCTGCTAAGTACTCTTTAAAATACCAGAATAGGGAGGATGGAGCAGGTTTAAGTTTATTAGATTGATCAGTGTTGCTGAACTATGAAATATTTTGGGCGCAGTGTATTTTTTGCATACAGGTATAACAGAATAGCTTTAGTGTTGTTGTTTATTTAAACTTGAGTATGAACTTATACAAAATGCAGCAAGATATTAAAAAAACAGTTTTATTGATTAAAAAACACACTATATCGGATTCATATCGGTATCCATTTTTTCCAGTATATGACAAAAATCATAGTAACGACAAACAGGAAAATAAATTCAAATACAACAGGTGAGAACAGAGGAATGCATTTAAAAGTGACCTACTTAAGGGTACATTTGGAGGTAGTGTACAAGGAAAGGGATATTGATAAAGCTTATGAGACATTCTTAGGAAAATTTAAATTATTATATGACAGGCATTGACTAATAAAGCAATACAGCAACAAAGAAAAATATGCAGTTTGCCCATGGATCACAGAAGGATTACAAAATGCATGTAAAAAGAAAAATACCATATGTAGAGAAATTAAAAAGTATAGAAGCACAAAATCAAACTTCTACAGACTTTAATGGCTGTGATACAAAAATTGTTAAATAAACTATTGATGGTATCTCTAAAGCTTTAAGCATACATGTTCGAATTCTCTCTACAAACTGGTACATTACCATCACAAAAGTGATGCAATTGTAAAAAAAAATGGAGATAGATACCAAATCACAAATTACATGTACAGGCCTGTGTCTCTACTTTCACAATTCTCCAAAATACTGGAAAAGGTTTTCATTAACAAGCAGGGTTTTGTGAGGCCATGGGCAATTCGTTGATAAACATAAAATATTAACGGACTCAGTATGGTTTCAGATCAAACAAATCAACTATGGCATTACTGGAATTAATTGAAAATATCACTAATAACATAGATACAGAACACAATATAACTAGACAATGCACACTTCAGAGTTTTCATTGACCTAAAAAAGCTTTTGATAAAATTCATCATGAAATATTATTTGATAAAATGGAGCACTATGACGTTAAAGGAGTTGTGCTCGAGTGGGTTGAGAGTTATTTGGAAAAATTGGTGAATTTTCATTTAGAGTGTGTAGACATTGTTTGTGGAGTCCCACAGAGGTCTGTATTGGGATCAAAATTGTTTATCCTGTACATCAAAGATACATGTAAAGCATCTGATATATTGCAGTTTATTTTATTTGTAGGTGATACAACTACTTACTGCATTAGGGAGCATTCAGAGCAGATCTTGGAAATTGTCGCAGAAGAAATGATTCAGTTAAAAACATGGTTTGATAAAAAGCTAGCTATTACTAAATTTCAACAGAGCAAGTGTATACAAGTGCTGGGGGGAAGAAATGATGATTATGGTAAATCAATAGCTTGCTGAGCACGAGGTAGGGATTAATAAGTATGTACATACTTCTTCCTACTCCATTCCGGACATGATGATCAAGTGATTTCATGTCGTGTGTGTGTGTGTGTGTGTGTGTGTGCATATATATGTATTCAGCTATCTATGTATATGTGTATGCGTATATATTTGTTTGTTTGTTTTGTATGTCTGAATTATAAAAGGTTATCTCATTATCCCAATCCCATTGCCTCCAACCTCTGTCCTCAAAAAGGACTTAATTAATATTTGATCATTATTATTAATATTATTTGATGTGACTTTTGCTTTTGCTGCTAAATTGCTTTAATAAAATATCCTGCATTCAAAAAGTCTAAATTGTGAACATTTCCTTTTTCATATCTGTTTAAATAGCTCTTACAGGTTACCTCAGCCTTTAAAAGTTCATAGATCACTAAACCAAACCCAGTCATATTCCAAGAGCACGGATGTACTGGGGAACTTCCACAATGGGTGTGGCTGGTAAAATACCGCAAAGCTACTCAGGGCCACCAGGTTTCATCAAGCAGGGTAGACATCCAGAGGAGAGAGGCAGTTAGAACAGGGTAGTTCCCCTCAGCCATCGGTTCCATCCAAGCTCTGCACTGCCTCCTGTGTAATACTCATAGGATCAGAGACTAGACTATTTATCTAGAGCTCCTGTTTTGGAGTGCTGGTTCCACAGATCAACATAGGAGGAGACCTCAGAGTAGAACTGGGACATGCAGGAGAGGCTGTTTCTCTTGGCTAGCCTTGAAAGGCCTCGTTGTTCCCTCGGATAAACTGGAGGAGGTAGCTGGGGAGAGAGAGGTCTGGGCTTTGCTTCTTAGGCTGCTACCCCTGTGACCCGGCCCTGAATAAGTGGAAGAAAATGGATGGATAGATATTAAAATTTCTCAGTTTAAATATTTTAAAATTTGTAAATCACTGCATTTTGTTTTTGTTTACATTTTACACAGTCTCCCAAATGTTTTGGAATTGCAGTTGTATAAAGTAAAATTTGCTGTGTTTTCTTTAGGACTACATTCAAGAGACAATAGCACATTGGAGGAGCTGCAATATTGATGTGCTGTTGTCCCCCATGATAGGGCCAGCCAGCAGGTTATTGCACGCTGACAAACTTGCAAGTACGGTATACTGAGTATTAAAAAAGTATTATTGTCCATCTATCTCTTTTTTTTCATTATTGTAATCTCAGGATAAATTTGTGGATGTATGAAATGCTCCTAGGTAGCACCATAGTTCCTGGGTTTTTGGATCACATAAAAATTATCTCATTAAAAATTAGGATTGCTGCCTTTCTCTAGTGCTAACACACATGATTAAAAAAGGCAGAGATCGAAGAAAAACAACTATCTTCAGACATTAGTCAATTAGGAAAGTCACCTGTAGATTAGAACATTTGGACAAATAGTAATATAAAGGCACTGTTACACTAAATGAATCACATGTTAATTAAAGAGCAACAGAATTTTGAAGGGCTAAAGAAAAGTGAATCGGTCTTAAAATCTTTCATCATCACTAATCTACTTGTATTTCCTGTTATTTCAGCTGCTGTCAGTTGCACGATGCTCTACAATCTCTTAAAATTTCCTGCGGGTGTAGTCACTGTTTCCACAGTGACTGCAGAGGATGAGGAGGAACTAAAGCACTATAAGGGCTGTTATCAGGACAGTCTTGACAAGTTCCTCAAAGAGGTAACACATACCAGTGAGGAGAGACAGATTGAACACATTTACTATGAGACCAGTTTTTCATGCAGTTTCAAAATTTCTAAACAAATGAATGCCACTTTCGACTACACTGACTACACACAGGAAGATTTCAGGTGTGGTGGTGGGTAGGCCCATCTATCCTACATGGAACCAAGAGCTAAACCAGATCAGATGGTTGTGACATTTTTTTCTTGTGGTTCTGTAATTTATTGACTCTCAGTTATACATGAACTTTATTAAATGTTCCACAATTTGTTAGTCAGCTTGAGGCAGAAGACTGCGGTCCAGCTGCTGAGCATTAAGTGACAGCAGTGTGTTTGTGTGTTCAGGCAGTGTCCGGTGGTGAGGGTCTACCTGTGGCGGTGCAGTGTGTTGCTCTGCCGTGGCAGGATGAGCTCTGTCTGCGCTTCATGAAGGAAGTGGAACAACTGGTCAAAGAAAGCAAGAAGTAAAGCTGCTTTCTTTCTCAGTCTCACAGGAGAGGCTGCAGACTTCAGAGGCAATGTGTTAACTTGAGTAGATCCTATAAATGAGAGCTAAATGTTTCATAAGTATCAGAGCATTCTCTTTTTTACAAATTTTTGTGACTTGACTATTTGGTAAAGTTTAAATAAATTTTAACAGTTAAAATTCAGGTTAAAGTCAAGGCAGTTTTATTTCTTCATGCCAAAATCCCATGTAAATGTTCTTCACAGGGAATGAACAAATAAATACATACACACATTAATAAATGGAAAAGTACATTTTAAAAAATTTAAATCACTAAGATATTAAAACAGACATAATTTATATGTATAGGAGTGTGTGTGTGCGTGTGTGTGTGTGTGTGTGTGTGTGTGTGTGTGCGTCTTATTATTCAGTGACAATGATGGAGATATTCATGATACAATATCTGGGTCACAGAAAGCTGGAGGATGCAATGAAGTAAGTTAAAAATCAGCATCTGCTGTCAGTCAGGATAAACATATTGATACTATTTTTATGAGAAAACTTAAGGTGACCATTCGTCCTCGCCATACTCGAGAGGTCAAAGTAGATTCTGCTGCCCGATTTGATATTTACCCTATAATATATGCTTCAGCACAGTAAGGTGCCACGCTAAATAATGCTCTTTTGTTTTCTTTAGATGTTTAAGTCCACTAATTGTCTGCTGACAGCTCCCTTCTGACATGTAACCGTTTCCTGGCAGCTCTCATTGAATTACTTTGAAACTAAAAACTACTATTCTTAGGTGAGCTCTACTGATTATCAACTCCTTCCCTATGAAAAGTTACTGTGTGCAGTTAATGCTCAGTGATTTACAATAGACATACATTTTGTTTAACATGCCATTCACCAGATGATTTCTATTTTGGAGTTTTTCTTTTAATCATAACAAATGAGTGGTAAAATCTTTAAGTTGAGTCATGACTAGTTCAATTTTCCTTGCAAATTTCATGAATGGAAGTAGTAGACTGTTAAGGGAAAATCCCAAATGGCAAACTGCAAATATAAACAGAAACACAATGAGACAGCGTAATGAATCACATGTACATGGGTGAACGTCTCAAGTGAGAGTCACACAGTGTACTTCTTTATTCGTGCATTTATAGTCACTGGTGCCCACACAACAGGGCGGCGTATTTTCGCTCTTCTCAGAAAAATGACTATACAACAGTATGTGGCTATCTTACTGGAACATTCCGTTCCTCTTTTTATCAAGACATGTTACACAGGCGTGCTCTCCCGTCCAGCAGGCCGTCCAAGGATGAGCTTCTGGCAAGCAATATGAATCACAAACAGCAATGCATTTAATAAAAATCTTTTTACATAGACCAACATGCTTGGTTAAAGCTTTAAAATTAACATTTTGTAAATAGATGTGTAATTAGCACATGGAGCCATCTGGTAAATGGTAAATGGACTGGTTCTTATATAGCACTCTTCTACTGTAAGCGCCCAAAGTGCTTTATATAACATGCTTCATTCATCCATTCAAACCCAGTCACACAAGCACTTTTTTTCTACACCTAAGGGCATTCTAGCTGACATTTATACATATTCATACTCTGATGAATGTATTGGACAGCAACTTGGGATTCAGTCTTTTGCCCAAGGATACTTAGGCAGACTGGAGACTGGAGCATCCAGGGATCAAACCACCAACCTTCCAATTAGTAGATGAGCTGCTCTACCTCCTACACTATAACCACCCGATGAGCCATTGTCAGGATTGACACTTCAACTTCACACGCTTGTTTATTCACACAAGAACAACCTGTACAACCCTCCTGTTATATTGCAGGACAAACTGACCCATATTTAAGTTAATAATCTAAAAGAAATTGTTCAACTTGTTTACTCAGACAAGAACAACCTGTCAATCTTCAGCAGTTTAACCCCCCTGTTATATTGCAGATCAGACTGAACCATTTTAAAGTCAAATAATCTAAAAAAAAAATGTTCCAGAGGGTGAAACGGGAGCTCGGGAGGTAATACCAAAGAAAGACAACCGCCCACCGAATGGCCAGGCACTCAACAATGCTATACCAAGATTCGCGCTCCGACAGTTTCCTGCTGATGTAGACCACAGGGCAGTGACTCGCTTTACCTGCTGGGACAAAATGGCCTCCAGCCCTCTGTTCAAGGCGTCAGTAGGCAGAATAAAAGGGAGGGAGAAATTAGGAGTGTGAAGCAGGTGTTCCCCACAGAGAGCCTTCTTCACCTGCATGAATGCCGCCTGGCACTGCTACCTCGACCAGTCCAGACCTGGGGCACCCTTCCAGGTGAGATCAGTCAAGGGGCTGATCAGGTTTTTCAAAGAACCGCCTCAACTCTTTTTTATGCTCTCTCTTTCTAGTCCCTGTCAGGACTCTTGCTGCAGCATTTTGGATTAACTGAAGGCTTTTCAGGGAGTTTTAGGACATCATGATAATAATGAATTACAGTAGTCCAGCCTGGAAGTAATAAATGCATGAACTAGTTTTTCAGCGTCACTCTGAGACAGGATATTTCTAATTTTAGAGATGTTGCGCAAATGGAAGAAAGCAGTCTTACATATTTGTTTAATATGTGCGTTGAAGGACATGTCCTGGTCCATGAGCGCTGGAAAGTGGCCGGGGCTCCGAACAAACCGAATGGAAGTGTGACAAATTGTTGTCACCAGAGAAGTGGTTTCAGCCTCTCTCCATGCTTTAAGGAGGCTGAGGTGTTATACCTGTGTGACCATACCATTTCATGGTCTACGTCACCCCCTCACCATGTGACCACGAAGGGTCCTTGCCACTTGGCGAGTAAGTTTGACCTGGAATAAAGGAGTAATACAAGCACTGTATCTTTACCTTCCTCCCAGTTTTCTTTAATTAGGTCCAACAACCCCCATGGCTTCCTGATGAACAGTTATTCAAAGGGAGAAAAGCCCATTGAGGCCTGGGGCAGATCCCGCACTGCAAACAACAGAGGGTCGAACCAGCAATCCCAATTGCATTCATCTTCATGAATTAATTTACGGATAGAATATTCTTTATTGTCATTGTTACAAGTACAATGAAATTGAGAGATGTCTCTGATCGATGCACATTCACAGAAATAAATACTTAAAAAACTATGTTATAAAAAACTATGTTATAAATACTGTAGAAAAATAAATAAAATACAACCTACTCATACAATAAATGCACCCAAAGCGATCCAGGCCTAATGCCACATACAGTCACTTGACATACGTCCTTAGGTGATATAACAATCAAACACTCAGTCAATTATGTTAGTGTATCCAACAAAACATGTCTTCAACTGACAGCAGGGGCAGTGAACGTTATCTACTTTTAGTAGCATTGAGACAGGATATTGCAATTGGGTAGAAACTGTGTTTGAGTCTGTTAGTCCTTATGTATATGGTTCTGTACCGTTTACCTGAAGGCAACAGTTCAAACATGGAATGTCCAGGATGTGAAATATCTTTTATAATGTTATGGGCTCTTTTGAGGCAGCGAGAACTGTGTAGGTCTTCCAGTTTGAGGAGAGGGCAGCCGATTGTCCTTTGGGCAGCGTTGATTACTCCCTGTAGTGCTTTCTTCTGAGCCACTGTGCAGCTAGCGTACCAGATGCCTATACAGTACGTTAGTATGCTTTCGATGGAGGCTCTATAAAAGGACACCAGCAGTCTCTGTGTGATGTTGTTCTTTCTGAGTACTCTCAAAAAGTACAGTCTCTGTTGTGTCTTTTTCAGTAGCTCAGAGGTGTTCACACTCCAGGATAAGTTTCCCTCTATGCTGACTCCCAAGAAGCGGAAGTCTGTCACCCTCTCCACACAGTCGTCGTTGATGATTAATGGTTGAATTTCTGTCTTATGTCTTCTGTAGTCGATTATGAGTTCTTTAGTCTTTTTCGTGTTTAAAAGAAGGTTGTTATCCTTACACCATGAAGACAGCCGCTCCACCTCATCTCTATAGGCAGACTCGTCTCCCCCCGATATAAGCCCCACCACAGTAGTGTCGTCTGCGAACTTTACGATGGTATTGTTCTGGTGGGCGGGGATGCAGTCATGTGTGTAAAGCGAGTAGAGCAGTGGACTAAGCACGCAGCCCTGTGGCGACCCAATGCTCAAATTTAGGGCTGGAGATGTGTGACATCCCACTCTCACTCTCTGTCTGCGGTCGGTGAGGAAGCTATTAATCCACCTACAGGTGCTGTGGGGCAGCCCCAAGTCTTTTAGCTTAGCATCCAGTTTGTATGGGAGAATGGTGTTAAATGCAGAGCTATAATCCACAAAGAGCATACGCACATAGTTTCCTTGCTTCTCCAGATGTGTTAATGATCATATACTTTAAAGTTTTATTCAGCCCTTCCACCAGCCCATCAGACTGAGGGATAGGTAGGTAGGATTTCCTGTTAGGACGTGGCCCATTGGTGCACATCCCACCAATAAAACTGGGCTAAAACTATTCGCTTCACAGTTTTAACACAACCCATATGACCCACAATATGGCTGTAATGAGCCGCCTGGAAATAATTTCAGGTGGCTTTTAGACCCCAACAAGCAGCAACTACAAAATGCATGTAGGTCAGTGCTGCGTCAGGGCGTACCAAGTGACCATTTGGTCAAAGGCTAAGCATTCTAGCTGACATTTACACATATTCATACTCTGATGAATGCATTGGACAGCAACTTGGGATTCAGTCTCTTGCCCAAGGATACTTAGGCATGCAGACTGGAGACTGGAGCATCCAGGATCAAACCACCAACCTTCCAATTAGTAGATGAGATGATCTACCTAGACTGCAACCACCCGATGAGCCAAAGGCTGAACAGGCTGAGCCTGGGGTGTCAGCACAAGACTGCTCTCGTGGAAAATCTTCCTTGGAGTGAATTACTGGAGACCAGCCTCACGAGAAGGCTCTGCCATCTCCTGTTTTCTTGTGTTTTTGCATTTTGTTTTATGATTTATGTTTAAGTCCACTTTGTTAGTCTTGAGTTTACTCTGTAGTGCCAAGGTTGTTCTGTTTAGCTTTTGATTATTCGATTCCCTCTTGTGTTTGCCCTCTGTGTCTCTTTCTGTGTGTCTGTGTTTATATTTGTGAGTTCTTGTGTCTTGCTTCCCTCTTTGTCTTTCATTCTTTTCCTCGCTGACTGTCATGTTTATCCATGTTTCCCCAGTCATGTCTCTGTGTGTCTGTCTGCGTCTCTGTACGCGTGTTCCCGTTGCTTCCTGTTTTACTTTGGCAGTCTCCTGTCTGTGTGCACCATGTTTTTTTTTCTTCTCTTACTTTGAAGGTACCTCGTCTCATGTGTTATGTTCAGCCTTGCGTCTTCTGTCTCGTTCTGTGTAATTTGCCCCAGCTGTGTTCGCGATCACCCTCATTATACTGTGTGTTTCCTCTGTGTTCCTTGAAGAGTCCTAGTCCTGGTTCTAGTTTTCCCCAGTTTAGTGTCATGTCTCTAGTTTCCAGAGTTTTAGTTCGCGCTCTTTATTGCTACAGCAATGAAGCTGCCTCTTTGAGTAAACTTTTTGAGTTTGAGTCCTGCATTTGGGTCCACATCCTGCCTGCCACACAGTGACATTTACTTGTCTTATTTCTTACCTAGTTTTTCTCATATTATGTTTCCTTTCTTAAATTCTGTCATCTTGTACTATGATTATTTTAATAATATACAGGATATACAATATACAGGACTTTGGTCAACAGCTGTTATTTTAGATGTGCTATAGAAATAAATCGCACACACACACTTTGACTTAATGTCAGTGTGTGTGTGTATACTCAGACTTTTTACTTTTTAAAACATGTCAGTAAATTGTGTATAAGCATTCTACTTGTATTTATAATATGTCAGTATATCTATGCTATCTAAATCTCGTTTGCTGGACCACATGTGGCAGTATTGCTTATGTAATGACAATAAAGAGTCTTGGCTCTTGAAGTTTGAATGAACAGTTTTTCTGATAAATAAATAAGTAAAAATGATGTATAACTCTTCAACAATCATATCAACTGCCTTTTTTTAACATGACTTCACATCAGAATGAATGCACTCATGCACAGGCAGATTTCCAGCGTGGGTATGATAATGAAATAACAGGCCCTCGAACACAGGCACGTAAAAGGCCCGTCCATCGTGCACAGAACTAAGAACTGAACCAGAGGAGGCTATGGTGACTCCAATAATTTTAGAAGTTTTATATCTTTTTTTTCCTGCTGATTCTGTTACAGTTTTTGTCACTTGTTAGTCTCCTTGAGGTCATACAGATAGATACAGTAGTTCCACAGTTTGTCAGTAGATGGAGGCAGAAGACTGTAGTGAGTCCAGATGCTGTGTTATTTTGTTCAGGCAGTGACTGGAGGTGAGTCTGTCTGTGGTGGTTCAGTGTGTTGCGCTGCTATGGCAGGATGAACTCAAGAAAGTGGAACAGCTGGTCAAACAAAGCAAGAAGTAAAGCCTGTTTTCTTCCTCAGTCTCGCAGGAGTGGCTGCAGAGGCAACATGTTAACTTGAGTATATCCTGTAAATAAGAGCTCAATGTGTCATAAATAGTGGAGCATTCTCGGTTTTATAAAGACGACATGTTCAGTTGAGTCAATCCTGTGAGATTCTAGTTGCCCTTCATATTTTATGAATGATAGCATGAAAAGGTGCTACAGATGCTTCAGAGAAAAATTAGATCATGCAATCATGAGGGACAAAAACGTTAAACACTGTAGCGAAAGTAATGCCTTGTTCTTCTGACATCAGGGTACAAAAAACAACAGCTTTTCTTTCAACTGATTTGCATGGGAAAAAATGTTATTATTTACCACAGTAAAAAACTGTTAAACTACGGCTCTTCTTTCTCTCTCTTTCCTGTACATCTAACATCAGCTGTTAACATATATTATGTTTAGCTTGTGGTAGATTTATGTGTCCTTTGAATTACCCCTGTTCAGTAAACTGTTCTGTTGAACTGTGCCATTATTTAATAAACTACCTTCACATACACAAACACGCATCCTCGAGACACCCGGCTGCCGTGGAGGCACAAAACATCTTCCTTTACCTTCTCCCCCCTCCACCTCTGCCTTTCCATCACTGTCCCACAGATGAGCGCAGATCATTTTCATTCATATTGTGAGTGATTGTTACACTGATGATAACAGGAAAAAGAAAAGAGATAAAGGAGACTAATGACACATGGCGCCTCCATCTCCAAGGCCAGCGCACCATGTCGTCATATTGTGATTACCCTGTGCTATTGTAAATATGTGTTTCTGTTAGGCTTACATAAATTTACATATGTTTTAAAACTCTCCTGGGATGGGAAACCATTAGGGACAATGTTAGCGTTTTCCATTACAGGCACCCACGTTTTCAGTGCTGTTTCACAGAATGGAAATGGCCATGCGCATGCAATAGAGGAAGGAAGGCACATTAGGCGAGAAGGAGAGCTGGAATTGAGAGGTTGTTCTTAGCATTATCTGAGGCACATAGAGAGAGAGTGTGTGGCTCTTGCTGTGCTACTCAGTCAGGGAGCATTAAGCTTTAAGAGGCAGTGAAGAGTCTCAGGTCTTCTGAGGGAACTTGACATTGTTCATAAATCCCTCAGGATCTGAGACAGAAGTAATGGTACACACACACACACACACACACACACACACACACACACACACACACACACACACACACACACACACACACACACAAGTGCCTGATTTGAAATTGGTCTATTAAATACAATTTTGCAGACATTACAATATATTTAAATATTATTTTTGTCCAGCATTTTGAAAAAAAGAAAAAACCCATACAATTGAAGAGTTCAAAATAATATTTGTTAGTCTGCCAAAAATGTGTAGTCGTTATGCCATATCTTCTTTGTTTTATTTTTTACAAATACTATCAAAATCTTTCCCTTTGATTTTTTTTATTTTAGCACTAATATTTTGCAAAATCGATAAAAATTTTCTTTTGTAAACAGTAATGTGTTATGTATGGAGTCATTAGCAGTAACTTAAATTTTGCTCTTATTGGCAGCTTTCTGGAAATCATAGCAGAAATTAATATTTTAATTTGTCCCAATTAATATATGCTCTCCTGGATAAATGTTGAATATCAATGCCTTTGGGGAAAATAAAAATCATTTATTTTCTTTGGAGAATGCAAAGACTTATGACTTTCAGTCTTTTTCAGTTATTGTATAATAACTGCTTATTATACAATACAATACAATGCTTTTATTATTTTGGATGTGTAATGTGGTTTGAAGTGTTCACTGTGCTGACAACCAGGCCAGGTTTTAGCAAGAACCCCTTCCCCAGCCCCCAGCACTGATAAAACAGGAGAAAGAAATTAATAGCAAATAAGATTAAATGTGTTGTGCAAAGTGATGGAGCATGGTGTTTGACTTCACATGTTTGTGGCTGCAGGTGTAGCTATCACATCAGTGTTTTTGGTACCAGATAGTGCACAGATGGGGAAACTCCAATAAAGCTCATATCTTGTTGCATCTTGTTGTAGCATACATAGGCTTGTAATACACATATGCCGTAAAATTACATTTTAATCCTGGTAAATTTTGTCATTTACTGTAATTTAGTTCTTACTGTTCTATAATCTGTATGAATTGTGCACAGCTCCTTTCTAAATCTGAACAGGTGTTTGATTGCAGCTGTCCAAAGAACGTATATACATCGGCATCGCCAACACAGCAACTAGTTTTTTACACTTTTTAAAGTAATTAACAAAACCCTGTGCATTTGCTAAGAATTAATACCATAATGTTTTCATAAAAGCTACTGAATATAGCACCAAAACTTGAAAAAGAAAATAAGTGAAAGAGAAGGAACCTGTTGTAATCACCTAGTGAAAGCATCCAGCAGTCTTCACAGTCAAGACAGTGCCAGGTGTTATTCTCATGTAACGTCTCATTGATAAGAGCAGCAAACACCTCATTTACAGGAACCTTAGGCTATAAGATCAGGTACTTTAAAAGCCATCTAAACACATTCAGACCCTGCCTGTGTGCCAGCAAATAAAACACCTTGATATCACCACAACTAAACTAGGATGATTCTGTCTTAATGTCCCATTTCAGGGACCAAGGAGCCCATAGTCTTTATGGCTCCACAGAATTGCAGGAAGTAATGTTTGACACAGCAGGAGTCCTGCCTTTCAGATGATCAAAGTGACAAGTTCATCCTGCAACCAGAGCCACTTACAGGCGACATCAAGAAGCAGCAAGATTGGCAGCTTTTAGGTCCTTGGTCCATTTCATCAGCCATTACTACCAGCAGTGGCGGCATGCTGTGGAGGACTAGTGGGAGGAGGGGAAGGCAGATTAACAGACAGCTGATACAGGTGTATAGGCGGTATCAAACAGCAGCTCTGTCAATACTGCAGGCTCCAAAATTCTTCAGATGGGGCTGGGATCCCTAAAGTATGCCCACCGATTTCACTATGACAGGATTAACTGGGAGCTTCATATGATTTTCTCAGATTCTGTGACTCAACAATTCAGTGATCCACGTTCTATCGGCTTTAAAGGCCCCTATCCCAAGTTTCAAAAGCTTACCCTTCGGACAACGAACGCTCTTTTTCTCCCATGGTTCCGCTTTTCCTTTTTTGCTGCATTCACGTGTTCATCAACCCCCGCATCTTTGCCAACTCTCCCATCCTCCTTTCTCTGCACATCTGCTAGGTTTGGGTTTTCCTTTCTTCCCTCCAGTGCCTTGCTTGGCCCAAGGCCCTTATAGCCAAATTGGTTTACATTGGAGAGATAAATGCTCTGCAAATGCGCTTAAATGCGTACAGTAAAAAATGCAGACAGTGCGTGTCAGGATTATCACCCAAGTCAGGGGGAGAAAGGAGAGCGTCTCTGTAGCACAAAGCTTGGGAGCCAGAGTGAAGCCTGCAGATACAGTCCGTCTCATCCACTTCTCAGGAGAAAGAGAGGAGGATTTAGCATTTGCATGCTAGTCTGTAATTCCTAGCATTATATAACTTGTCGCCAACAATCAAACTCCTGTGGTATTGTGAAAGTATTGTTTCACATGGGTGAGCAAAGTGTGGAGTTACACTTTGGGGGAAGGTGTTTTTTCGTGGTGCTGTACAGTGGCAGTTGGTCCAAGATGCATCCCGGAGACCACCCTGTAATCCCAGTTGGAGTAGCTATTCTTCAACACAGCCTGAGGCCCAACTAGAGAACATGCACTTAAAAATCCTCAAAATATACAGCTTAGTGCATAAATGACTTACTTGAACGTGTGATATGTTCAAAGGGCAATTTAAAGATTTTTCACCAGAGATCAGGGACAGGGCCGTGCAGAGACGTTTATAGGGGCGGGTGCTCAAGCCCCTTCCGCCCCCCCTCTGCACGTGCCTGATCAGGGATGCTGTTCCCCCTGTGTGAGTGTGCCATGTCCACATGTGTAAATAAATCACATTGCATGAGTTCTTGTTGCTCTCAGACTGTGCTGTGGGTGCTGTAACAATAAAAGTTGGCTTTATAGGCTACTGACAAAGAAAACGTGACGCTCGGTGTGCGTTCTTTCTTTGAACTTACACAGTTTATATTTATTGGGATGGTGAAACACTATGAAAATGAACCCTTCACATGGTTAAATGTCTTTAACACTTTGCTAAGCTTATTCAGTATTTATATTCAGAGATGGGCAGTAACGTGTTACTGTAATCCGATTACTTTGTTCAAGTAACAGGTAATGTAAGGGATTACTATTGCAAAAAAGTAATTAGATTACTGTTACTTTCCCATAAGCGCGCTGCGTTACTGCGTTACTAAACTGTCGTGATTTTGTTTGTGAGAGTGTCTCATGACAATAACGTAAGCGCGTGCAACACCCGTGGCAGCAACAGACGTGTGTAGATCAACAATGGATAATATGGAGTGCAGGAGAGAGTACGACCATGCAGCGTTTAAAGTGTGCACGTACTTACATTACTGTAAGTTTTAGTCCGTAAAAAGTGACAAAACCATTAGCGTCTGCTGTGCACTCTGCGTGGGAAGAAAGCTTCTTTCTACAGCGAAAAATTAAACTTCAAATCTGAGCAAACACTTAGCACGCTGCCACGGGAATGTGACATTCACAGACAAACCCCCGAATCCCCCCACTGACATGACCGCTGTATTCATGTTTTTAAAAAGTAACTAAGTAACTAATTACTTTTGAAAATATGTAATAAGTAAAGTAATGGATTACTTTTTTGGAAAAGTAATTAGTTACTATTTACTTTTTTCAAGTAACCTGACCAAGGCTGTTTGTATTATATGACACACAAAATCCTGTTTTTAATTTCTGTGTCCACCTTTTATGTACAGTCTATAGGACTGACATCATCATTTCCATGTTTACAGCATTTTTACTGCTAACAAAGAAGCATTATAGTCTAAGGTAATGTTAAAGCGGCTTGATGCATTCTCAATCATCCAGGAAAGTAAATCTCCAAAAGTTGAATCTGTTCATCTGGACGTAGCGTTTTGTGGGAGAAACGTTTCATCACTCATCCAGGTGACTTCTTCAGTCTCAGCTGACTGCAGGTTTCCCCAAACCTTATAAACAGTATATTTGCATAATGACTGAAACCAGCCCACTGAAGGAACACGTGAAAAGGGAAAGACCATCTCTGAATCGAGGAGGGGGCCTAAGGGTACATCTTTCGCCATCTTACAATGCTGTGATTGCAGCCATTCCCCAGCTCTCTGTGAATGGGACTCATGGCCATTGATCAGTGGGTTTTGGTCAGTGATTGTTGCTCAATGGTCATGAGAATTTGCATAATTATGAATAAGGAACTGACCTCCCAGCCCATTGTTCCTTCAGTGGGCTGGTTTCAGTCATTATGCAAATGTACTGTTTATAAGATTGGGGAAACCTGCAGTCAGCTGAGACTGAAGAAGTCACTTGGATGAGTGACGAAACGTTTCTCCCACAAAACGCTACGTCCAGATGAACAGATTCAACTTTTGGAGGTAATGTTAAAGCATCTTCTGAGTTTGCTATTGTTTCATTTCTGGCACTTACTTGTTCAGAAATGACAAATAAAAGATTTGATGCACAGGGAAAAGATGCAAAAACTGAAGTGAAGCCAGTTCCAATGACAATATTCAGACTCACATATGAAGAGTGCAAAACTGTAATGGTTTGGGCTTAACATATGGTTTCCCATTGTATTATGTACTGCAAAGTTTACTTTAAATGCAATTGCATGTTTTGATAACATTTTTTAAAGTTTTCAGTGTAACTTACAGAGCCCATTACAGGCTATACACTGTAAAACAAAAATAAGCTTATCTACACAGAGGCATTATCTTAACCTCAGAAAGCCTACAAGTGTAAAAGAGACATGATTCTAAGAAGCTGTGCCATCACAAGGTGAAAGAGCCTTCACGTTGCAAAGGCAGGCAGGGCTTATACAAAGTGAAGAGACAGCTTTCTTCCTTCCCACCTGCTGCTGCTGTCGTCCCCTGGGGGACACGAAACTGCTGTCCCTGTCTGCTAGCATCAGTGTAAAAACCCTCCACATGCTCTTCTGTTTGGATTTGGATGTAAAACTCCCAAGAAAGACCAAAAGCAGCCCCCCCTTATCCAGCCTCTCCCCCCAAAAAACCTTTTTCTCATCCCCCTGACCTACCCCTCCCTCCAAATCAATGCAGTCCTCCCAGACCTCCCAACACAAAGCCCTTAGAGCAAACCCAGCACAGAAATCATAGCACACCATTCAATCATTGTTTTTTCCCCTCTCTCACCCCTTTTATGGTCCCACTAAAGGTTTTAACTGGGCAGAGAAGGAGGGCTGTCACTGAGGAAACCTTAGCCCATTGATGAAGTGACAGGAGCTGCCAGAATATGATCCTAATCCTGTTTCCAGCATTCTTTTAGCCTGCTGGCATCGCAATTCCTCCACACATTCTCTGAGCTGTCAACTAGGAAAATCCCTCTAATAGCGCATTGCCCAGATACACATCAAAGAGCTCCTGGAAACCTTCAGCGGCTTAGCTGCCATAGACACACTAGCACACACAAACACACCATTCCCAATAACTTACATCCACATGATCTTTAGGAACACACAAAACCCAGATGTCCGTGGCAAATTGACCACATATTTAAAGTAATAAACCAAGGATATTGGAATGAGTGATCTTTGCGCCCCCAAAATTATTTTTACATGCTGTAACCATGCCCTATTTTAAAACAGCCGCCTACCTTTTGCTAGTCAGAAAGTGATATAATCTTTATGGCCATGGATTTACGGGGCAGGACAGAGCAGGGGGAAAACAGGTGTCTGAACTTTGCTGACTCTAGAAACCCTTTTAGCCCTATTTTATCTCATTCTATTCTTACTTAATCCATCGATATTCCAACCAAAGGTAATCTTCTTATGGCGAAGCATTCTGTTTCGGTGCAGCCAAACCTCTGCTGACAGGGTGGGGGAAGAGGGGAAGCGGCGAAAGAGAGCGTATGAAGAGTGGGTGGGTGGGTGGGTGGATTGGGAGACTCTTTAGAGCCTGACACTGTGCTTCAGTCATTTCATTTGGGATTAAATCTTCTGCAGTGAGTGAACAAGTGGCAGGTTCTCCCCTATCTGGTGTGTAAACCTCAGCATTGAGGCTGGCGGACCCCCTGTGTATAAATTATTTATGGATCATCAAGGTGTCCTCAATAAAACATAGGAACCAAAATTAAATTTTTACTATAAAGCAGTGAAGGTATTTTTTTTAAATTTCAAACAATTTATTATGAGCTAGTTTTGTGACTTTCTCTGGTCTGCACAATCTAAGCCAAGCCTGCCCTTGTTTTGTTGCCAACTTACTCTCATTGGAGAGTAAGGTCTGTGAGAGAGCATGGCAACTGGTTCGATATCCCGGTTAGAAAGTAAATGGTTTTTCTGGTCTTCTTCAGACTCACCTTTTGGCTAACTTCTGTCAACTCATCCCACAAGAGCAACATAATGAAATTTCCTGCAATAATGTTTGTTTTGTCATGAATTTTATGAAGAAATTGTTATTTTTTTCTCAATCTCACATTTTCTTAATAAATACTTAATTACCTAATAAATAACTGCTATACTCTGGTTTGAAAGTGTTAATGAAAAAATGCAGACAGACATTTTCATGCTGTGAACATAAGTCATTCTTATGTTTTGATTTATTCCCTTGCATTGAACAGATAAATTACTCACATTTAAAACAAATGAGAAATACATGTTTTCAATGTACAGTCATATAATACATAGAGAACTGGCCTGTGCATGTTTCTGCTGAAGCCACCGGCTCAGGAAAAGTGGTGAGTTCAATCTGACAAAAATAAATGTTGGCGGTGCGAAATTATTTTTAACTGTGCCTCATCTGCAGATTCTCCTCTTTACTTCATTTTCTCTGTTAGGTCCTTTGCTTATAGCCAAAACTGGAAAATACATTTCCTCTTAAATCCTTTAAAAAGAAGAGACATGGAGGTATTCCTTACCCAGGCAGGTGGACAAATACTGAAGGATATTTACAATGCTCAATGGATTCTTGCAAGCTGACCTGAAAGCTCTGACTCCAAAATCATCTATCAAGAAAAATGAATTTGGTTGTGAAATTATATTAACCAATTTTACTTCTGATATCAGAACTTTACCCTGCTGCCAATGCCATGTCAACTATGTCATGTGGCTATAAGCCATGCTTCAGTGGGGTACAAGCATGCATAGTTCGAGTTCTTGTAGGATTATAAGATTTTATATATATATCTTTCATATCTGTCCTGGAATGAGACTGACAGCTCTGGAGTTCAAGCCTTCCTGCAGTGACTCTATAGAAGAAGCTTAAATCATAGTGAACAGCTGGCATTAGAGCTTCCTGATTCTATTGACCAGGTGGTGTCAAATGCAAGCAAGTGCTAAGCAGTGCTGTTCAGTCACAGCTTCAGTCCAGGTGGGATTTTCATTAAGTCCATTGAGTTCTTGTCATAATCTTATTTTCTCTTAGGTCTATCCAGCAGAGACGTTCTTTGTGTTTCCGTGTGCTCCCAGCAGTGAGCTGCATGCTCAAATGATGCTGTTGAGGATAAGGCCAATACATGAATTGACAACCCTGGCACTCAGTTAAAGGAGAAAACATGCTTTATGCTCTTTTGGTGTGTACTTGCAAATATTTTGAAACTGGGTTTATTTAAAATCGACAAAAGAGCAAACAAAAAAAGCTGTGGAATTAATTTATATGAGCACAAATTTGAAATGTGGGCAGACTTTGAACGAAGCGCTTCTGTGATTATCGTCACAACATCTGAATAGCAAATAATCTTGACATTAAACTGGAGATGGTTCTACTGCTGTTTTGGAGGTAATTCTGAATTCTGGGTGGATACACAAAGTTCTTTTGCTGGTTCATGAGAGGTCAGGAGGTGTTGTTAGGTCACCTCCTGTTGGCAGGCCTCCATTTTGTAGCGTAGTCCCTGACCTACAGGCCAAGCACGTACAACTAGCAGCCAAGCTTCAGTTGGGGAGTGTATCCAATCCCAGCGAGGCCGCATGCTGCTTGGCCCTCAGACGGAGGTTTTCGATGCTGGTGGTCTTGCTGTTGAGGCTTCCTGGGAGGTTGCCCGGTGCTGCCTGCAACAGTGGGTTGTTCCATACCTGCTGAGCCTGCGATAGGGTCTGGTAGTAGGACTGGCAGGGCAGCGACCCCAATGGGGAAGGCATGTTAACGTTCATGCCCAGGTAGGGCAGGCTGGACGGCGTGCTCATGTCAAACGATGGGTAGTGCACCAGGTTGTTGGTGGCCGCCATGTGTTGGCGAAACTGCTCCTGTAGGCGGAAGAGACTGAGAGGAGACGAAGCGTAGGAGTTGCTCTGCACTAGACCACTGGTTACACTGCTGGAGGAGGGCAAGGCGGGGGAGCTCAAAGGAGAATCTGGAAGACAGAAAGCGAGAAGGAGGACTTCAGTATGTTGTGACGCACCTTTTAAGTGGATAACTTCTGTATATACCCTCCATTTATATGAATTCTCTCAAACTATCTCGCACATGGACAGATTTAATTTCTAAAATAAAGTAATTGATTAGAGACTACAAAAGGAAGACAAACTGAATGTGGTATTTTTTTTTTACCTGAGGTTGGGCTCAGCCGTTTACAGGATGGGGAGCTGCTCCCTGTCGGCAGTCCCCCCTCCCCCTGAATCTCCTCCCTGAGTTTCACCCTCGTCTCTCCTCTTATTTCGTCCTCCTCCCTGTCAGCATTATCTTCTGCTGCTGACTCGCTGTCTGATGGTTCTGGGGAGGTGACGTTTACTTCCACGCTCATCTCACCAGGCTGGGGCCGTGCTGCTGCCTGCCTCTCGGTCTCTGAGTGACAGGATGAAGAGGAGGAGGGAGGAGGAGGAGTGCGAGTCTCAGGAGCCAGGGTAGTGGCAGTAGTGAGGTCATTCTTGGAGTCTTCTGTAGCACCTTCGGCAGCTCCTTGAGTTTCTTTCTGTTTCTGGAGCTGCTCCTTTTGCAAGCTGCGCTGCTTCTTACGAAACTTGGCCCGACGGTTCTTGAACCAGACCTGGCAGGTAGAAAAATAGATAAGTGCCTGAGTAAAGGACTAAAAATACATTAAAAGTTAATATTCTAATATTCTTCTTCTTGTGTGTTGTAAAAATTTACTATGGCTACTCTGGCTCTTTGGACAAAAATCCCTGATGTGGTGCACATGTGAAAAACTAAAGTGGGCCTCAGAGAATTCATCGTCTACCAAGGCAAATGTCCTGTTCTACAGTTTTAATGAAAAGGATCCAGTCAGTCTTTCAAACAGTCGTGTAAATAATGAAAACAGCAGGCCATTTAACCAGTTTCATTTTTATTTTTAGATTTTTCAGGGTCTAGAACGTCACGCCAACAAAAAACTATAGTCTTACAAGAATCTTATTAGAATACCTTGATATTTGTTCTGATATTTAATTAACTGCTTTTGTCTTGATCTGTGATAGTTTTGCCTTAAAAGTGAGTCCTACTGACTGAACGCTGTGCATTTCTTAAATCATATACTTCTGCGGAAGCTTCTGGTCTAGGTCTAATTATGGTTAAAACAGGGCTTTTTTACCAAGAGAAAAAACTACGAGAGGAACACCTTTTTGCTCGTCCACATGACTAATCAGGGGGCCTCTTGGCAGGTGGGCTTTAAAATATACAAAAGGCTAAATCTGAGTATGCCAGAGTTTCAAACAGAGGTGAAAAGCAGTGCACTGTGTAAGAAAACAAACGTAAGACTATCCTTATAGGATAGTGAGTCTGAAAGAGCACAGTATCGGCTCTTAAACAGCGAAAAACGACAATTCATATCACGTGACTGCCTCAACACCTGTATACTGTATATCCATTACTTTTATTTATTTCACATTTTTAATAGCGAAACGAGACTGCTAGACAAATGCATTTGGGGTTTTTTTTTTTTTTTACCTGCACACGTGCCTCGGGCAGGTTGGTGCACATGGCCAGGCGTTCACGCATCACCACGTCAGGGTAGTGCGTCTTCTGGAAGGTTTTCTCCAGAGCTTCCAGCTGCTGGGCGGTGAACGCTGTTCGACTGCGCCGCTGCTTTCGGTGCTGGGAGCCATAGCGGGCCTCAAGGATAATGTCTTGAAATGTACAGCCGTTGAGAAACAAGAAACATGACCAGTTTAATTTAGGGACAAGCTAAACGTTCACGCGAGCACCTTCACGTGCCAGGATCACATAAATATAATAACTTAACTGAGAATGGGAGGAAGTGACGATTTGGGATAGAAAATGAGCAACTGAGTCTTACCAGCCAGTCTCTCCGCGAGAGTGAGCGCGTGCACCGAGGGCCTGTAGTCAGGCGCGTGCTGTGCTTGCTGCGCCGCCTGCTGGTGAAGGTTGTACATGGCGCTCAGAGAATTCATGGCGTGCAGAGAGTAGCCGTTCACTCCGTAGTGCTGCATGACCGGCGAGCTGACTGAAGAGAGAACAAGCTGCTGTGAGTTTCAGGCCTCGGAACAAAGAAAGTTCTAAATAAAAGTTTAAACTCCAGGAGGCCATTTCTTATTTTTTATTTTTGTGTGCGTGTTTGTTCCGAGGGGAGAAAATTAAATGGCAACAGGTGAAAGACAAGCTTTAGACTCCTTCCCGGCAAAGAGGGGATGGTTCATTTTATAAACGGATAACAAAGCGAATAACTGGTAATGATTTATGAGTTAATATACAGTTGGAATTTTCAAAGAACCTTCATGTGTGTCGTTAGATCCGCACAAATGTAGCAAAGTAAAACGAAAAACTGAAGGAAACTAAATTTAGTCAAAAATATCGTCAAAAACATGGAAAGTAGCAAATTGGTAACTTTTATATTACATTTGATTAAGATCACTTTTTGTTTAGTTTAGTGTTGAGAAGTACAAGAAGTCGTAAAATAGATTCTCCGTTGATGTCATTGCTAATAATTTCCCTTTTTTTTGCTAATACAAAGTGTTGTTATTTCAGATCAAATGTATTTTTTTTAAAGTAGTGCATAAAGTAGAATTTTCGATATCGGCTTTTTTGGATTGTTGCATTATTCTGTGGCTTTTTGTTGTTATTTTACCTTATTATTATTATTATCATTATTATTATTATTATTGTAATACATTTCTGTAAAATAATTATTACTGAATTATAATACAGACATGTATCATTATTATTATTATTTTACAAGTCTGTATAATAATGATAATAATAATAATAATAAATTAAAGTGTTTTTATTTATATCCAAAAATATTCCAGTAAAAAAAATTATCTTCAGTATTTTTTATTCACGGCCTGGGTTTAAAATGAGCTTTTACACTGACTATATTTTAATCATCATTATTATTGTTATTAATATTTTAAAGGTTTATTTTTGCGCGCTCGCAGTTCACGGTAATCGCTGCCAAACCTCTGCAGTCTGCACCGGCAGAATTGCGGGAAAATATTTACTTTGCTCCCTGTGAGTTCGCCTCGAGTGGGAGCCGTTTGTTTCAATCTGTGGCGGGTCCCAGGTCGGTTCCAAGCGCCTAGAGGCTGACGGCGACGTGTGACAGGTCTGCGGTGAAATATGCACAGGATCCCCGGTTGGACTCCTGTTTAATGTGGGTGCAAATAGGTTTCAACTATACAGGACTATTAATTTATCATCAGGCCTGACACGTGAAAGGTGGGCCCCGGTGGGCGTGTGTGCGTGTATAAATGACTGTTTGAGAGGAAACCGTGTAACTAATACAATATTTTCTTTCGATTTTAATTTTCTTTTTCTTCTTCTTTTTTGGCTGTTTCATTGCACTATTTTGCTAAATGAGCCTCTGGCTGGAAGCATGTAATCTGCTAGTTTCCCCCACATCTACAGCTTAAAAATTCAACATAATGCTCTTCTTTCAGGACAATGTCACGATGCCTCGGGCTCTGATTTAAGTCTAATTATGCTAATTGCCGTGGATTTATGAGTTATACCGCATTTACTAAAGAGTGCCTTGGGGCCGTGGTTCTCTATGCGTGGCGTCAATCCATCACCATTTACAAACTGAAAAGACAGAGAGAGCGAACGGGAATAATTAACCTACGGCAAATGAACAACACGGAGTAACACACCGAGAGGAACCAAGGGATCTCCTGACAAATCCTATAACACTGCATGTTATTTTACAGTCAGAAATAAAGGGAAACCGAGCAAGCACGTGCTGTTATTAACCGCTGCCACTGTTTATTTTGGACACCTCGAGATCGCTGCACTATGGGAATCACTTCTATCAGGAAGTTCGGAACCCGATGTAAGCGAAGACAAAAACAAAAGAGACAAGGCTAAAAACAGTTTTAATTAAATGTTTGTTTAGTTTAAAATCTAAATCCTGTAGGGAAATGAGCTGTAATGCCCAACTTGCGTTCAGCAAACTTCTTACCTCTCTGCCTTATAGAAATTTCTCAGCCGAATATTCGCCTTTCAGATCTTCTCCTCTAAAATCCCCAGGTGGTTGATCATCTTATTCAGTTCATTACAGTTTTTCATTCAGCCAGATATCCTGAGAATATTCCGGTCTGTCCGCTCCGTGCACCGGCTCGCTTCTCTGCTTGAGGGAGGATGCCGAGCTGCCATCTATCGGCCTTTAAAGCGCTCCGGGTGGGGTCACCGGGACGCCCCGACGCTTTCCTCTCTGTGCCAATCACGTCGCTTTCCTCATCCACCCGCCCCCCTCGCTTCTATACGCCTCACTTTGCGGGTGAGTGCTGCACCGAGGTGCCGCTGTGCTTGTTTTAACACGTTCTGTCACATTAGACAATTATTATTATTGTTATTACTATTATTATTATCATTATTATTATAGGCTCTCCTTGTTTTAAGCACATCGCTCGCAGGTGACCGTGATGATTAAATGCATGCTGCTGTTTGTGGGCGATTGCAGGCTGACGAAGTTTCACCTTGATAACTTAAAGTTGTTTTGCACAAATATAAAAAATTACGCGACAGTCTGAGTTTGATTTCATATTTTCAACATCACAGAGTTATTCTGAGAATTTGTTGCTGAGTAAGCGCTTAAACCCACTTCAAAGGGAAACCTGTACTTGTTTTAATTTCTAATTCCCAGTTACCTTTCACTACCTTTAATTTTAGTATTTTTCATACTGCTTTATTAATTTTTAGAAAATTACTAAATCCACTACAGAGAAATTACAAAAAGAAAAAAGTCCATTAAAGCTTCCGTTTGTTTGTCTGTCAGTGATGCTTTCTGGATTGATTTTTAGCCCCAAACAACCTTTTAAAAAACAAAATAATGAAAACAAATCCGAGATAATCTAGAAAGTAAACATTTGCTACAGATGATCTTTAGTGTTTGTAAGAAATATGAGCTGATTTAGATGAAACTCGTGAAAATCAGCTAAAAGGCAGGGGGAAAGTTAATCACACGGGTCTTAATTAAATGATATGCAAATGAGGAGAAGCTACTGGCCTTTGCTACCCTCTTGCAGTGACTACAGCGACTTTCAGGTTAATTCCGTGCATTAATTTTATTTTCCTGCTGCCTGGCAATGACTGCATTTTTTGGTGGGAATGCAGCTGAGATGGAGAGATGCGGGCTGGGCTGCACTGCCTCCAGCAGCTCCCCGGCCCCGAGGGATTTAGGTTAGGATTGGGTAGACAAGACGCCATTTCACCCTCCAAAAAATGTCTTAAAATGACTGCTGGTAAGAGGATTAAAACAATAATGCCCCTCTCTTCTTCTTCAAGGTTTTTAGAAAAGATTTCTTCTTCCGAGGAAAAACCGTTTAGGCTGGAATTAAGGGCAGCGAAAGTAGCCTTTTAATGTAAAGCTTGCATATTTTTTTGAATTTTCTCCGAGAGTGAGGGAGAAAGACGAAGGTGGGGTGGGAGGGGGTTAAAATCCTAAATTTGATCTTTGCTCACATTCACTCATAGAACTTTAGACGTCTGAAAACAGGCTGTGTGCGCCTTATAGCTCACCTCAGCGCGTTTGAGCAAAGTTCAAGTGTTCCCTCTTTAGATTTTTCATGTTGCTGAGTTAAGGTCGGTGTCTTATAGAGCTTAATCGAGAAAATGCAGAATATGAAAAAGCAACAATAAAAATCAACGATTTATAGCAACAAGTGGGTTTCGCTGCGCACATGGGTCTTAAAAAGTATATTTTTAAAACTGTTCCGATTTTAGATCTATCTATCTATCTATCTATCTATCTATCTATCTATCTATCTATCTATCTATCTATCTATCTATCTATCTATCTATATCTATATATCTATATATCTATATATATATATATATATATATATATATATGTATTCCGAACCTATGTTTTGTCCTGTGCCTTTTTTTGCTGGAGAGCATTTGGGCAGAGAGGAGAAGAAAAATCGGATTAACTTGTGAACCGATGAAAATAAGAACTTAAACTGGAGGTAAATCTGTCCAGTGTCTCTTTGTGGGAACCGTTTCTAAAGCAATTAAAGCGAGAAGGAATTCCTCTCAGCTGCTCTTCCTCAAATCAGCTTTTTTACGGAACGTATAATGCGGCCTAATGTCCAGCATGGCTGAGGGTTTTAATGCAAGTGTCAAGAGGGCCTGCTATTAGAGTGATATTAGGCCAGTGGAGCAGCAGCCCCTCCCACACTGGGATTGAATGGACAATAAACTACAGAATTGTTTTTAACTTGTAAAATAACATGTAGACAAATTATAGATGTAATCTTTTAAAATGCAGGTCCTAAAAGTGAAGATGCTTTCAAAATATTGTTATTAATAGTCGTTATGTAGCTATTATAAATGATAAGCTTATTTATCAGTTAACAAAAAGGAGTAAAAAACTGTTTCAAAGTAGTATTCTGTGAGATCAGCGCTTTCCCTTAGAAGAGGTAAGTCTGGGTTCTTATTAGCATGTTGCAGAACTCCTCTGTCTTCTGTTTATTTCTTTAATGTTAGACAGAATCATGATATTGATCTCAGGGCTCACACTCGCTTAGGCTCTTCATGACTCTGGACTCTGGGAAGTCACATTTTCAGGTGATGTTTTTTAAAAAAAAATTTAAGTCAAAATAATAGGCATAATCTCAGTTTTTAAAAGTATTCGACTTCTGGTGCCTAAAAGACGAGTTGCACAGGCATGTCTGGATTAAATCCTAACAGTGTGTCTATTGTATGTGGTGTAATAGAGCAATTTAAGAAGAAATTAAATGTATATGAATTTGTTTACCTTTCTTACTGGTTTATCATTAAGAGCTTGTGATAAGGGGATAGAATGTTTTACATTTATAATGAGAAAATTTTTGTTTCATTCAAACGGTTTAATGAAAAAGCCAACATCTAATCTAAATTTTGGATGTGGATAAAACACATGACTAATGGGATTATTGATAATGCATTATTATCATTATTATGTATATTGATTTACCTTTAGTGAATGAAGTGTCTGCTTTTCTGACCAAAACATCACCAGTTCCAGCGGTGTCACCATTGCTTGTTTAAATGTTCACTCAAGTTTATTCAGTTCTCAACAATCTAAAACTGTGAGATATAAAAACTATCAAAATATTACAATTTATCAGTCAATCGATTTGCGAATCATTGACGTTTAGAGAAAAAATCAGCAGTTCCAAATTTGTAATCCCTTGCAAACCTAACTGCTGTTTTTGAGGCCTAATCATAAAGATTATTCTGAATAAAACCCGTAGTTCACCCCTCGTCATTTACCATTTTCAAAGCACACTTCTCATCCTGCTCACCTTCAGGATCTGAGCACTGTTCACCCCAGGCTAACTTTCTAAACCCCAAATTCATCTCAGATTTCTGTGGATTTTATCGGCACACTCATTGTTCTCCGCACTCTGGCTGCATTCAGGCTTTATCATGTTAAAGCCTCTCCTCAGATCTGAGTTATCGCCTTTGCTCTCAATCATCCTCATGCCTCAAAACTTTATCCCTGCATCAGGACTTTGGCAGCCCGAATCAACGCTCAGCCGAGGAAGCAGCAGCGATTTATAAATCATCTTCAGTTTTTAATCAGGTTTATAACGCATGAGCGTTTGTAATTTTTTCTCCTCACATGGCTCCCTATATTTCCAAGTGGCATTTTACATCAACTCCAGGAGAAAGTTGATGCCTTCAGCCTTCAGAGCCCATTAACTTTTGTCATTAGGTTTTCTTTAACTTCATGAATATATTAGGTTTCAAACCAGCTGCTCTGGCCGGCACATGCTCTTAGTCAAGGTTAGCTTGTGCTCATTTGGGTAAAATTAATCATTTTGATGTATCGTTTAGAATTGACTGCTTCCATGGGACTTGTGTGACTGGAGTAACAAAGCAACTTGCCATTAGCAATTCTCCAGCTGTGTATTAGCAGGGCGTTCACCTTTAAGACCGTCCTCATATGTGTTGAATACCTGATTTAAATGGACAAATCTCCAGCTCCACAGAGTTTGTTTTCAGACTTCATGTATTACAACACTTATTTTAAAAGTAAACAGCATTCTGTGTGACAAAAAGAACAGACCGCTTACTGTAGTGAAACAGTCGACTCTAAAACAGATAACATTTAGAGGGAAAGCAAAGCATCACAAAATTTTAAATCTAAATCTGAAAACTGCACCAACTGCCTTTTATTTCTTCATGTCAACACATAACTTACACCTTTTTGCATTTATTAACTTGTAACGTTACAAATGCTAAATTGTCAGTGCTCATCACTAATTTGTCTGACAGCTGCCCGTTGCTTACCACATAGCCTACATAATGTGAGTTTAGTAGATCTACTGTAAACACTGGTGACATACTCGCCCTTTTTATCGCCAACTCTTTTCATAATATACACAGTTGTCCAATCACCTGTTTATGTAAAAATATTTTATAGAATACTCTGCACTCTGTATACACTGACACAATATTAATATGAGATAGTAAAAGAAAGACAAAAATAGACATACATTCAGTGCAACTGTCGTTTGTCTATGTTATTTAATGCAACTCAGACACCAAAAGCTCAGTCAGGGACTCGGGTGTGTTACCCCAGTAGCTCATGATGTAGCCTCGAGCCTGCAGATTCGAGCAGTTAGCGATGTGTTTGTGTTAACCTCACTTCTTCTAACTCCACAACCTTCAGATTTCACTTTAAAAATAGCCTTCAGGCCCACCTGATGCTGACTTAAGTGCCATCACTTAAGAGCTATTTTTAAAATACTCCACAATATCTATAAAAATCTTCCCAGAGTGGAGCATGCATCTGAAACTTTCTACATTAAGCACTTTGGTAGAAACCAAAGTGAGGTGAACAGAGAGCACTGAGATAGAGACACAGTTATTCTCCACATGTGAGGCTGACCACAAGTTGTTCACTCTATTGTGTATCCTTGTATGATCCTGTAGATTCGGCGCACCATGCAGCAGCCAGGGCCGCTCCTCTGAACGGTTTCTGTTTCAGACTTGACATATCGAGGTTGGCAGGTTTGTTTCCTCCCTCTTTCTCAGAACTGGTCTTTGGTTGTGCCCCTCAGGCTGCGGCCCAGCACAAGGGTTCCTATTGTCAAGACCTAATCCAGGGGCTACACAGCTTTAGCAACATGGTGGGATAAAAGCCCATCAAACCACTGCTTTATGGGGGCAAATCTTTCCTAATCCCTCGCTTTATCTAAACAAAAGGAGAGAAACAAGAGGATAGAAAGAAATTGTGCAGACACAGGGCAAGACCGGGAGCTAAGATGCAAAGAAGTAGTTTCACTGGAGAAGCTAACCATTTTTGACAGGCTTTCACTAAAAGACTGACAAAAAACAGACACCAGGATTCCAAAAAGGGCTGTACAGGGTCTTTTTTCTTTTCCAAAGTTAAGCTTTAAGATCCTTAGAGGGATATGTTGAAATTAGCGAGATTAAATGCAAAAACCTTAACTATTAAGAATACTTGGCAGGGGACACCTGTCAGTTCGGGACGCTATAAAAATTTGTTCTTGGTTTGCTCGGTTGATGTAAACAAGCGACAACTGTGTGATCTTGAACCTATTCTTTTGCGCTTTTCTCAGACTGCGAAAAGGGAGTTTGGGAATTTCTCATTCCCGCCTCACACACTGCTTAAAACACCCCCAGCTCCATCACACCGACTGGGTGTTTCAAACCGTGAAGTATTTACTTTTAAGAACCGAAGTCAGAGAGAATGTATTTCATTTGATGTGTTTGGTTTTTTTTAGCAGAAACTAAAATACAGCAACAAATTAATATTTTTATTCAAAGCCTGTTTTTTAGCAACATCATTGAACTGGCTACTCATGAATTCCTGAAACTTACATCTATATACATATATATATATATATCAATACATACATATGTGTGTGTGTGTGTATGTGTGTGAGAGAGAGAGAGTGTCGGGGGCAAATCCCCTGACCCCATTTCATGTCTGCTGCCAGTTCCAATTTCTATCTTTGCTCTGTGGCAACTCGCTTCGAATCCCAAGTGTCGCATCTGCAAATGACTCTGTGAGTTAGAGGCTCCATTTTCTGCCACAGCCAAGATGCTCCACAAGAGGACCATTTGGAGCCCGGCGGTCACAGAGCCGAGCAAAGATTGAGAGCAAGCCAGTTCTGGCTCTATGTACATAAACCACGACAGCCGGGGGGCTTTCAATGTCCCGCTCGCTCTCTCAGGTACATGAACAGAAACACGGTGACATACATAATTCACCACCTGACAGTAAATACACTGCCCTCATCCACACACACAACGATGTTCAGGCTTTTGAGCACAAACTATTTTACGCGCATTATATTCCTTATTTTTATTTGACTGCCTGCCCCCTGCTGGCCTGTGTTGTTGCCTCTCGAATGGGGTAATTAAGAGATAATAGGCTGGGGATGTTCATCAGGGACTGAGTGATTAGTGATTCATTACATGAGCTTAGAATGAGGAATAAGAGAGGAGGGAAGTGGCTGGTCTTGGGTGGGTGAGTTGGGTGGGAATACTGAAACAGCCTGACAAATTGCCGATGGATTTACCCAGTGTAATTAACTATCACCGAGGGAAAGGGCTGGGACTTGGGATATCAGTAACTTACATGGAGCCATCAAACGGAGGGGAAAACTCACCTGCCAGCACCTCCACAGCTCACATATTAATACAGTGTCTCACTACTTTTTTAGTGATTCACAGAATTGTACTCATTTCCTTTAACTTGCTGCAAGACTTATTATTTCCCCAAATATGTGCTGCTTAGGTATCTGTATAGCCTGTAGCAGCTGGGTATTTTCCACCTGAGAAAACTGAGTAAAAACTACAATGGGATCATGCTACCCATGATGCCAGTGAGTGGTCATATTGTACCCATCGTTCAATATATTATTTGTTCAGATACTAGATAAAGATACTTAATATTGGAGAGAAAGCAATACATTACACAGCTGAAACCATGACACTAATATTCCTTAAAGGGGAACGTCTTTGTGAGTAGGGAGTCATTTATCTCATGCTTTTAATTTAGTAAAACCCGTTCACTTAAGGATGCATTCAAAAATGGATGTGTTCTGACACGCCATTTTGATTTAACTGTAAGTTTTCATAACTGAAGCTTTGAAAAATCTTCCCACTGGTAAACAGGTGGATGGACATTTGTGGTATTTCCTGCTGCAGCAGGTGTCTCTCAGATAACGTTTTTCCATGGTGTGGATGTCAAAGGTGAAAACAACACCAGTAACATTGTTACATTCTGCTCTGTGTTTCTCTGACTTTGACTGATAACCTTTAAACTGTGAACTATGACAGACCATCAGAGAATCGGTTAACCAACACAAGAATCTGAACAATACTAATTTTCTATAGTCAAAGAGTGTTTTGTTTATAATATGTGATGGAAATATGTTGTTGAGCTACAATGCTGTCTCCTTAGATTAGTATTTATATACAGTACTAGCAATATACAAGAGGAAATGAGAACATAACCTTGATAGCGTCGTGGGTAGTGTTTTCCCCTCTTGAGTAAAATGAAATGCTTATGAACATCTGTAAAAATAGTTTTGTGTTCTGCAGACAGTTCTGTAAATACATGGACAGACATCATGAGCATCACAGCCAAGCAAGAAACACGCACAACACTCTACAGTTGTGTAGCTGTGACCAAAACTCAATAATCGGAGGGTGTGGTCGAACCCTTGAGTGCTGAGTTTGTATGTTATAATGTAGCCATGATTACTGAGTCATATATCAAAGATGCCATCAGGTTTGCAAAAACCGGCACAGAAATTCAATCCAAACTGCTAAAACGTTTTTCTTTATTTCAGTCTGTTGATTTTTAATGCATATATACATTTAGTGCTATGTAAATAAATAAAATTCTATTCTTTGTATGGCACACACACAAATGGCTTCCATCCACTTCTTGACTGCAATGATAGTATAAAGTAGGAAAGTCTATATTCCTGTCTTCATAGTCCTTCCAAAGCCTGCCTCCCATCCAGCAGTAATCCTCTCTGGTCCATATCAGCCTGACAAAGCAGCACACACTTACATGGAGAACTTGGTTTTCTCTGTCTGTTTTATCTGATTTGGAAGCACTTAGAAACAGCTCTAAGTCTTTCCTCGATTAAAGGGATGGGGAGAAGCCCAGCCGGTGTGATAACCACTTCCCTTATACAAGCTACCGCCCAACATCTGTCTATTGTTGTTAAATCTGCTTTAAAGCATCTGCGGGTCATCTGGATTCAAACATTTAGTGAATTGAGGCTCATCTGTTGAGCTTATATCACTCTTGAGTTGCTTTCCTCTCCTCTTTACTAGTGAGAGCCTCTCAAGAGAATAACGGCTCTGTTTCAAACACCTCTTGAAAGTCTCTACCTAACGACTAATAACTGAGCAGTAATAGCGCATCTGTATGTGTGCAGAATATACAGTTTTTATTAACAGCACTTATTTTTGCTTACTCACAGCTCCTCGCTTATCAGCTTGCAGAGAGTGCAAAGAGTGCAGCACACTGGACTTGTTAAGTCAAGCTCTTTCCCCATAAGCTTTATTATATAGTGTTTTATGAAATGAGCATAAGGGATTGTTTTATTGTTATTTCATAATCGGGATTTATGCCTTGTTCGGCAAAAAGCCTTCTTAGAAAGGCTTTGGATTGCCATCAGGACGCAGCGACATCCCGCATTAACCCACTGAGTGTCCACGGGGATGCCAGCTGAACATGACCACTTACACTGGAGCGAGACAGACTTTGGCAAGAAGAGAAGAGACAATGGTTTAAACTTTGTGGCTAGTTATATTTTAATATTTCTCTGTTTGCTCTGAAGGTATAATATATATATTCACAGTTCCTGTGAATAATTTTTTAATATCCACAGGAATAGAGGTAACAATAAAAGAGCTAAGTAAAATTTAAAGTGTAGACTTTGTCACATTAAACTACCCTTAATTACTGTGTTTCAACAATGGGCAGTAAAGATGGCATAATATTTTATTGGGTTACCTGCAGATCAGCAGGCCTGCTCCCAGACATTTGCCTTCTAATTACAGTCTGGTGCAGAGACTGCCGCAGAGATGGCGAGCCAGTGTGGAAATAAGTGCTTAAGAAATTACAGTGTGACATGGCCTGAGGCCATCAATCTCTCTGCAGGGAGGCTGCAGTGGACCACTTAACTTACCTGCACACACAGATCGCACCAATCAGGGACGTATGAAGAACACTCATTGCAACACTAAAGTGGTTGAGGTGAGACAGAAAGAGTAAGAATGAAATGAAAGGGCACAAAACATCAACAAATTTTCAAGCATCGGGAAATATCAGGTACAAACGGGGAGAGAGGGGCTTTAAGAATAATAAGGTTTCTTGCTGGGCCCAACTGGCCATGTAAAGAGTCGGGCCATCCTGGCTGTCAGATGGTGACTGAGCAGAAACCACAGGAGTGAGAGTCGCGGTCTTCTTGCTAGATAATCCCTCAAGCACACATCGCTCACGGGGGGAGGCCGTTAGAGCCTGATATAAAGAGCCCATGCCGGTGGATATCTATACATGTTTATCTGTTTCTAATTAGCTGCTCCCCAAACTGGAACGTGAGCATGAGAAAACTAAAATATTGGCATGAAGAGGATGCCTTTTTTCAAAATACCTTAAAATAATTTTTTTTATCTCAAGAAATAAACACTTCACAGTGGGACCGACTGTGATGGTTTATGTATGTATTTATTATGACGTGTGTTTTGAGTGCATTTTCTTGCCTCAGGGTCTTGCATATTATTCACACACACACACACACACACACACACACACACACACACACACACACACACACACACACACACACACACACACGTATCAGAAGAGCCCTTTGGCAGAGATCTGACTCACATGAATATGAATGAGGAGGTAACACACAGGGGAAAGCTGGAGAATCTGATGACAGTGCAGGAAAAGACCAGAGCATCTACGGGGATGTATGACTTCTCAGCCGGGCCACTGATATGATAAAGTGGCTGAATTTGAATAAATGTGTGTGTGGGTGTGTGCGCCGTACCTCTGAGCGGGTCCCATCAGATGGATATGAATAATGTATCGATAGCCAGCCCCCTGTGATAGTTCATACAATCCCGCCTGTGTGCGTTGTGTTTAGCCTGCCCAGCTGGCAGGGTCACAGGGGATGCACACACATTATGTCACAGTCCCTGGAGAGGTGTGGGTGCATGTTCCCTTTTCATCATCAATCAGCAGAGCAAACTGTTTAACAACAACAAAGAGGCAGTTAAGAGGCCCCTCAGTTCATGCCAGAAGTGATGATAATTACCCAAACATGAAGTTGTCAGTCTTCTCCCTCTTCAGCTTTTCTCTGCATCTGCCCCTTTGTGCGCCGAGTCAGGCGTGACTCACTCACAAGTGAGACAGACAGTAATTGGTGAGATTGATTTTTAAAAGCTTATTCATTTGACCTGCCCCTTGTCCATATGGAGCATTTTCTATAAGCTTGATAAATGCCTCAATGCATTTCCACGTGCTCTTTGCTTCCCAGAATTTTTTTTTCCACTTTGCAAAACAAATTTAAATCTCTGCGGTTAGCTGTTTTCTGTGCAATCACCCATTTCTGCTAAAAGGAGCAGTCAAACACACCCCCTGTCAAAGGTCTGCTTAAAGATGCCAAATGCATTACACTCCCAGATCTGCCTCCACTTGTGTGTTTGCTCATCTTTCGACATGTTCCACATAGTGGCTAATTTGTTTTCACTCTCAGTCTTAGTCCCTTACAAAAAACAGAAGCAAACAGAAATCAAAGAAGAATCATCGTTTAAAAACTATGAAAGAAAATTCATGGTCTAATGTGTTTGGATATAAAGCTGGTAAAAACAAATTTTTTATTTGGTAATAAGCAGGTTTTTATAAGTGAAAATGGGGAAATCGTCCCAGTAGTGATATCATTTTGTTATAGGCACCAGATTTTGTACATATAGTTATGTTTTTTCTGATTAAAGAAGTGTTTAAATGATTCATATTTAGTCTATTTCTAGCCTGTCTCTGTTGCTCTTTCCAGCAGTGTGTCTTTTGTCCTGTCTCTCGCTGCTCACACCCAGCTTGGTTGTGGCAGGTGGCTGCTCCGCTTTGAGTCTGGTTCTGCAGGAGGTTTCTTCCTGTTAAAAAGGAGTTTTTCCTTCCCACTGTCGCCAAATGCTTGCTCATGAGAGATTGTCTGCTTGTTGGGGGTTTCTCTCTTTGATTGTAGCATCTTTTCCTTACAATACAAAACCACTTGAGGCGATTATTGTGAGTTGGTGCTATATTAATAAAACTCAATTGAACTAAATTATACTATATATACTATATATATTATAATATATATAAATTTCAGGGTTCAAGTTATACAAAAAAAATTAACAAATAAATAATGTATGCAATCTCTGATAGGACAGTAGGACATTCCCCACAGTACCTCACCAAAAGACTTGCACAACTTGAACAGAGTGTTAGGAGCAATTTAAAGATCACGGAGAAACAAGCACCCTCGTGATCTCTGCCCTTTGGAGCGCTTGGCCCTCGATTGATTTCTGAATTTCGCTGCCTTCAACACATCATTATGTGTTAGCAACAGTAAAGAAAGTCCCTGTTTTGACAGTGTACAGTAAAAGACAAAGCACAGGAGCTGAAGAAGAAATGAAAAAGGAAAGATAATGGATATTTAACTGTATACACTAGAAATCGTTCATGTGACCACGTGACAAAGAAATAACACCTTATAATATTAATCTGTTTTTTTCTTTTTTTACTGTACTGCTGTGATTTTTGTTGATGTTTTCGTACAAGTGCGGCTTTACTTAAATTGTAACAGAGGACTTTATTTGCACTGAAAATTTTTGCAAAGGCAGACTTGAGAAACGTGCTCTCACAGAGTTGTATAGCCTTGAAACACAGAAACTAATCCATGGTATTGATCAGTGTGTTTCATATTGGCCCCTGTAATCCATCAAGCTAACAAGGTGGGATAGGCCTAATTTATATCATCTGAAAGGTGTAATCAAAGATGAATGAACCCTAGCGTGATAGAAATGTGCACTGGGTCATAATTTCTACCACTGTGAGTAATGGTAGGAAGGGATAAACACAACGGCCGCTGTGGAAAATAGGTAGAAATAAACCCAAGGTTTGTAAAGCCCTGCTGAGCGTGCATGTGTGGCAGACTTTTTTCTACCACCACCTCTGAAAAACTTTTTTAAAATGAGATGAGCATCTAGTATACAAAGTAAAGCATGAACTGGCCATAACATAAGAAGTGAGTGTATATATATTTATGGATAAGCAAATTTACTTCTCTGGAATAGCCTTCTTCATCTGGGGCTTTCACCTCAGCCAGGCTTATTCAGCCCGACCTGAAGTGTTGTCACCAACGCAGCCAACCAAGCTGTAATAATTTAAACTCCTGATGAATTTTGAGCACTTTATGGCAATGTACTCTTTACAGTAATCAAATGAATGAGCCGGTCAAACAGCGCCAGGTTGTTCAGAAAATGAAAGGGGAGAGTGATAACTGAAGATGGTGGTTCCCTTTATAATAATACCCAAAGGTACAAAAATACTTGTACAACATGTAAAATAGTTAATCTTTTTAATTATACGTGCACCAAATATATGTGTTTATTTATTTATCTGTATCTGATTCTGTATAATCTAAAGTAGCACACAACATAAAATTTACTTACATTTTTTTTAAATGATACAATAACACCTTTAGGGAAAAAATGTAAGGAAATGACACATATCTAGTCATCTGCTGTGAATTAGTTGAATGTGAATGTTGCCAAAAGCTTCAATAATGTCTTTATTATGCTCATGTACATGGCTGACCCAGAGGGTAAGGGATGGCAGTGAGGGAGCCTCAAGCGGCTGCGGAGAGGTAGAGAGTAGCAGTAAATATATGTGTAAATATATATAAATGTTTCCTTTTAAAAAGCCACTTAAGAACTCCAACCCTTTAAATAAGGCCAGGAATAATCTGTTTCCTCCTTTGCGGTAGATCCAGCAGGGATTTGCAGAAACATTCAGCAGTGACACAGATCTACATAATCATTTTAAGTTTCTACCCGCTCCTTCCAATGATTCTCCTGCTGTCACTTTAGATACCGCTAAAACTGATTTGGGCTCCCTAATCTCCCAGTATTTCTTAGACTTTAAAAATCTCTAATATTATAAGGAGATTATTTCATTTATAATTGATTGAGTGCATTTGCTGTAGTGCCACTTCAAAGTTGCTGAATTAAAGATGCATTTAAGAAGCCTGGTGCCGGGCGTTGTGAGTCGCAGGGTGGGGTGTGAGGTTGTGATGGAGAAGAGGATGGCGGAGGGGGGTTTGGGGGGGGGCTTGTGTCTTCTCGGTGGCTGATCCATGGAGATTTCTTAAAAATTGGCTCTTGCAAAGCACCGCGCTTGAAGAAGGCACGAGGGGACGCTAGCCAGTGGCAGCCCACCAGCCGTGGCAGCAATCTGTCTGAGTTGCCTCTCGTTACATTTGCTTCCTCAGAGATACGGCATCAAATCCTGTCCATCCTTAGAGTTCTTCTAAGAACACATCAAGAGGATGATTCTCAGGTGAAGTCCGCTTTACCTGTAAGAGATTTTACCTAAATATCTTCCTTTTCTCTCAAGTGAAACCACTTGGGAAGGCCAAAAAAGTGTCCGTTTTTCAAAAGCCTTTTGCTTAAGCTCTATCTTTGGATTCCCCAGCACACACGACCCTAAAATCTTCACAGGCCCAGGCTGAAATATGAAGTCCCCTGATTCCTCCATCTGCCCCTTTTCCAAACTGAGTAGGGCTCCCACCTCCTCATTGGCTTACCAGTACCACTGGTCTTCATTAAGGCAGAGAAAGAGATAGACAGTCTTTAAAGAAAATCTTCCCCAGCCCGAAAGAACAGGACGAAGATATGGCCTATTGGAGAGCTCAGGTCTATTGGAGTGCTTAGTTCTGACTAAATGAATCTTGACAGTGAGGAGGATGCTCTCCTCCTGCCCAGTATTGTACCAGCCAATATGTGCCCCCCCACATCAAGCTGCCTTAGATGCTCTGACTCCCCCTCCCCTACCTTCTCCAGCAGCACCACGGCCCAACCAGACCATAATCCTCTTAACGCTTTGCCTTATTAACCACTCATCTAAATGACATGAAAGCAACCGGCTGGAGAGGGGAGAGGAAAAAAAGTAAATTATTTCCATTGGAATAAAGTCCTGGCCCTTTCACCATACAGTACTTTGTATTTCACATTTGATTATGTGACAAGTGTATCTAAGTCTGCTCGGGGCTCAAGAGAAATGTATTTTGGAGCCCATCAAGCAAAGCAAATTTAAAAGAGGGTCCGACGTGCCCCGTGATTGTACACGCTCACACACAAGCTACTACTACACACACACACACATACACACACCCCTAAATTGAATTCCAATTAAGACCCAGATAATGAATAAATGGATGATCCATTTGGCTCACTCTTTCAATTGCAGAAACTGTGAAATACTGATCCCTCTTACCCCCCGAGGAATCCAGTCATTAGGCTCCAATTCTAAATTAAGAATTTACCTCTATTTGCACCCTTGCCCTTTATCATCAACCCGTCTGTACAACCTGGTGAACCTTTATATTACTCAATACCAGCACCTGTAAATTAATTCTTGGTTCAACCATCTGACCCAGTTTTGGCTTCAGAGGTAATAGAGGTTTGTCCCTCTGTGTATTCTGACCAAAGCTTAAGGATAACTAACAGTGTGGAAATTACTTGCAGTCACAGAGCTGCACACACACACACACACACACACACACACACACACACACACACACACACACACACACACACACACACACACTCATAGACACACATGCAAGTCAACTCTTGGCTGACATATTGCAATCAATATATGAAGTCCTTAGGTCAACTTCATATTTCAGTGCGTGTTCTTTACATCACTTAATACACTACAGATTACAAGTGTATGTAAAAAAACACTGTTCTTCTTAAAAGAAAATATATATATATATATATCTTCTGACTACATTTGTTGACAGTTTTATAAAAGGCTTTAGGCTGTTTCAGCTGGTTCTTTAAGCACTTTTTCCAGCCATGACTGTCATGGTCAATTCAATTCAATTTTGTTTTATTTATATAGCACCAAATCACAACAACAGTCACTTTAAGGCGTTTTATATTGTAAAATAAAGACCCTAAAATAATAGAGAGAAAGCCCAACAATCAAATGACCCCTTATGAGCAAGCACTTTGTGACAGTGGGGACAAAAAATTCCCTTTTAATAGGAAGAAACCTGCAGCACAACCAGGCTCAGGGAGGTGCAAAGATCTGCAGAGACCGGTTGAGGGTGATGGGAGGAAGATAGGATAAAAGACACACTGTGGAAGAGAGCCAGAGATTAATAATAACTCATGATTAAATACAGAGTTTTGTATAAACACAAAGAGAGGGAAAGAGGTGAGTCCTGGTCCTGGGTCTATGAACCAGAGGTTGTGTTTGGACTCTAAATTCTGGCTTATTATTATTATTATTCTGTTTTGTTTATTATCCGAGTGTTGATAGTTTGAGTCCTTGTTTTAGCGCTTCTTGGTTCCTTTCCTTAGTTTGCCTTCAAGCTTAGGTTTAGTTCTTATGCTTTTGCAAGCTTTTGTTACTGATTCCTGGAGTTTTATCCCCGCCTCTCCTGTGTTTCCCGTTAAGTTTCTGTCTGTGTAACGTCCTTTGTTAACTGCTTCCTGTGTATTCTGATAGTGTATTGAGATTGACTTCCCTAGTCTTGCTATCAAACCCTTGTCTCGATTTGTCCCCGCCGTATTTCCCACCTGGTTAACCCTAGTGTCATTACCTTGTGTTTAATTGTTCTTTGTCATGATTCCTAGTGTTCTTGTCCTAGCTCCTCCACTGCCATTTTCGTGTATTTGTATTTTTGTGTATTTGGAGAACCTAAAGAAATCTAATGAAGTCCTGAATACTGGATCTGAATCGTACCATTGTGATTCATGAGAATAACGAGTAATAACAAATAATTTTCACATTGTCTTCAAAGTGAATTGGCGGCTTTCAATATTTTGTTCACGACGCGTTGCTGTGTAAAGTTGATACAGATTCAAGAACTATTCCCAGTAGTCACAGAACTGAGTTTGCCTTATCATCAGACAAAGATTCAGTAGCAGCCACCAAAAGTCCTTGTGTTATTCACTAATCTAATGTTGTAAATGTAACTACTTAAATGTGAAAAAACAATGTTAATTAAATCAATCAAAAGGAAATCAATTTTTAAAAACATAATAATCTTAATTTGATTTGCAAACAACGGGCAGAATTTTAAATATCTGGGGAAAATAAAGCTTCTTGTGTTAAAAAAAAGAAACCTGCATATTCTCTAGCAGCTGTCCAGGTTTAAAATTCCTCATACACTTCCTGCCTGCTAAGCCAGTGTGTGGACTATATTATCGTGACTGTGACAGAATCTCACACCGTGACCATACATGACACTGCAAGGCCCGAGTCCGTGTTTAGCCAGAATGAACATTCCCATCATGTCATCAATGGGCAATAAGTAATATATTTTAGTATTTGATTGCCTCAACTCCCACAGGATGCTAAAAAAAAGTGCTCCCCTCAAGTATCATAAAGTGCAGAGAGAATAGACACGTTGAAATAAATATTGTACACCACTCAGAAAATTGATTTTAAAGCTCCTCAGAATTTTCCTCCATTCTCTGTTGCTATCACTCGGGCACTTTTCGGCATGAAATGCAGAGCACTGGTCTGTGTTTGGACCTGCTAAGATAAAACGGAGTTCAAATTCGCCTTTTCATTTCTCCCCTAAGTGAACACCATACTTCTGTTAAGTTGACTAAAGACACCATGTCCAGGGGCTTTGTAAGGTCTGTTTGGTTTCCCCACATCTTGTTTTCTTATGGCTCCTCAGCACTCTAAGTCCTTTCAGGGAGTTTATGAGGGCCTGCCTTGTGGAGAGAAAGATCTGGCTATGTTTGCTTTGGGAATAGTCTCCTGACAGGGTGCTAAAGGAGCATGTCAGAGCACGGGTCCCAAAGTGTTTGGGTAAAGAGAGCCGCTACCTCTTGCCACTGAGGAATCCGCCCTTCTTCGGTAATCTGTCACACCTCCTTCCAAATAAAATGGCTCAGAGATTTTCACAGAAGCCTGTCAGGGTTAATATTTACCCCGTGCCCTTTGGTCAAGAGGGAGAGAGAGACAGAGGGATGGAGAGAGTGAGAGAGAGAGTAGGAGCTTTTTACAGGAAGTCCTCACAACAACACAGTTTATCAGGCATTTTTTTATTCTAATGACCAGATAGAATTACGGTTTATGCTGTTAAAATGGACTAAATGTTATATAAAAGGAAATACTGGCATCTAATATGCCTTCACAGATTTCACATTTCTATACTTAAAATTTAAACCTGGATTCAAATGATAATTTTTTAGCTAAACATCATGACTAAACGCTAACCTGGCTCTCCCAAACAACAATAACACCCGCCCAACAGCATGTTACATCTCATTTTGTTAATTACTGCAAAAGTAAAGCATGAAAACTACAATTTGTGTCTGCCGATAACACACCATAAAACCACAAAGTGTCATTCTCACGCTTTGATTTTATACTTGCATACCAAAGAGCGATCTTTAGGGAGCTAGAAGGTGAATACACTGGACACTGGCAATGTACTGGTATTATTTTTTGTGGATAGACATTTTTAAAACTCCCTTGTATAAGTTCCTCTATATTTTTTTCTGTCTGACTGTCAGAGCCTGACAAACACGTGTGGCGGTGGATGAATTGGGGGAGGAGCTGCAAGAGAGTACAGGAAGAAGGAGCAAGTGGGACGTAGGGGAGGAGGCAGGGGGATTTAGCATGGCCTGTCGGAGGGCTAATTCCTGTGCTGGCGTTGGAGCTCCTCAGCTCCGCCATGGCTCAGATATTCAGATTTGGGCTGGGCTGCCATGTGGGCTCTGAGATACTCTGCAACCGGCTCCTCCCCCGCTCTATTCAGGGCCTGCGAGAAGCCTAGGGATGGCGTTAAAAAAGGAGATTAAGTTTCCTCCAGAGAGCAAAGCTCCTTAAGGGGGTATCTGTGTGCCTCTCAGCCGCCTGGTCAGTGAAGGATGCGTGAGGGGGGCCTCGCCATGAACTCCACTGAGACAGTGGAGGGTGGCAGGGCGGGATGACACGCAAGAGGTGGGGTAAAGAAACCGAGAGAGGCTGGCCTGACTCGCACCCCATAACTCCCACCACTCTGACCCTAAATCCTGGCTCAAATCCTGATAGCTGAAAGAATCCCCCTGATAAATGATGGTATCACCTCAAAGGATTTGATTTTGTTTGTCTGGCTTTTACTAGGTAATCATGCCATTTCAGAATAAATCTCAAAAGTTTGCTGAGCATCTCCAGTAGGGTTGGGCAATATAGCCCCAAAATTATTTCACAAAATTTTTAAAGGAAATTTGCTGTAATGATACCGATACTAATCCTGAAAAATACTGAAAAATGTTTTATTGGGGAAAGAGGTAGCAGATTTTACTAGTGCAAACAAAGGACATTTTCCATCTTTTTCCAACTAATTCAAAGTGTGAATGTATTGCCATAATCCAAAGCAGCAGCATAGTGTAATAGCAGTGAGACAGTATAAATCAAATTAAATACAAAGGTAGCGCATTTAGGGTTTTACCTAAAATTTTTAAGTGTAATATAACTGTTTAACACTTTAATAATAACAGCGACTAAAGTAACTTAATTTTGTAACTCATGATCTGCATAACAGTTATTAAATAAATTAAATTCAATATTTTCTACTTCACCAGACAATATGTAAACACATCAGCGATGGAGTCATATGGAGTGCGGTTAGCGAGTGCTCCCACGGTGTATGTGACAGTGTCCTTTTGCTTCGAGTACTGAAGCAAGTTTGTTGTTTCCACTTTTTGTGGTTTCTTGAATATTTTGCAAAGTACCGTCCTTTGTGGGAGGTGTGACCTCTCACTCTCACTCTCAGACATGATTGGGCTTGTGTTATGGCATTCGCATATCATCGATGTTACAATGTGATACTTTTTATTACATACAGATTTGTGCCAGCATTATCGAGGAGATACAGTATCTCTTTATGTAAAGGCCTCTGTCATTGTTAGACCTTTAAAACTGGTCTGTAAGTGTAGTAGATACAATTTGTAACTGAGACTGAACGCTAAAACACACAATATGTTTGTTGTGCACAAAGAATAAGCTAAATGTCAAAACGATAAAGTAGAACCTTTCCTTTTGATGGATGGATGCATGGATTGTGCCAGAATCACTCGAGCATCTGTACTTCAGATATAATCATTCAAATGAAATCTACCCTTCAAAAGGCTGCGATTCCTTCCTTTGAATGTAAAATTGCATTAAACATTCCTTTAGTTGATTAGCAACAACACAGACAGGGTGGAAAAAAAGGAAAGATCTAATGGTTTCTTCATCTTTGCAGCATAGCAGGGCTGAAAAGCCTTATCTGCTCCATTCAGCAGTGGTCTCTCCTGGGAAGGGAGAATCACTGTGCTGTGGGACTGTCAGGTCCTGCCAACAGACGTAATGGGCCCTAATTCCACTTTAATGCAGTCTAAATGAAGTGTCACGGGAAGATTGATCTGGTGAGGGCGTTGTCTTGATGAAGGTTGTTCTGGTGAGTGGGTGTCTCAGTGGACACCTGGTTACTCTCTGCAACGCCCCAAGGGCCTCATCTGAAACCTGCAGAGGAACCTGTCATGCTATGCATGCTTATGTGCATAATTGTACATTCAAAGAAATCATAAATATAGTTGAAATTCTGTAATGTAGTCAAAATGAGAGAGTATTTTTCTCGATAAATGCTAGCAGATGAAGGGACTCATCTGTCCTGTCTCTAATGTTTTGAAAATCATCTAATATTTGCTCAGCTCCTTTTCATGAAGGTACATTTTTCGTCATGTTCTGTTGTCTGACAGGTGCATAGGCCGGATAATGCTGCCAGTGGGAGACTTTGCAGGAAGCTTAAATACAACCAGTCCTCCTACTGTACATATCTAAAACCCCATTTTACTCCTTTCCATTAATAATTCTTGTCCATAGAAAAGGATTTTACTCACTGTCAAGTTTAAACTGCTACTTTTCCTGTATGTAGCGTATTAGGCTAATCATGCAGTAATTCTCATTCCTCTATGCCTGTCAAAAAATGTATATTTAGCTGGGCAGCCAGTTTTGACACGATCAGTTTTTCTTGGTTTTAATCTTTATAGTGGAGGTCCTAGTCAGGTCAAATGATTCATAGATGTTATTGTTTATTTCTGTTGGTACATTTTCATCTTTTGGGCCTAATGATAAGGGAAACATGTTTGACACATATAAAAAAATATTTTAAATTGAGGTTTTGTTCAGAATATATTTTGCTTTTCTTTATTATAACACAGTCCAATTTTCACTTGACCCTAATGATTTGATGTACAGCTTTAAATAACGCCTATAGTTCCCATTTGATGTTAAAAATCCGTTCCTGCGGTGCTAACATTTAGTCACGAGGCTCACAGTACCAGACACACTTCCTTCAGTTAAAGTAGTCCTCTACAGTTAATTGAACTCCAAAAATGATATCTCATGGAGTCAGGGTTGGAGAGCAGGATTGCAACAAGCATGCCAGTTTGTTAGTAAGTGTGTGCAAGAACACGTCAATTTTATTTATTTATTTTTTAAACTGTGCATACTTTGTGTGTATAACTTCGGCATTAGAAGCAGCGGGGCACGGGATGAGCTTCCCAGGTGACCCAGAAGACTGCAGCAAGTGTGTCAGTGTCAGTTTGATTAACTCTAATACCAGGGCTTTTGGCACATGTGGTCAGGTTAATGAAACTCAGTGAGAAGGCACTTTCTCCTGGTTCCCTCCCTGCCAGGAAGCTGTGGGTGACGGGATGAGGTTCAGTAGCTCACCCCGTCTCTCCCTCAGCAGCCCCCCTCTCCACCAACGGGGCGGTCCAATACCCTCTTTAGGCACCAGAGCTGTTGAGATGTATGACTCTTCAGCTGTACATCTTACCTTCTTCATCATGTCCTGCTGATTTTCAATAACCCGTTCAATTTATACTCCACTGATGAGATCATCTGTTTGGTTCTGTTTGCTAATGGGAAAATATCAAATATAAAGTTCAGGACATTTAACAAACAAGACTTCTTTTTTCTACTTTTTTTTTTTACACTTTTCTCCACATTAACTAGAGAGAAAACTTGATTCTAGAGATGTACATGTGGATTACTGGAATCCTGAAAACTTCCTGCTTCAGAAACTATACCAATAAAATATTTTTCAAACACTCACACAAATTCATTTAAGGTTTTCTTGGGGTTGCAGAGGTTATCATGACAACTATTCTCCAAAACCTCAAAGTGTTTCTCCTTGCTCTCTCTTTCTTCACTGACAGAGAAGTAGGGCACACCGGAGAATAAGCAACACAATTGGAAGGCATCCTGTCGCTTTAAGAGGGGGACCCATCTAATCTCTCCCTATCCACTCAGGCCCTGGATTTATAAATTTACTGCAATCTCGATACTCAAAGCCGTCTTGATTTTGAGAGTGTGTGTGTGTGCGTCTCCTTGTGAGAGAGGAAGTTTAGGACTGGCAAGAGGTACTATTGGGGAGTAGTGGTTTGTTTGTGCTGTCCTTTAGAAAAAGAGCTTACGGGTTCAGCAGAAGAAACGCGGGGAGCTAATGTGAAGATTTAGGACTTTCTCCGAGGCTTGGCCTCTTCTAAGCTGTGTTTGCTTGAGCCGTTTGTGGGGTCCTGCTCACACTAAACCCAGATTAATATTCCCCCCATATCCAACCAGCCCAGACACCGGCTCCCGGCCTCCCTGTCCCCCCTCCACTTTTCCCTGCCTTTTCTGGCCGTGATCGTCTCCCTTCGCTAATCCAAGTCCGCTGCCTCTCATCTTCCTCTTTATCTCGTCTAAGTAAGCACCTTTCTCACGGCTTCCTTCCACGAGGGGGAAGCAGCAGGAGGAGCATAAATATGTCTTTTCCCTATCACTCCTCATTGCTCACTGACCTCTCTAGAGGTGTTATTATCAGAGTGACTGCTAAGCCCTGAGATTGCTTTTAGTCAGGTTCACCAGGGGAAAGTAAGGCTGGCTTTAATGGCTCTGCATTGGTTTACATGCCACCCAAAAAACACAGAAAGCGTTCTACTTATTGTATCAGGCAATTATTTCCACCACTTATAAAACAATTTACCCAAATAAAAAAATAAATTTATATCCTAACTCCCCTAAATTCTACCTTTGTTTCTTCTTCTGCACATGCCTCATGCAAAAATGCTGAGTGTTACTGCTATTTTCCAAAGCTAAATGCTGTTTTGTATCAAGTTTCGACTAATTTATAACTGATATTTTGCACAACAACAGCATGTTAGTGCACTTTACTAGTGGTTTCCACGACTCTTCTTCTCCTCACATTTTTATTTTTGTTTCTGTCCTTCTTCTTGTTCCCTTTCTCGCATCTGGATAAAGATTGAGGGAAGAATAACAAACGCATTTTGAGCCGAGAGAAAGGGAGATGAATTTGGCGTGCTAAACAGGCAGGCTAAACCCATTACCTAAGTGTTCTTTATCTTCCCCTATGCTTTTGTTGTTTAATCAGCTTTGTATCTCTCTAAATCCTGGATTGAGATAACAAACAAATGGATGAGCTCAATGTGCAGAGTAAGAAAGCCTTTTTGCTGGCACCTTTCAGCATCAGAGACTATCCCGGTGCTGCACAGTGGTCAGAAAGAAAAAAAGAAAAGAAAAAAAACCACAACTTTGTTAGATTCTTTGATTTTTGAACCGAGCCAACATCAAGTTCTCCATAAAGTTATCTTCTGTGCTGCCTTCTTGCTGTTTGGGAATAGCCTTTGGAAGAGGGGGAATGGGGAAGTAAATCTCAAGCTCCCAGATTTGCAATCTTCAGCCACAATTTGTGTCTCCTTCTTCTACATAAGAAAAGACGGATTCTAGATTATCTCTGGCAGTCAAAGCCAGGAAGAGTCAAAGACTTTTTGAATACAGAAGGCCATTTGCTGCCAATGTGGCTGCATTTGTCGTTATAAGAGTGATCTGTGGGTCTCTGTGAATATGGTTTGTATCTGTTTCTCTCATTTTATGTTGACCACAGAAGCTTAAAGGTGATAGTAAACTTAAAAACAAATTAAAGTGATTTTTCTTCATTTTCAGTATCATTTCTCTTTGATTAACACGTTAATAGGTTTTCTTTTGTGTTTATTATATTCTGTCCACGGTCTGTTTAGGTATTGGTCAATCATCTGGCTTTTGTAATATTTAGTTAATTCCCTTTCGCTCTCTTTAGTTACGTCAAGCCAGTCATGTCTCAGTGTTTGTTTACCCTTTCCCTGCATAAAGTTGTATTTTGATAGTCCCTCATCTTGTGTGTGATGTTCTGCTTTGCTTCCCTTGGTTCGTTAGTAGATTCTGTTCAGCTGTGTACCCCAGGTGTTTCCACTCTTCAATTTTCCTCATATATCCTCTCGTGCTTTGTGCTGTATCTTTCCTCTGTAGTGTCTCGTTCCAAGTTCCTGGTTCATGCCTTTCTAGTCCAGAATTTTATATTTTAGTTCTTGTGAATTCCAACAATAAAACAGTTTTTTGAGTTCACATTTTGTCTCCAGATTCTTGCATTAGCGCTAAACAGCAAAACAACTACGAGTTACTCTTAAAGTTTAATCTGGAATAGCCGCCTTTGATAACCTGTCCTCAATGTGGAAGAAAAAGAAAACATTTATGTAACAGTAAATGTTTATGTCTTATATGTCTCAACTAAGATGTGATTTAATTTTTTCATTAATAATTTATTATCATTATCATTGCATTCACCTAACAAGTTGAGTTCCTGGTCCAGTTCTGGATGGGGACACAAATCCCTTTGGGGCTACGTCAGGAAGGGTATCCAACAAAAACCCCTAAAACTGCGAAATCAAACATTTGGCACTGCCCCCTGCAGGGACACCTTGGAATGACAATGTGGCCATTAAATATTATGGTGAATGCAACATTCTGAGGAAGGTTTTGGTTGATATCTGAATTATTCTCACTGTGGATTCTGTTCCTCGTGCACCGTCATGGTAATGCTAACAAAGTGATGATGCAGAAAGAAAATGCAAATGTGCTTAACTCACATTTTCATTTGACTCTTGACCCTTAAAAACGCAATGTGTTTTGCAGATCAATTTAGCAACCAACAAGACCCACAAGCAACACTGCATTACTTGTTTTGAGAGCTCGGAAGTTCCTCAGAGTGACACCCAAACTCATCTTTGAAAGAAAAAGAAAACATGCACAGAAACAATTCTGTTCAGACCAGTGAAAGTGATGATCAGAGTGGGTGCAGGCGACCTCAATGTGCATCTCACAGTTGAATTCCCCCAGGGTAGAGGGGCTCATCGCCCTGTCTTGTTCCCCCCATCAGCTACACACAGACACACACACACACACACGGACACACACATGCACAGAGTCTTGGCATTCTGAGGAAAATAGCCCTCATTTATTATTGCCACACTCCCTCGACTCGTCCCCTCGGTTCAGCGGGTGCGCCGCCAAAGCACGTCTTCCACCGCCAATGTCACACAATTACCTCTTAACTGCTCAAACAAATAGAGCGACCCAGAGAGTGACATCAAATCAAAACTGTCACAGGTGATTGAGTCTAGTCATCAAGGCAGCCCGCCCGCTACCTGTCAGGAGAGTGTGGGAATGAAAGGGAAAGGGAGAGAAGAGGCGGAATGTGATAGCTGCCTTATAATAGACCCCTAATAATATATAAACACCCCCTCTCTCGCTCTCTCTCTCTCTCTCTCTTTTTTTTTTGCTGTACTCATATTAAAGTTGGGAACAGAGTGCACGATGCCCTCCTTTTCAGCCTCTTGGGACTCAGGATGGAGAGAAATGGTGGTGAATGGAGTAATGATAGGGAAAATGATAGAGGGGAGATTGAAATTTCCATCCGCTCTGAACCATGCCGGCTCTGCTCCTGAAAAGACATTGGCTGCTAATGGGGTTAGATCACACGCATGAGAGTTTGAGGGCTGAGTGATGTTAGCTCTTGATGCTCAGGACGCAGATAAAAATAAATAAATAAAATAAAATCAAAAGTCAAACTTCCTTTAGATTTGGTCATTGTGTGATAGTAGCCAGAACACAGATTCAGCCAAACTCTTTGGGTTTCACTCTGCACAGGAAATCACAGGTGGATCCAGAAAACAACCAGGTGCAAAGGACACAGACAGGCAAATGATACAGGAGGGGAAAAACACCAAACTAAAGAGCATGAGCAAAGGGTTGAGCAAGAGCAAGCCAAGGGGACATTAGCTATATGATGATGTTGTCAATGTCTGATGTAAATTCGAGAATGACACAGTCAACAGACATGGTTGGCTGCTCACTGCAGCAATGCGCCGGGGCTGTGACACTGACAAATGGAATATTTCACCGGACTTAATCAGAGGAAATGGGGTTTGGTCTGCAGGTGACACAAGTCCCGCTCCAGTGCTTACAAAAAGAAAACTGATTTCTTGCTTTGAGACACCCACCATTTCTATATTTCTGTCTTTCTCTTACTGTTTCCCTGTCATTCCAAGAGATGCTTTACCATGAGTGCGCAGTATAAGTAGTTTTAATGAATGATGAAACGGTACAAACGAGCTCAAGCAAGAGTATAATAGACATAGAGTGTGCAGTTCTGTTGACTGTTAATAGCACTGCAGCAAAAGAAGGAAAGAAAAATAAGCTTAGAGGCTGTAGTCTAACAACACCGTGCTTACAGCTTATTTACTAGGTTAACATGCAAATTAGCGCTAAGTGCTAACTGGCAAAAATGAAGATTTTGTGGTGTGCGTCAAGTAAGATTTTTCCGTAAATAAGAGAATAATTTGATCATAGTTGACATGCTTATAGCCACTTTATTAAGTACACCTCTTCAATTGCTTATCAGTGCAAATGTCCCGATAATCTCCCAGTCACATGGAAGCAACTCAATGCATTTAGAGACGTGGACGAGGTCAAGATGACCTGCTGGAGCTCAAACCTAAAATCAGAATGGGAAAGAGAGGTGTGCCATGTGTGTGAATGTGGCATAGCTGTTGGTGTCAGATGGGCTGGTCTGAGTATTTCAGAAACTGCTGATCTAGTGGGATTTACCTGCACAACCATCTCCAGGGTTTACATAGATTGGTCCAAAAAGGAGAAAATATGAAATGACCAGCAGTTTTCTGGGTGAAAATGCCTTGTTGATGCCAGAGGTCAAATGAAAATGGACAGACTGGGTCAATCTGATAGGAACAGTAACTCATGTAACCATTCTTTACAACCAAGGAAAAGCGTCTCTGACTGAAACCTTGAAGCAGATGGGCTACAAGAGCAGAAGACCACCAGCTAAGAACAAGAAACTGAGGCCACAATTGAAATTATCTACTAGAAGATTTTTTTATAAGTGCCTCGTCTGACAAGCAGAATTTAGCACAAACAACATGACAGCATAAACCCATCCTGTCTTGTATCCATTGTTCAGGCTGCTGCTGATGGTGTAATGGTGTGGCTATATTCTTTGATAAACCTGAGTATTTTTGCTGACCATGTCCATCCCTCTGTGACACACTAATGACTTCTTCCAGCATAATACGCCATGTCTTGTGATAGAACAATAGATTCACGTTATAGATGCACAGCTGACAAATCTGCACAACTGTGTGATGCTATCATGTCAATATGGACCAAAATCTCTGAGGAATGTTTCCAGCAACTTGTTGAATTTATGCCATAAATAACAAATCACATTCTTAAGGCACAAGGCACAAATTCTGCCAAGTTTGGTTATTAAGTTGTATCAACAGACTGTAAGGGCACATCATAGAGATACAGAGCATATACCTGAGCATTGTTGATAAGTAACATAGAAATAAAATATTTAAATTTCACTCATCAAAGCTGGAGCACAGATTCTTGGATGGTCTATTAATAAAGTGAAATACAAAGCAAATCATATTATATATCATATTTAGGTATGGTGAAGCCTAGCACACTCAAAGTGAGAAATTAGTACTGTAAAGGTTGAATTACAAAGGTTCTTTGGTTATCGGCACGTCAGGTGGCTATAACAAAAAAAAAGAAAACATCAAATAAATATGTTTTTCTTCTTCTTGCACACTCACACTACAATCAACTGATTTCATCCAGGACAGAAATAACTGCATAATAATGCTAAAGCAACTCAAGGTTTTTGCAAGCATCTTCTCAGACAGAATGCTAATGCTAAGCTAGCCAAGAATCCAGAGGGATAATAAAGCTGAGTGCTGGCCTCAGCAGGCAGACCCTGAACACCTGTTTGAATCTTTGCTATGTGTTGTCAGCATTGTGTTCATAGCTAAAAACTAAAAGAAAAGATCTCATGTGTGTCCTCATTAGGAGAGGGATTTGTGTTGGTGCGTGGACTGTAGCTTCTAGGTTTATATTGTTAACTGATAATCATGTGACTGTGCGTTTCAGGTGATTTTACAGAGTAACAAGAAAGTAATGAAATGAGTAGTTTAATGAATTACTTTCTGTAGCTTGCAATTATGTAACATTCTAAATCGCTTTCAAGAAGAGTAATACATTGTTTTCTTGAGTAACAACCCCAACACTGATAGGCATACACCTCAATGGCCTCCAGTGGCCATTTGAGAAAACGCAGCTTCTGGCATTTCTGGAATAATTGTAATTTTTCAGCTCTACTTGAATTAGACAGCTGCAGGTGCTAAATATTAAGTCAGGGGATTACCAAAGTCATTGATCCTCCATAACGTTCACACAAAACTTTCAGAGAAAACAGTTGAAATGTCTTAAAGCTGCTGAGATACTCCAGTCTGCCCCAAACAGCGTCCTAAAGCCGTGCTAAACACTTGTGGCTTGTGGCTTGAACAGTTGTGGCTACACAACATAGTACAATAACATTGTGTTCTGACATATTGTGTTTTGCTTCTGTCACTGTGCCGCAGGTTACCACAGAGTTGCATAGGAGCAGTGATTGATTTCCCTGCTTAGAAAGTGGGGAGAGTAGACAGCACATGGCTGCTGCACAAGTAAGAGAGCAACGTGAGGGCAAACAACAATGGGTGAGGAGAAGAAGAAGAAACAATAAAGAGAAGTTGTTTTTTTTTTACTTCCTGCAGGCGACTTTGTTGTCTGAATAAGAACAGCACAAAGTTAGCATCAGAATTCATGCCATGCGAGACTCTTGCTCACAATTAGCCTTATATAAAATTGCCACCCAGAAAGCAACGGGGAAAAAAAGCTGACATCCATCTCCTAACTCCTTTGTTTCCAGGACACAGCATGGCAGTGCCACCAGAAGCTGCATGTGGCTATGAGACTGGTGATTTGGTGCCTCAAGTCCAGTAGTCCCATGTAGGGTATGAATCACAGCAAGGGGCGGCTGCCCTGTCATAGCGGCTACAGATCAATGATAATTACCACCTTGACATGAGTACGCTTATTACTGAACAGGATCAGGGACAGGGGCCCGAGTTGTGGTGGCCGTAGGGCCCAATCGATAGTCCCGGAATAATGGCTCTCTGGGGCCCTAGATTGGACTTTGCCACTAAACAAGCCATTACAGCTGCACGCATGACAGCTTAGGTCTAGATATGCGTCCTAACTCTCCTTCTCCTGAAGGCTTCTCTCTCAGAGCTCGCCTCACTATGGCTCCCACATGCCTCAGTACTCAATCTTGTCATGGACTGTTATGGGCAGGCGAGACACATGCCTCTGGCTTTGAGACGTGTTAACCAGAAGTGAGTGATTATGGGAAGCATGCTGCTACAACACAATGTGCTCCTGTGCAACACACCAGAGAAAGGGGCCTTGCAATGTGACCTGATGATTGCCACTGAGTACCGAGATCAAACACAGCTGCACCGGAGTGTGTCTACATGTGCATACCAACACACACGCACAAACAAAATACACAAGCAAACACATCAGTGCGTATAAGCGATGCTGATCCGTCTATGGCAGCCCTCATCTTCTTTTCTCTTTGATTTTTACCATTTCCCTCCTCCAGATCCCTTGTTTTTTTTTTTCCTCTCCTTTTTTAATCCGGTCATACCTGTAATCGGGCTCTGCGACAGGAAACTTCAGAGAATCAATTAGTCCTCGCCTCATCCGGGAGCCAAGACGATTCCTCTCGACTTGAGCCGCAAACTCCTTCTATCAGGAGTCATTCTGCCTGCCTAACACCCAGACTCCTCTCTCCTGAGCCCGGATAGGTTTGACTCTAAGCCTCTAAAACGTTGACAACCCAAAGCGCCTTTCTCTCGACAAGCCCTAACCGCCTGCCTCACCCCGGCCCCTTCTCCTCTTTCTAACCGTCATTGCTACTAAATAAAGAAGGATTTGGGGGTTTTTTTCTCCACAGCAGAACTGTGATAATAGTGCTGCGTTATGGTGCTTCATCCACAATTTAATAAACAGTCCCTTTTACAAAAAATCCCAACTACATTTTATGCTAGAGTTTGATAAGACTGGAGAAGCTGGTGACTCCGGGCCTTCCTTTGTGCTATCAAAGTTAGCCACTAAAGAGGCAGTATTGTTTGACGGTGTTGTCTTTAAAATGCCGCCACATGGCACAAAGGAAAATGCAAACCTGGGACTCTGCCGGCTACAGCGGGCCCTTGAGTGGAGTATGGAACAAACAGAACACTGAGGGGTCAGATTTAATACCCCCGCCCCTGCCTTTTGTATTCAGATTAAAGACTAAGGAGGATTTGCAGGAGCCTAGAGTCTCTTGTTTAAAGACTGTGTTCTCCACTTAACCTGCAATTTACCTGTCACTTAAACCAGCAGCAGCAATCATCCACACCTCTGGAAGTGAAAGGAGCTGTTATTTTTCTCTTGTTTTTTTTCACAACTCTGAAGAAAGGCTTTGTGCTCACTCGATCCACTAAAAGTGGCATAATGAATCCTCTGACAGATGCTGATTAAAGGAGCAGCGGCATTTTGTGAAAGATAGGTAATGCTTTGGAAATCAACACAAATGAGATTGCCGCTTGCACACACATAACTCACACGCACACACTTCTACTTCTAATAAACCAGAAATCACTTCTTCACCAGCTGGACTGTTCTGATGAGGTTGACTTCACTGTGTACTCTCTGGAGTGCCATGAAAGAGATGCCTGCAGGACACGACGCAGAAACACACTGGGAAGCCTTTTGACTTGATTTGTATTGCCAAGCTTTCTCATCTGCTCTAGTGAAAAATCCTGCCATGGAAACCTGACCTTCTTTTTCCCTCCATAACCCTCTCACAGAGGCCAAGCATGATTCATCTCCCCCAGACCAAGTCCGGGAAAGAATGAAACTGCCGTCATCTTTCTACCCCACCTCATCCATTTCATCCTCTCCTGTGAGTTGTCTTGCCCTCCGCTGGACGGCCATAATGCCCTTCTAAATCTTCCTCCTGAACAGAACTAGCAAGGTCCACAGCAGCACTAAAGTGGACCATTCGTTTTCACAGCACAGCCAAAAGGAGTAATGGGAGTGATGTTGAGACATTATCAGTCACTCACGGGCTGCCAAAGCTCTGTGAGTCACTTCTGCCCCCTTTTTTTTCAAACTACCATGTGCAGATGCCCACCAAACTGCCTCGCTCTTGATGGAGCTTTACACAAGTCTTTGATACGTCCCTTAATCTCCACTAAACTATCCCACTGGTTTTAACACCCTTACGCATTAGCCTATGTCTTATAACTTAAGAGTTTATCGTTATGCACTAAATTTAGACGCCCTTACTTAAGACTCAAGGCAGCTTGGAAGTTGTGTGCATACAGCGTGCAAAATTATAAACCTTCTGACTTAACAAAGAAACTTAACAAAGAAAATGGAAAATGTTCATTGTTTTCGAAATCACTACCTGCTGTAATTGAGCCATAACAGATTTGGAAACTCATCTGGATGCTGGAGATGATTTTCCACTCGGTTTGTAAAGACATTTAAAGGAAATTTAAAGGAAAGTAAATCTCTCTTAGTAAGCCCGAAGGGAAGGGCAAACCCGAAAACAAAAGCCACTCATCTTGTGAAACCTTCTTCTTGATTTCCTTGTGTTAAAGAGGATGTGCTGCAATTTATTTTTAGAGCGTTTCCCGTCCTGTTCTTTCCTTTTCCTCATTCCATTCCCTCTTTCTCGAAGAAGTCAGTTTTCTCTGGTGCCCGTGAGAGTTGCCTTCTTTATTCGGTGGGAACCCACCTGTCCGCCTACACATCAAACCCATCCCCGGTGGGCTTCTGTGTTAAATTCCAAAGTTAAAACCCATTACCGAGCTATCAGCCCACTCGTAATGCTGTCTAACGACCTCATTTCCCTAAGTGTCGGCCCTGTCACTCAGCAGAGACCCTGTCAGCACGGCCTCCCGTGTCCGAGGGTCCCGGCTGCTCTCAGGGCATCATCGCCACTGCCGCTGCACGCACCTCAACTCAGCCCATCCTCATCAAAAACAGGATAGAACGCTCAATCTCTAAAAATATGTCAAGGCAAAGCGACTGGGGACACAGGGGGTAAGAGACTTTGGAATGAAAGTGCTGGGTATTTCATTTACCATATCCACTCTATTAGTCAGAGCGGCACAGTCAATCAGGGCCCCATTTTGATTCGAAGGGAGTCAGGGGAGTGAATTGGGACACGGCAAAATGGCTGACGGTCACGGCGTGGCTATTCCTGCTCAGCACAAATCAGTTTTAGGAGTTGGTGTGTATAAAATGGATTATTACCATACGGATCCAACACATCGCTGCCCGTCCTTGTTAACTCAGGAGGACGCAATGAGCAGGCGCAGTGAGCAAAATGATGAGAGGGGGGTAAGGTTGAGGCTGAGAGGGTCGAAGCCGTAGGTGTAAGTGTGTGTCCGTGTGTGTGTGCGATGGTGCTGTCTGCTCACTGTCTCCTCTCCAGGTCTCCTAGTGTTTCTTTCTGTGAAATGATTTGGTAAGTATGGAACGGGGCCCCTAGGCCACACAGGCTCTGCCTCTCTTTGAGGAGTGGATAATTGACTCCTTTTCCTCCTTATAATTCATTGCTTGCATATGCCAGCTAATACAGCAACTGAAAACTGCTCTGGCCCTCATCTCCCTCGACACACACACGCACACGCACACACACATCACTGCCCAGAGGAATGAGCGACGGTGGAGACACTGAGCATAAAAAATGGGGATGACAAATGGGAGCACTTCTAGATCTATGAATGAATTATGTCTTCTAAATACCTTGAGCAGAGGCAACTGTCAGCCGTCATCTATACTAATCTGGGACAAAATATGACCAGCTCCACATTAAAAACGGAAAGAGCAGGGCTGCTAGAGAATGAGGCGAGAAATGAACGTGCAATCAGGCCATTAAAATGTGGTGTCTGATTCAGCTTTGGTGGACATTTGCACATTTATCATGAGATGGAAATATCCCCCCTCCCCTTTGTCATTTTAATGCAGTCCCTTCCATTCAAATAGATTAGGATTATGCCAACAGGACAGAGATATCATTTGTTTTACAATAGCAGAGTCAGCACTCACACCAGTCATTAGGAATTAGAAGAAGGCGGCCGCTGTTTGGAGGGACAGTTCACAAACTGAAAAGAAGGATAAAATTAATGGCACTTCATCTTCAGAGGTGGGATATATTAAACACCCCGTTTCCCCCAACAGCAGAAGTGGGATGGAAAGACAAATGGCTTATGCAAGATGGAGGAGGAAACTATTTATGAGCTGTAACAAGTTCAGTGTGTATGAGACACACTGGGTCACTCACCTGGTGATGATTATGTTCACAGAGGGATGCAAAGACACGGTAACCTTGCTATTGTTCTAGCTTCCTGTTATCTGGGAATGTAGTGTATTACCTGTGGGAAATGCATTTTTACAGGCAGCAGCTCTGAGACAACCTGGACGTAGTTCAGAGCCACAGGAGGATCACAGGAGGCCCAAGGACGATGCAGCACAGCCACCAACAGGAAAGCACAGATACAGGCCGTGATGCATTCATGGTCCACGCACTGTGAATGTGAGAAAAAATAATAATAACTGTGACCACTCATCCCGTGTAATGAAAAGTTCATTATGTTACTAACATGATAACAATATTCTATATTGATTAAAGAAAAAAATCAGCAGGTGGATAGAGTATTTAATTAAAAATAAAGCCTATCACATTTTATTAATTGGCTTTTAAAGTTTTTTTGCTTGATTCATTTTCTTTATTTCACATTAAACAAATGTGTGAATTAGCAGGTTATGCCGTTATGTTTTTAAAATCCAAGCCCTCAAACATGTTTTGTACTGAATTACTTTGTTCCACACAAAGAGGCACTAGAAAAAGATGCAAAAAGAAATCTATGAAAAATGCAGATGAAGGCGTATACAGGCGTCAAATGTAAATGTTAGACTTCTGCTATAAAATAATTTCACTCTGTGAGGATGATACTAACTTTAAATTTTAAATTTTCTGCAAAAGTGCAGTTTAAAACTTCTGAAGCATGGACCTGTGCAGTTTTAAATTTGTGTTTTTTTATTCATACTTGCCCATTACGTTAATATTAGAACGAGAATGTCTTAATTCTGCGGTATTCATTTTGCTAGGTTGGGGACACTTTATGTTCTTCTGAGGTACAAACTAGGAAAAGCGTCAAATTCTTAAACTTTTTAGAGTTAAATTTTAACTTATTACTAATTAAATGTTCTTCAGCACCACATTAATCCCAAATAACCACCCACCCCTCCAACAAAAGAAGAAGAAGAAAAAAGAAAGGTTAGTGTACCTTGGAATTGTTATCGCACCCAGAAACACGGTGAGAACGACGATACTGCCCTCTAGTGTCCAAAAAGAGCATTGCATCCCATACACGCCAAGAACGAAAATAAATACTTTTCCTCAGTTATCTGACTTGGGGATGGTCATATTAGCGTTTTTGTTTTTGTTTGTTTTTTATGGTGATAATCTGAACACTAAATATAATTCATAATCCATCCATCTGCACAAATCATCAGACTAGGCTAACACAAATAACCGTTCGCACTCAAACCAATGGGTAATTTAGGATGACCAGTTACCCCAACCCAACTGATTTTGACTGCAATAAGCTGCCACAGGAGGAAATGTGCTAACTCCACACAGAAAGGCCTCGAACAGATGGTGGAGTCGAACCAGGACAACATGATCAGATCGAGTCCGTCACAGTCTTGGATGGGAGAGCACGAGGTAATAATTACTCATTATAATTATTAATTACCGCAATCCATGTAAAAGACTCACCGGTGACATACTACACACTCCTAGTGCATGGATACAAGATCAATAACAAACTCCAATTTTGTGGGAATTTCATTGCACACTTAAAGCTATGTTTACATATTGGGTCAATGAACGGCGCATAATGACACCCACCCTGCAAAGGCCATCTTGCAAGATTGCTGGTAACCCAGCAGAACCAACTTTATAAGCTTTGGGTGTGTTTCAAAGATAAAAAAAATCTTGGCTTACATAATATAAAGTACTGTCCAACAGTCCTTTAGTTATCTAGGTGTTTGTTATGCCATCTGTAGACTTATACATACAAAAGGCAATAAAAGGAAAGTCCCATCACTTGCTTAGTATATAGCAAAGAATTACTTGGAGAAGCTTTATACAGACCTAATACAGTCTTAATACTTACCGATGAATCAAAAGATTCAGGGTCTGGGCACAGTACTGTTCGTCCCATGACTTGGAGTACTAAGAAGAGAATAGCGGATAATTTATCACTACACACAGTACAGCTGCTGGCTATAATGCTAGGTTTAGAGTGGATATACGTAATTATTGCATCTGCATTACTGCATTTATCAGCGCTGATGGGTACTCGATCTGGGAAATCGTGCAGATTAGATGTTCGATATAAAAAAATATGAGGGTATATTTAAGTGGAAATCAACAGTCTTTCCAACCGTAAAAAATGTATTACCAAGAAGCATTGTTACAAAAAGGGAAAATCGCTCAAACTTCCTTACGTTTTGTCCCAAGTTTATAAAGCAGTGATATACCGATTTTCCTTTTATCCACAGGGTGGAGTCATGAGATCAGATTTATCTCCCAGCTGAGCCGAACTCTTTTTAAGCTGATTTTAACTTTGAATCAAGCAATGAACATTCAATTTGAACCATTGCTCAAATTAAACAAACTTGCTACTCTTTAGGTAAATTGTATCCACTTTGGCTAGACTCTGCTTGTATCTCTGTGTCCAGATATAAAAACTGTCAGACATCGACCTTAATGGGGTGAAAGATGATGAGACGATTACTCACTTTTATTTGGCTTTTATTATTTGGCTGTTAGGTTTTTTGAGTAGAGGAATATTTTACAGCAATGTTCCTGCAGCAGTGTGTTGATGTGTAGGAAATACATATTAAAGTGTTTAATATTTGAATGAAAGAATAAAAAGTAAATCTAAAGATGTTTTGTGCTTGTGTGGAGTCGGAGAGATATGAGATCATTTACTGTGAAAAAGTGAAAAAAGACGTCATCATCAACAGAAAGTATCATGAGTAAAATTAAAATACGTCTGCTGGCTGATATATTGCTTTAAATGGCATTACACTGTTATTAATGATGATGCATCATTACAGTGTGTAAGTAATATTCTGGTGAAAACAATTAGATGATTTTCTTCAGTGGCTAATGGATCCCAAAGTGTCATTCTTGACTTTTATGATTAGGCTTTACACGTAGCTGCAAACGTTTTATAGCTTTGCAAAGACAGCTAATTTACAAATAATATATTACCATCAGTTCAACTAGAATAGATTAAAGCTACTTTATAGGTTGAGTTTGCAATACTCTTAAATTAAAGTTTAGAGTTGTGGCACGATTGCTCCATTTTTCTAACAAAATTAATTGTACGCTTTTATGAATAAAACTCATTTTGTTTCTGCTTTACTTGATTTTCTCTCAAAAGTCACCATTTGTGTTAGACAGGGAGTGGGGTGCTCCTTGAGATGATCTTGACCTGTGTCCAGTACAGACAATAAATAATTCCTATTCCTGGAGGCTTCTGTGGGAATTCTTCCACTATTATGATCCCAGTGACACCACAGGTCAGAGAAAATTTCCAGTCATTGCTTAGCCTCAGAGCCTCCTTCATGTTCCAGTGTGCCTCAGAAAGCTGCCTGCCGTTTGCTGCACACTGTGCTCTGGCACGAGGCTTAGAAATGCCTCGATCCTGAACAGAGAGAATAAGACCAGAGCACCAAGCTGGAAATGCACATTCCTGCAAGCCTTCCTAATAACAACAAAAAGGAGACGTAAAGAGAAACTCCACGTGTTACGGTAAAAAGAAGCAGCTGCAAGAGAGTAGTTCAATTACATTACATTTTATTTATATAGGACGAATTCACAAAAACACTTGCCTTAAGGTGCTTTATAATGCAAGTTACAGACTACAGTATTCGATAGAAAACAACAATTACACAACCACCTATGATCCAGCACTTGGCAACAGGGATGGGCAACTGGGTATACACAATGGGAGTACGACCTGGTACACAGGAGGCTTATCTGGTGGTGGTTAGGGTTAGAGATGCTAAGCATTTTGTTGAAGTGACCAGGATGGACAAGATTAGAAATGAGTATATCAGAGGGACAGCGGTTTGGAGACAAACGTAGAAAGGCGAGGCTGAGATGCTAGGGATAGGCTGGGATAGAGGCAGATGATCTGCTATAGCTATTCCTAAAGCGGCCAGCCAAAAGAAGAAGATGATATCTATGGATAAAACAAGATCAGATGTGCCTTGGAATGGTGATTTGTTCAGGGTTTAGCTCACCTCTCATCCGTGATAGTGGGGTTAGGATCAAGTCTGGATGGTTGGATGGATGGAAGTATTCTTTTTACATAAAAATTGCTCAGTTACATTAACCTTTGCTGAGTTAAACCCAGCCCTGCACTAAATTAATCCTGCTGTGCCATTCTTCAGAGCAGCATGACCTCATTACTACTTGAGCTGAGGTTGCCAAGACATGTCACCTTTTTTACAGAAACAAGTCGTTGAATAACTACAGACACCCACACAGCCTGCCTGTATCCACTCAAAAAGCACTCCAATAACAGTGGGCGTTGGCCACTGTGTTATCTTTTCCTGTGGTTTGATTGTGTGAGGGGATCACGCTGTATTTGAGGACAGCTGATGTAAAATGATGAGTAAACAGGGCTTTCGCATTTGCCGGCAGCTGTTGGGTCAGACGCCAAATGATGGGCAACGTAGCCGTTTCTACAGTCCCTGCTGGGGTAACTCAGATAACAAATGACTTATCATCACAGCCTGTGCATCTTTCTCATTTAGCCAGACATAAATGCTACTGCAGTTCTAATGGCTTTGTTTCTGTGTATTCTTCACAAAGGGGGTCAGTAGAAGTATTAATTATTATAATTTGCTCAAGATAGCATCCTTAATAGTTTTAGTAAGCTGTCTGAACAGATACACTATATACTTCTGTTCAAGTAAAGAGTTATCTATATTTATAAAATATACAGGGGTCCCAAGCATGTATTAGCACCTGTAGCAATCATGCACAACAACATAAGTAAAGACATTCACAAAACACTCCTGAATCTATTTTAACACAGCTCAAGGTTACACCATCACTCAAAGCAGCTGGTGCAGGAAATAAGAAGAAGAAAGAAAAGTTATGTTGAAGTGTGTAGAAAAGCTGGGACTGCGTTCACTCGGCTTACACAGGTGCAGCTTTTATAACTCAGAGTAGCTTGCCTGGATGCATTGATCCTCCTTCACAAAGGTGGCAAGCACTAACCAAAGTCAATCCATAGGAAATTAATACACAATGAATACACAATAACTAGATGTATTCTACAACAAGAACTACATAAAACAGGCACTTGGATTACGGTATCATCTCCTTCCCTGTTTCATTTCCTGGAAAGATAATGTACATCCTGGGACAGGGCAGTAAAAGTACAACTTCCTGAAACACACTGAATAATTATCAGGGAGTTTGCACAACACATTTACGCTAACAGGCTGATTCTGCAGGCCTTTTCGCTCTTGTATCATATTACCACGCCACCATTCTAGTTACTTAAGCCATGTGTTATTTGAATTTACCAGCTTTGGGATAAATAAAGTACAACTTAGCTTATAACTTATAGTAGCAATTAATCCTGGCAGTCACGCCAGACATATTTATCCAGCAGTGTAAACAGAACAAAGTCCACGCTATGTAGTGATCTGATCAGGCAGCGTCTGTGTGGAAGTGCTCTCCTTGCAGTCGGAGCTCAGAGTGGGTTTATCTCCAATAACACCAGTGCCACAGGTCTCTGATGTGTGCTGCTCAGTGGCTTCATCCTGACAGGAAGGCAGAGCAGTGGCTTCCCCTTGGATGGAGCTGGATTTGTGAGATGAGCTAGGGGAGTTGGTGGGGCTGAGCTGGACAGCTGTCGTGTCCTGAAGCGTGTGCTCGCTTGTCTCCATCTCAAAAGCAACTCCCCCCATCCTCATCAGCGCCCATTTCTCACCTCCTTTGGCCTTATGGGCAGTGTGGGCTTGAGGTCTCCTGCTGATGACACAGCAGCCTGTAAAGAAAGCCAGCGCTATGAGTAAAAGAAGAGGCCCAATGAAGATGGGAGGATTGCTTGTAGGGATGAAGGTACCAAAGGCAAAAGCTCCCACTAGGGTGATGTTGATGCCAGCCAGCATGATGCACAGCCCACAGGCGCAGCACAGGGCTGGAGAGGGCAGGCTCTGGTGCCTCAGAGCATGCTGCTCAGGGGTCTTCTTGGGAGCAGATGAACTGGAGTTTTTTTCAGGTAGCACCATGTCTCAGGAGAGCTCAGAGAAGCTGTTGATCGGATAAATGGCTGAAAATAGATAATTTAAACTCTTTAGAAAGAGAGGCTGAAAAGTAGCATGACGCATTTTAGAAGCAGTGCAAATGTTTTAAAGCCTTTTAATTCTTGTGATATTTAACTCTGGCAACTTTTTTCTTCCAAAGTAATTTTTTAGTTGTTAAAAAACTGTAAGCATTCCCCTCTAATTAAACGCATTAGTTATGAGACTTTAAACCTGAACAATATTAAAGCGCGGATACAATTCATCTATGGCAACAACGCTGATAATGCCAAGTGAGAATCTGCAAATATAAAAACACAGTCTTGTTCTCTCGCCGATGGTCCACAGACACACACAAACCTGAAAGCAACACTTGCTGCACCATTCTGTGTCGCTTACCTTAAATCGGACACATGACTCTGGCCGTTTGGGCGCTTTGTCCGTCTGTCATGTTGCACAGGAGCCGCGGGTGTGATCTGCTCCTCCTGCAGGTGAACAGCGGAGTGATCTGCAGCTGATGCACTGCTGAATATCGGCCACTGGCTGCGCTGTGGAGCTGCTTCAAACAAACAGCCCAATCACAGCCATCTCTGAAGTGCTTAAGCTTTTAACGTGTCACATTCAGGGTGCTCTGGGGAAAGTGGAAACACACACACCAATGCACTCCTACATCTCTCAGATGTTTATTTCCTTAAATCTAAGAATGGGAAAAGTTTGTGAAACCTGGGGGTTATTAAAGTGTAAAAAAAAAGGCTCGAGATTATGGCCTCGCTCCTTTCTCCTTTGCTTTTCAAAGAAGTCTTAGCAAGGACACAGCATCTGTGTTTCTTACCAGTGTGTGTACAGGATATTCACCATCTCCTGTCCCCTCCTCATCTGTTCAGTCCAAAACAATGAGTTTATCACTTCTGACTGAAATAAATCTTTGTAAACTAAAGCACATCTGCTGCAGTGGAAAACAAAAATCCATTTGCTCACTTCTCGTGAACAAGACCTTTGAGTGCACAGCACAGTAATATTGTCTTGATGTAACACAGCTTAGACAAGAGGAGACACTGAAGAGCTTTTTATTGAGAACACAACATGCCAGTGAAAATACGCTCTACACATGAGAGCTTTATGCATAGGACCCCATATGAGCTTTGACACATTTCAGAGAGACTCTATAATCGCATACCAATTACTGCATCTCATTCTAGGCCATTTCAAGTAGACGGAGGGAAACAAACAGCTTCTTTTATGATTCATACAAGAAGTGTGGGGGCTTTAACATAGCAAGCAGTTGTTTCCTAACATGTGTATTCATTCTGAGCAAATCTCCATCAATTCATGCCAGCCTATGAAGGCCCTTAGTTGCTATAGGGATGGGTTGTCCATGGCAACAGTGTGAAATAAGGGAATGAGTTAGCACTGGCACATAAACTTTGTAGGGTATGGTAAACAGGAGCCTTTGGAGATCCCATTCAAACACAGACAGTCTAAATTATAAGACAACAAAGAAAAAGTAGCTTCTTCAAAAAAAAAAATTTTTTTTTTAAAACTTAAAGGATAAAAATCAGAAAGAATTCTCAGTTCGTCCATAACAGTTTCCATTGGCACAGACACAAAATCAAAAAAAAAAAAAAAAACCACACAGGGACAATATAAAACTGTTAAAAAATATTTTTTTAAACTCACTTCACAGAATAGAATCACGTATCTCACTAGTGCAACATAAACTATTCTCCAATCCCTTTAAACCAGCCATGCAGGGCTTGTAACAGGTAGATTACACAGATATCATCAACAAGTGCTTGTGATGCAAATCTAGAACAAGGCTTCACCACTGCTAAATGTTTCTACTGGCTTTCAACCGCTTTCCCTCCCAGTGACACTTATCTGAAGCAGCAAAAGATCTCTCTTAGTCCCTTTCTAGTTTTTTAAGCCATCCCATTTGCTTTAGCTGCAGCTCTCTCGAGCCCTGGCAAACCCAGTCACTGCCGATTGATCTAAACCAGCGTGCCAGCCCAGGAATCAGGAACATTACAAAATACAGAGACCATACCTGCTGCACACACGGTGAATAGTCTTTGTGTGTACACATTAACATTATATATAAAAGTCCCACGGTTCAGCTTTAAGTCTCATGAACTGCATAAAACTTAAAACAAATGCAATTTTCACATTTCAAGTAATTTAGACTTAAAAATATATATAAGACCACTAAGACAATAAGAAATTAAGCAAACCTCTTGGAATAATCTGCATCACAACACCAAACATGACCTCCAATGAGAAGTTATAGCAAAACCGCTGAAAAGATAAATACTATTTTTAAGTGTCAAAATCATATCATTGGTGAAGCTTTAAAAACACAAGAACCTCCCATTCTGGGCAAACTAAATAAGATATTTATTTTAAAGTACATCAGTGCTGCAGGTAGCTTGTATTGACATGAAAGAAAGGAAGAAAAAAAACTTTAAGATCCAGCCACACTCTCAGGTAGTCATGAAGACACAGCTCGACAAAAGAGTCAACAGGTAAAACAGGGGAAAGGCCCAGTTTAACCCTCAGACTCCTCTAAGTGTTGTCTGTTTTATCATTTAAATCACATACATTCACACATAAAAATCATATGTATATAAAAAAGAAAAGGAAACATGCTTTAAAAAAGCAACAAAAAATCCATTTTCTTTAGTCACTAAAAAGCTTTCAAATAAAATAACTAATTCACAGCTGTAAAAACAAGAAAAGTAAAAAAAAATCTCCCTATAAGACGATATTGCATTAAAGCAGCAGCAGCTGCTGCTGCGTAGCTGTCCTGATTCTTAAAATGCTGTTTTTGGTGATGATATGTATTTTAGTAAAAACTGCTGGCACTGAGAGCAGTTTCTGGTGTTTTGGGTAACAATGACTAACCCAACCTGTGAAGACAATATGTAAATTTCTTAAAGACAAAGTTGTTCTGAAAGAAAATCAAACCTTTTCTAAAAATACTCAGGCAGCTTAAAGTATCTCCTGGTCAAATCCTGGAAGTTTTACTGTTTTCTATTAGTAGGCGGAAGCTGAGGTTTAACTGCACACTTGATGTTCAAACTCTCACGGATAAGACTACTGGCCAAGGAGAAGACTTTCAACAACAGAAACACTTTTCATACTGTGTGACTGATCCTACAAGGCTCCCTATAAAAATAAAAGTCCACACAGAAGGTAACTAAAATTATTCAGATAACATGATAAGGAAGTTAAGGACCCTCAGGCTGTGGTGTCATCTGAAGCGGGTGCAAAGTCTCCGTGCCGGAGAGCACTGGACTGTGCCCGTCTGCGAGCCAGCCTGGAGTTAGAAGGAGGAGAAAGCCTCATGGAGCAAACAATGGCTCCGACGTCCTCCCGCTGCTCCTCGTGCTGGGATAGCTGCCGGTTGAAGGCGATGGCTTCTGCTGCAAACTGGGTCAGATCTTTGGTGCTGCTGTTCCTAGAACAAGAAAGAAGGCAGAAAAAGATATGAGACATCTAAGCACACTTCTGCCACTTCTCACTTTAATAATGTGATTAGAATATAGTATCCTAGATCCTTATTTCATCTATCCAAATATTTTACATCTCAAAAAAAAAAAAAAAAAAAAAAAAAAAAAAACCCATCTTGAAGCATAGAGAACCTTAAATTGTTCTCAAAATTTAACAAAAAAGTTGTTCATAAACAAAGGTATGTGCAGAAACTCTAGTTTCCTATGAAAAACCACAAACACTAAAGGTCTGACTCTACTTCAACCACAGAAACAGAGGTAAAATAAAGACAGACCTCTGCAGAACACGAGGAGTTGGAAGACCTCTCTCTGGAGCATTCTGTAAAGAAAGAAAAGAAAAAAAATTACTCACAGCTTGAAAATAAGGACAGTAATTGCAGCTGTCTAACATTAGACAAGTAGTGCTCAAATGTAATTATACCCACCCCCTGCACCCAAGGGTGCTTGAGGACCTGAGCAGCACTGAGGCGCAGAGTGGCGTCCCGAACCAACAGCTTTGATATGAGGTCCTTGGCGCCCACTGTGATGTGGGCCCAGTCCTTGTCTGGAAATTCATATTTGCCCTGCTGGATGCTCTCAAACAGGTGACTCTGAGAGGAGAGGATCAAATAACATCGCCTACTGATAAGTACATGCTATCGTTTCCACACACACACACGCACACGCACACCATGTATAGTGCATTATTGTGCTGCATTCATTCTTTGTAATAGTGTCATTACAAAGTTGTCATTCTGTTGTGCATTATAAATTCAGACCTCCCACGTTCTTTACAGAAGTGAGCTTTTTCTCCACGCAGCACAAAATTCAATAAACCAAAACTCAGCTCAAGCTAAGATAATGGAAGAAGAACCGACAAAATCCATCTAGATGAAGTGAAAGCTAAAACAAGGTTTTCCCTGGTAAACCTACGGAACCTGTTCCCATTTCTTCTCAGCCCAAATACTCTACTACTTAAAAAATACCCAAAACTCTGTACTGAAAGTGTTTGGCTTTTCTGAATAATTCACATAAGAGCATTTGACATACGGGTCAGCAGCTAAAGCCAAATCAGCCGTAGTGCTCCTATGCATCCGCTTTTCTAATTTTTTTATTTTTAAAAAGAGATTTCAACCTACATCTAAGCCTAACTTAACCTACAACCTACATCACTAATTATGTTTCTTAATTAAGACAGTATACAGCAAAAAAAGAAAAAAAATTCTTATATTTCCCAGAATCCAAGTTCAGATACTAAAATGTCTCATCTCGTCCCAGAAACCATCTAAACTCCACACAACCAGACTATGCAAAACAGAAAATATTCAACTGAAATGTGTAAAATAATCATTTTAGTTATTTTATTTGAACTGTCTGCCATGGACATGATAATCAAAGAGGTCAGCATTAAGATGAACAAGCTGTAATGCCAGCTAAAGGAGACAAACTACGAAATTACTATTAGTTTTATTGTTGTTCTTTTAACACCTCTAGTCTGTAGTTTTATATTGTTTATAATGTCTTCATTTCAGAATGATAAGCGGGGACACACAGTGAATCTCTGTGGTGCAAACACTGCTGAGCTGAGCAATTATCCATGGGATGAACACTAAACAACAGTGCTTATTGGAGGGGGCATACCTGGCATGTTCTGCATCTTTCTCCCCGATCCCAGCCACAGTCAGAGCCACAGTGTCCTATGAAGGGTGGGCTGCCGCTCAGTAAGATGTAGAGGATGACTCCGAGGCTCCACAGATCACAGCGTTTGTCGTAGAAGGAGGCCTCATCAGTAAACACCTCAACTACTTCTGGAGCCATGTACTCTGCTGAGCCACACTGAGAGAGGGCGAAGATTAAAAACAAAGAAGAGGCAACTCAGTGTAATCCCTTATCAGTTAATTGGACAATATTATGTGTCTATACGTGGCCGTTAATTTAGAATTAGACACTTACTGGTGTTGTGAGCTCTGGGGTTGTTATGGGTGTACAGGCACTGCTGAGCTTTACTCCACTTCCTAGATCAAAGTCACAGATCTTTACTGGCGACACCTAAGTAGAAAGAGAGTAAATACATATATTATGTTGTTAAATTATAAACCTTAAGGGATAATTAATGCCTTTCTCAACTCATTAAATGCCAATTACCTGATCAGTGTATTCACAGAGTATGTTTTCTAGCTTAAGGTCTCTATGGGCAATGCCTGCAAACAAAAACCAAAAACACTGTCACCTTTACACTCAAGAAAGAAAACGAAACATCTATTTCCTTTGGATTTCAGCAGAACACCTGCTTGAATTTTGACCTACCTTTTGTGTGTAAAAAGTCGAGAGCTTGGGCAATGTCTTTCACTACCTTACTAGCCTCCAGTTCATCAAAGTGCTTTCGGTTTTGGATATGTGTAAGAATAGAACCTGCAGAAAGAGAAGAGAATCACTCACGGGTATATTTGTGCGCTCATAATGAGCCATCTGGAAAAAGCTCTGTTTGCATTACATAAATGCTGTGTTAATTATTCACACTTACCACCACGCAGCTTTTCAAATACCAAATAAAAGCAGTTGTTGTCCTCAAAGAATTCGATCAATTCCAAAATATTCCTGAACAACGATATGTTTAGGTGATTAGAATTTTTTTATTTTTTATTCTGGATATGTTTTCTTTTTAAAAAAAATATTAATCAGATAAAAATCAACTCACTTATTTCCTTGACACTGATAAAGAGTCTCCACTTCTCGAAAGACTCTGCTGCGGCTGTGTCCTGCACTCTTTTCTATGATCTATGAAGGCGAGCAGCAGAAATTGTGATTCAATGGACATTTTGATTGACTTTAAAAAAAAAAAAAAAAAAAATGTAGTACAGCTTTAAAGAAAATGTTGCCATTAAAGAGCAACCCAACCTGTTCAAATGACATTTTAATTTGGCAAAACTGTCCTTTATTTACCTTCACGGCATACTCATGTCCATTCTGCAGGCTGATACATCCTTGAACTTTAGCATATGCTCCCTGGCCGAGCACCTCATGAGTCAATTTGTAGAGATCTGAAGAAAATATAAAGTGTTGGTCAATTTTCCTGCTTTCACATGTACTGCATGTGTCTCAGTTTTAGCCTACTTACCATCAAAAGTGCCAGTGGAGCTGTCTGTCGCTCTAGTTCTTTTCTTCTTCTTTCGTTTACCTGTATCTGGGATGTTCACTGGCTGGCTTTTTTCACACTCTGTAGAGGCAGAAATGAATCCTTACACACAAATTAAAACGTTGCAATTTTTTGCACAGCGCTCTCGCTTTGTAAAGTTTACAAAGCTATAGGAATGCTATAAAAAATAAAGCATTTATACCTGCTGGGTCTTGGGAAAGATTTTGTCTCTCCTCTGAGGTATTTCTGTTCTCCTGAATGCTCCCACAGTTTTGCCCTACTTGGCCCAAAGCCAGGGAGTTACCCTGTTACAGAGAAGGAGGCCACATGGGGGACAGGGGGAGGGAATAGTGCAAAATCAGCCAGAGTAATCAGGTGTTGGTACAGTAGAGAAAAAGCAAATGAAAAAAGCAAAAAGGAAAAATTCGCTTCGGCCTTGGTAAGAAATACTAAAAATAAACACTAATCCATAATATAATAAAATGTTCTATCCATATCATAGGCTTGCAATTGTAAAATGGCTAACTGCAGTTATAGGGATGCATCACCACTATTTTGATCATTACAACCACCTATGGCAATCTGCCAAAACAGTGGTCAATATGATAATACTGGAAACCCCGTGACAGGCCTTATCTGGACCTTACCAGAAACATTTAAACAACAGGGCATGGTGCTTTGATGAAACTACTGTGCACTACTTTCTGGTCGTTTTATCTTATCAGACATGTTTCAGGAAGTCATAGCTTTTGGAATCACCACTAATCATAGAGTAGATCAAAGCTACCTGGAGGGAGGGCTGGAAGGGTTGCAACTCCGTCATCACGCTGTGCCTCACCATATCTGCCAACTGCCACATACAAATATAGTTAGTCGCGTTAATATACGTAACAACTAAATACAATGCAGTGATAAGGCAAAAGGCTAGAGCAATGGAGAAGACACCACCCAGCGTTAGCTTATGTGTTCCAGTTTCCTTTTTCTTTCACTCTTTGGTATTACATTGTGTATCGCTCTGAGTGTGTTTTTAGTGTTCATCTAAATGACCGCAGAATATTCACTTACAGCAAAGTTTATTGAATTAGTTAGTTCACACTAGTTAAATGCTATGTTTCGGTTAGAAAAAACATAAAACATTGATAATTAGCTGTTAGCTAATGGAGTTATACCAGCAGTTTGTACCGATACTAAAGTTAACAACTGTGTGTACTGACAGTCAACAACGTCCACTTAGATAATTACTTAACATTAGCAACGTTGTCCTAGTTACCATGAGGGGATTCTGTATAAAAGATCATTACGGCATTACAAAAGCCAGAGCTAGCGGTGGCTGTTGTTAGCCCAAGCTAGCAAGAAACAACCCATAGATAGCCTACTAAATCGATTTACATGACCAGTTGCTAACTGTATTCAGAGACTGTTTAAGCAACGTTAAAATAAAACCACAAATGCAACAAACCCTTCTAACGTGGACTCCACGCCAGCCAAATCCCTGCAGTCAAAGCCTGTGACAGCTGATGTAAGCTCCCATTGCTTTCTGTTATCAATCAGTCCAAACAGCTGATGACGTACTGGGCGGGAAAACGCGAGAGCAGACGTTTGCCCCGCCCCTTTCCGGATTCCCTCCTCTCCCATTGGTAGCGTGACCTCACTGATGCAACGTCACTTGGCAGGGTTCGTCACCACGCCTCAGTCCACGTAGTGGGGATTTTTGGTGCATGATGATGGCCTTTATTTATCCATGTAACAGGTTTGGCAAGTGAGCAATGATAATAAGTATGTTATATCTATTGTTGTTGTTGTTGGGTTTCTCTTTTTCCATCCTGCTGCGAAAATGAAAACGGACGCGACTGACTGATGGGAAGAACTTTTATGCCCTTAAATCAGATTTTAAACAGTAAAAACACATCGTACAAAATACAAACTCTGGTCAACAAGAAAACAAACAATGCATCAAAACTTACACGAAGATAAAACATATACATGCACAAGAGGAAAGACAGAGTACAGGAGATGCAGTGTATAAAACAATACAGAATAATAACGAGGAAACTCACAGCACCATAATGAATGTGAAGTGAAAAGTTCTGTAAAGGAACTTTGCCACCATCTGCAGAAGTCTACTGAGTTTATGGGCCATGTCGTATATGCTTGGAAACCACTCATACACTCTGTCTGGAGTGTTTTGATGCGGAAGTTTTCTCAAGGGGCTCAGATAACGTCATAATGTAAACTCCTTTGTCCATGTGGCTTTGTCTAATTGCATATCTTCTCTGTCATCTCTTTCTGCAGGAAAAGAAAAAGAGGAGATGTTAATAGATCAAGTCTAATATATTGTTTGAGAAAATGAATATTTACACCGTCATAATGGAGAACACCGATTCTGAGAAAGAAAGCAGTTGCTCCTTGAAGACTAAAAACAAACATAATTTCCTGGGGCACAAAAGGTGGGGCAATAAAACAAGGTCTATTCAAAAGATTTATCTTTTATGCAGCGTGTTGACATTAATGTCTTGTCCCTGTTTTCACATTGCAGGGGGAATTATGCAGCCCAAGCGTGGTAATGATGATAACTGCAGCTTTTTATTGACACTTGGAACACCATTCCCCATCAGCTCACATGCGATAGAGGCTCCTTTGTTGGAAAACAGCAACAAGTACAATCTTTAATCACATGACTATCCAAAGTCAGCAGATTCTCTTATGAGTCTTTTCTCATCAGACCTAGCCATTTCCTGGATACATTTTGTTCATGATGGAAAACTGAGTGAAAACTAATTAAATTCGTGAGTCATACGGAATATATTATCTTAGTGAGAACACTATGAGCTTTTATTGTCGGTGCCTTCTATTTATGTATGCTGAACTGGAAAACACACCTACTCAAAGATGAACAATAAGCACATCAAACATTCACGCAACTGGGATAAAGTTGGCAAGGTGGTAGATATTCTCTGCTAGACTGACAGTTCCTCCGTTACAAAACCTCCATCTGATTCTTTTTCATATGCATCCTCACTTCACACTCATACATCTGATGTCTCACCAGAGGCTCCAGTTCAGAGTGATCAATGAGGTTGAACTCTGAGATGAAATAATAATAGTGTTTGTAGCAAGTATTGATGTGGGCCTCTGCACCCATACTGCAGATGCTGTCAAAGTGATGGATGTAAACGTGCACAAACACCCGGAAGAGACGGCTCAGGATCTTCTTGCACACCTGCTGGAAGTTCTTGGGGAAAGGTACTCCTAGGATGAAGAAGGAAAACAATAAGAAATAAAAGGACTTCTATTCAGAAGCTGGTTTAATAAAATAATAGATTTGGTAAAGGAAACTGTAGGACTCAATTGTAAATGGATTTACCATGCATGCAGATTTAAAGTGCATTATTAATCATGCTTATCTACAATAGGGCTATTAATCTACCTCATTTCCTAAATAATCTATTGAGTAGTTTGTGTTTCAATTCCAAAAGACCTTATAAAAATATCTGTGTTTTGTGCTGAAGAGCTGAAAAGGCCCCGTGAAGAACAATCTAATTATTCGTATTTAATTTCTAAGCAAAGGTGCAGCGAAGACAGTATTGCTGTCTTATTCTCCCTCAGGTCCATGGGGGATTGTGATAACTGAGCAAAGGGAGGGACAGAAACACCCTGAAGGAGTTGTCAAGCACTAACAGACAACCAAAACCCATTCACACTCGTGGGAAATGTTGAGTTTTCATCATACCTGACTAGCATGTCTAGGCTTGATATAAGAAAAGAGAAGTCCCAGAATGTCAGTGCTAACCACTGCGCCACAGAGAGGCTCTGAGCTCACGCTGCTGTGACGCATGAAGTTCTCACCTCTAATTTAACACTATGATCACCTAGTCAACAATCCCCTCTAAATGTCAACATTTTATTGTCTAATTAACCTCTCCTTGAACTCAATCATTGCATTTGAGAGCTTAATGAAGGAGAGCACCTCTGCACTCTGTGCTGACACTTTAATATAAAATCTCTGCAGCCAACACTCAGTCATGTATTAGCTTACGCACTCAAGAGCAGTCCGATGGTTTCATTTGTAAACTCCTCACACACACCTACTCTTGTGGGGAAGATTTCCTCATTATTGATTAGTGACTCTATCCAGTCCATCAGCAGATTCATGTACTTGAGAGCAGGCAGCTTGGTGGGTCTCTTGTAGTCTTTACCATCCTGCCATCTGTACTCATACCTCAGTCCCCCAGACATGATAGGGCACGTGCGCTCGCTGCAGTACTCGCTCACTGTGCCATAGATTAGGTTAATTCTGTTAAAGAAATCCACCACGTGAACAGCAATCCAGTCATTGAGGTTCTCGCCTTCTGGGAGCTGAACTACTTTCCTCAGGTCCAAGCCAGATTTGAGCGAAGCCTGGGCCTTCTTGTACAGTTCAAACCGCTGCGTACCGGGCTCAAAGCGCTTCTTTGGCCTAAATGTTTTGTCTTTGCTAAACACTTGACCAAGACACAATGCCATTGACTCAGTTATTTCCCCTGAGATAAGGGGAGAATGCGCAACGGTGAAAAATAGTTAGGTTGGAGTATGAGAACGTGTAGCCTTCCTGGGAGAGGGGAACCGGTCGGATTTCAGCTCTTGGAATCAGGTCACAGGTGGTCAGCGACTGTCGTGTAAAGACTGCAAGGAGTTCTTGTTTTCATTTGGTGCGATGACACTGTGAAGATAATAACAGGCATGTTAAACCTTATGTGGTCATTTTGGGGTGAATAAAACATAAAAGGTAAAAAAATTCATGCAATATTCAATGACAACAATTGTTATAGCTACCATAAAGTAAAAACAAAAACAAAAAAACCCTACATTTTCCTAAAGAAGACCAGCTAAAATGTTTTTTTATAGTCACAGCTGCTCTTTGTGAACCAAATGACCTTAAAGCAAAGTTTTCAGTTGCAGCTATCAGTAAAAATAGCAACATTTTCAGTCTGCTGTACCAAAAGTCAGGCCACTTGAGTCAGGCGTAACTGGGAAAATGATTGGTATGTTGTGATCCACTAAAGATTAAACTGTGAGAGAAAATGTCCTGAGTGAAATAGTTTTAATGCTCTTAAAGGCAGAACTAGGACTTTAATTTTTCTTTTTTTTGTGGGGGGGTGGGGGGTGCACTAAATATAGATAGAAAACTGCCCATTCTTGTTTGACAAAGTGGATATGAAACTAAATTAAAAGTTTAGGGATATTTTTTGTGCAAAGCTATTGTCCATCTGCCTGGTGATTTGCTTGTATTGGGAGCATGACTTCACAGGTTTTAAATGTCATGGTAATGAAGCAGTAATGATTGCGTATTTTATTTGATATAATATTAACTTGGAGGATTTATTTTAAAGCAAGAAGATGGACGGTTACATTTTACAGTCTCAAATATATTTTTTAAACGCGTTAATGTGGCAAAACTGAATTGAATTGTACATTTCTATTCACCGTTTGAAGGATGTGGGAAGAATGTCCAGAGATCTGACACCTAGATTAAAGCAGCTGTGATTGCAACACATGATACTGCAGCCGCATTGTGTCCTGAGTCCCATTTTTAACTGCCGTATTCAGAATTTCCCACGGTTGTAACTGAGGCTCTGGTGACTTGAATTAGCAGATGTTTCTGTCACTTCATGCCAGTCTGTACTCCCATCACGTGATATTGATATGGGTGTTGTTATCTTTCTATTAACAAAATAACCTAAAAAATCACAACCCACAGGCCTCTCACATGTTTGTAAAGCTTTTGGAGGACTTGGGTCCCTCCTGTCTTAATCTGAGGAAAAGGCAATGGCTAGAAATAAAAACAGATGTGATCATATCCATTGGCTCTTTCCACTAGCTTTCATAGTTTGCCTGATCTCAGTTCAAAACTCACCACTGGGGGAACTTGAATACGTGGTCAGTAGATAGCTCTGAATATGTCCATAACAAACAAGAGTTAGACAGAGCTTCATTCACTCCTAAACTCTGAGAGACACTGGTTCAGTTAAAGCTTCATCTCGGAAATCTTTGGGATACGAAAACAGTTATGATTTATACAGAAAGTGACAGTATGAAGGAGGAAGTGACCGTTGACCAATTTCTGTCCCTACTTGCCTCAGCAGTCACACTGAAGCATGTTAGAGCATGTAATGTCGCATGCATGCTTCTTTTTCTTCTTTTTCTACCAATTTTCCATCAGACACTGCAATTTCTTGAAAGTCTTTCATTTCGTGGTGCAGCAGCAACAAGAAACAAATTGTCAGTGGGAAAGCAAAACAAGACATTACAGAATGGAAAAATCTCTGTGCACTGTACCTGGCCGAAATCCTGCAGCGGAGTGTTTGGAATGTGGTGGAGAGTTGTGGGAAGTTCAGGGAGGATTCGAGTGTCTGGATCCTTTGATTCTAAACTCCCTGTGAAAGCCTGCTTCAGTGACTCTGCCCCCTCTAGGTCCTCTGAATTTTCTCTCTGCTAGTTGCTAACGGTCTTAAGGGGCTCCAACTTCCCTCAGGAAAACAGACAACACACTAAAAGAGAAAAAAAAAGTATTTGCCTTCTCTTCCTGTAGGTGATGTCACTTCCTGACTTTGTCTAGTAGGTTCTGCTATCTATGTGTGTGTGTCAGTATGTGGGTGGGTGTGTGGAGGACCTATAAACTGAAAGAGAAGAAGGGCTGAAAAAGGCCTTCCCCAAACACCGACTCTGCCCTCCCTCTTTTTCATTTTTTTTCTTTCTTGTCATTCTGTAGGCAAAGCAGCCAACCCTCTTATCCAACCAAAGCCCAGCCCTCTGGTAAAGGTCCTGAGAAAACATCCCTTCTCTTGAGCTACTTATAGGACACAGGGAAAAGAATAATCCCACAAACATTTCTGGATGCCTGGCAGTCCACGACCATGATGCCTGGCTATTTTTTATGAAGTCTCAATAACATATTATTTAAATTCTTTGCCTTTTAAAGAAGTTGCTTTGGAATTCAGTGCGTTCCCTACATGGAAAAACTGCTCTTTGAAAGACACAATTTCTCTTTAAAGGACTAAAAAAGCTCTGCATTCAAATCATGAACAAACAAGCCACGTGTGACTTTAACAGTCTAATTCCTTGTGACCTTAGAAGGTTACCTTTTTTGTGATAGCTGCTCTGTTTGTCTTGGGGAAAAATGGTGATACTAAAGTGCACAGGCTGTCTACACCATGCAAAAAGAAGCCGTCTATACTTTTTGTGAAATCATTCCCTCCCAGCTGATAAAAATGTATATGTTTGTGTGTCTATACCTACATATTAATCCATATATATGTGAAAATATATTGATATGTCTATTTGACCATACAGTCAAAACTTTACGGTGGGTGGGGAGTGGGGGAAGGTAGATCTAAATTGCAGTACTCCAACATATCCACCTGAGGTCAGCATGACTGTAATGATGGCGTGTGGCTGTGGATAACGAGAGGCTAGTCAGAGCTATCAGTCAGTTATCAGCAAGGGAAATTCCCTATTTACTGATGAGCAGCTGATTATCTTTTTAAATAACTAAATCATGATTACATGTCAGTTGATAAAAAAAGAACTGACAGGTGAGATTGTTTTTGTTGTTGTTGTTGGTATTTTAATGCCATACATTTAACAATAAAATATAAAGTCACTAAAATAAAACATAAGTTTACTGTAACATACATAAAGAAAGTACATGTAGGTTGGCCTTGGTTCATTTTCTAGGTTTGAAGATTAACTATAAAATATTAAGCTGCTCCAATAACTGAATGCGGCTGTGTAATGGTTAGCATTGTTTCCAATATTGTGAAAAGAAATGTCCATGTATTAAAGAATCAGCAACTTTCTGGCACATTTGAATTATCAGTGTATGCTTATTACATTTACATTATTATAGTTTATTTATTCAGCTGATCATTGTGTGTCAAATGACCAAAAGCATTCGAACAACTCGTTTATCTGGGTTATTCAAAAAGTATATTCATCAATATAAATAAATAATAAAGCAGAATGTTAAAGAGAAATAATTCAAACTCTGAAATGTATTTCCTTCCCTTAAGTTGAAGTAGATTCCGATGTAATGATTGTTTACAATGTTATTCATATTTTTTCCGTGACATACACAGAAAAGAATGGATGAATCAAGCAGGTGTGCATTTATGATTATTCCTGGCCCTTTGCTCTAGTTTTCCATGTCAGAGTGACTGTCATCATCCAGATATGTGACAGATGAGGAAGTTGAACCAGTCGGGCATTTCCTCACCTACCTCATACCATCACTTAGTGTAATGCTCTGCTATTATTCTCTTAAAAACACACCACCTTGAGCACCATATACTTTTCCACTCCTTGAATGTAGCAGGTAGATTTTCTTTAAAAAAAAAAAAAAAAAAGAACAATTTTTTCACATTTAACCTTTAAAAAAATTAAAGCAAAAATAAATGCCTTAAATGTATAAAACACACGATTTTGTAGAGTTACAGTTTAGTACAGCTGTTGGTGTGATGTATCTTGAACTATTGCTAGATAAACCTACATGCTCTGAGTTTGTGGTTAATATTAATCCAGTTTTAACAGCAGTATTTGTACACAGTGTCATCTGGTTAATTGCTTTCATCATGGAATTTCACTCATGTTGGCATGAAGTACTCTGTTGTTCTGGAGCTCAAAAGCGAAAAGTATTGTTTCAAATTAAACTGTACATTCAAGCAGACGTCATACATTTACAATATTATTCTCAAACATGGTCAAACATGAATTTTCACTGTTTTGGATTACTAACCCGCAGGGTCGAGAAGACCTTTTCAAATCCTTCAGAACTGTATAAACTCTGTTTATGTTTATGTCTCTTATACTGTATTTCTATGTTTCCACCTGCTGACTGTTTTGTAATGGTGTCCCTTCTTGGCCACATTCACCTTGAAAAAGAGATTTTAATCTCAAGTGACTTTCCGATTAAATAAAGGATGAGTTAAAAAAAAAATTAAACAATCCTAAATTAACAAACATGCACACATAAATGTTATAGTTATGGTTTTGACCATAACATTAATTTTATTGTTGTTTATTTATAATATTTTTTTAAGCTTTGCTCAATTTCTTCACTCTTGGAATTCATTACATAATTTGCTTTATGATGTTTTATATGATGATGTAATGTTGGCTTGTATGGACCCCACTAAGAACAAAGGTCATCAGTTCGTGACTACAGCTCTAGGCAAGGTGTTGAGCCTACTACAGGTGATTTGCAGGTTATTCATTACACCACAAGTAGAGCACATGTCTGATATGTGGTGTCATGGCTTGGCTGGAAGCCTACAGATCTTCCACAATGGTCATTATAGTTAAATCTCACCACCAGGACTCTGCTGCCCAGGAGATTTGAATGCATCTACTGTTTTCACTTTGAAAGGCCAGGAGTGTGTGACTGCTTTGGGCAAATAGAACCAGCTCAACTAAAAAAAAAAAAAAAACAAATAAAAAAAATTAAAAATCGAAATGTGTTACATAAACTGACACGTCTGGCCTTAGGAATGCACCACGTGTGTTTATGTAAAACACGTTGCTTCTACTTGTTTGACAGACAAGCCGACTTTTATCGCTTCTGTCCATCATGTTTTGTTGAATAGGAACACCAGCGTGTTATGCCACATGTTATATCCTGCAGTACACTTGGAAAAAAGTAAACACTGTTAAAGCAATAAAAGGCACAGTCGGGTTGGTGAACTGTGTTTCAGGCCTACTATATATGTGTAATTATTACATACGCACGAACTGCTTTTGGTGTGATCATTTGGGTAGCATATTGTAATTTTAGTTTTTCTCTAAAGATATGGCAACTTACTCTACATACTTTTATTCACATATGAAAGGAACCACACTGAGTCATTTCTGTGTGTCAGTCGTTTTTTTTACAGTTGTAACCAGTAGTAGTTACAAAGAGCAAAAAATGAGCTCTAAACTGTACAGAATTTACATTACAAACTGTTACAATGAAACATCTGTGACTGACCGCGGAATGGAGACGAAATGACATTTGATACACTAAGATGATTACGTCCATATTAAGCGACCGACTCACGCCAGTGTAAAGATGACTCCACCTTTTTCCGCCTCCATCAAAGGGTTGGGTCAGGAGGAAGATTTAAGCCGAGAGGAAGAGGAAGCACAGCTAACTACAGCCACGCTTTGCGTCTTATCTCCAGCATTCATTCGACAGACTCCACAGGTTTACTTCAGTAAAAGTGAGTAGCTTTTGGACATTGTTGTCAAACTGTTTAACAGTGAGTTAAATGTTGACTTAGTGAGTTACTTTAAGGTGCTGCAGTTTTTTTTTTCTCCCTCAGGGAGGTGGGGGCGGGGGTGGGGGCTAGATGTCAATTTAAACAATGTCAAATTCAAGGCTTTCATTTGTTGTTTGTCTTTAAAGGCTCTTTCTTTTCTTACGCCTACAGTAAAGTTTAAAAAACTAGAATTTTAGTGTATATAATCTTTTTTCTTTTTTTAAGAAAAAACAAAAACCGTCAAAGTTAGGCGTTACCCCTAACCAGATATCCGGTGTTGACTGGACTAAATGTTTGAGCTGGTCATGGTATCGCCTGTGCACCTGTGCTCCGGACAAAGGGGAACACCCTTCCCCACAGTGGGAAACCTATTGTTGTTCTGCACTTTGAAGGGGTTTGCTGTCAATTGCCATTTTGTAGCTGTCGTGCATCTAAAGGGAGACAATAAAGACAGCATATTAATGTGCGCACTGCAAGCTCCAAATGTGTTTCCGCGAGAAGTGAAATGTAGTTTACCTGCTGGTCAAATGTCACAACGGTTTCTAACGGTTAACGCTAAGCCAGAGCGACGCAAAAGCGCACACTCAGCTTTCTCCAGCTCAGAAACATACTCGCCTTTAACTAATCTGTCAGGTGAAACTGGTTACAAAGTCAAGTTGTTGCATATATGAAGGGGCAAAACGACAACAACCAAAAACAACTTTCACACCACTAGCAAAATTTAGATTCTCCAAAAAAGCCAAAACACTAAATGATGTGTGATCTCTTATAGTGGCGAGGCGGAGAACTACATCAAACATCACATCTGTTATGTAACATGTGATTGAGAAAGAGTGTGGATGTATTTTTAAGTGGTGTAACTTATGGATGTTAACATTACACAATAATAAGTGCATTTAATGTATGGAAAGTCTGACTATATGAGAAAGGGATGCCATGCATTTGTCTTCGTCAAAGATATGTAATGGCATTGGTATGCATTTGATTGCCCACAGTCTCTGCAGCCTCTGCATTATTTGAATTGCCACAATTTTCCACTGTTTAGCTGGAGAGATTACACTGATGCAAGAGCTAGTTTAGTTAAACAATTTAAGCTTTGTACAGTTTTGATTAGTTCATGAAAGTGTTTAAATACCCCCCCCAAACCTATGTATGTCCCTGTGAAAGTAGCCTTTGATGGTTTCCAAATTGTGTGCCAAGATAGATTATGGGCTACTAACTGAAAGTTACGACAAATGTTTACAATGTCAACAAACAATTGTGTGACTTAGACAAAAGACCTCAAGGTCAACCAGCCCAGCCGTATCTCTGATGGCAATGTAAACACTACAGCAGTGATGTGGCTGTTAACAGTTCGGCATCACACTCTTATCACTTCACCTTCAAATGTCAACACCTTCTCCGATGGCCTTGGGTAGTTTAAAATATAATCTTCAATCAGTAGAAATGACACTGGGTATTTTTAAACAGTGTTTTTCTGACAATGCTTCTATCCAGCAGTGCTGAGTGTGTTGGTGGTGCAACCACACTTCACGTCTGTTTATCAGTGAGCGTGTAGTGGGGTGATGTGTCATTTTACTTCACCTCATGTTCAAACCTGTGTTCTCTTTTCTTTTCTTTTTTTTTTTTTTTTTTCTAAATGGGGAAGCAACCTTAAAATCCTGTTTCCCCAACTGTGGGTTAGTTCACTGACATTTTAGTGATCTGCCCTGACATGATATTTTTTTTTTTTTTTTTAACTCAGTGTGTGAACTTGGCAGATCTGACTGCTGTCAGTTAACTTAACGCTTCTATTGGCTCTTTAAATGTTTTCCAGAAACTCTCTGAAGTCCTACTTATTTAGACAAATGCCTTCATAATCTCTGTTTATGGACCGACTTGTTCTAAAACAACTTCCTTGGAAAATACTCCAAATGGGAGTAAGTTGCGCGTTCAAGGAACTTGCAGTAAATTTGAACTCTGATGTCTATAAACAATTATTTTAGAAGGCTCATTTCATGTTTCTCCATTAGGGTGGAGAAGCTACTGTACCTGACATTCAGCATTTCATTTGGCCAAATGTCTGAATGTCACTTAAGTGGTCACATGTTGACAGGGAACTTTGTCTAGGGGAAGAAGTGTGAAGTTGTCAATTAACTGTTATTTCTTTTGTTTGGGGTGGGGCCATAATCCACATGAACGGCAGCAGTAGACAGTATGGGTTTCAGTTTGAGGCCTTTTAAGTGAACAGATCTAAACAGTTGATATAGTTGGACTAGAAGTAATTAAAGCTCAATGTTTGATATGCACTTCAGTCTGTATAAGCATCCAATATTTGAATTATAATTTAAATTCTTCAATTCCAAGGAGAGGAAGTAAAGTCAGTTTAAGTACTGGTTTTATGTCCTTCAGTATGCTATGACTGGTTCTGTGTTTTGACCAGCATGTTTGGTTAGGGCGGCTAAATGGAAGTCAATTTTCCATTCGCTTGCATCATTTTATGGAAATGTGTGCCAAAGGTCAAATGATAAAAATACTGTAAATTAAAAACTGACAGACTGATTTGTAATGCTTAAACCCTTTTTTGGGGGCGGGGGGGTTGCCCTTAAGTTTTTTTTTTTGTTTGTTTTTTTTGTTTTTTTTTGTGTAGTAGGCATTTAGATGCACCAAGCCTAGGTTCTTGTTATAGCAGTTCCACAGGTATCCAGACAGACACAATGTCTCATTCCAGTCATGTTAAAGTCTTGCCTAATCTCAACATATGTTTCAATATCAAGTCTGACTTTTTAGGTGCTGTAAACTGACTTGCATGTTCACTTCTGTTTTTAATGAGGGATTATTGCAGACATTAGTGTGCTCATGTTTGGCTTTGTCTCTTAAATGGTTTAGATGGCGTATTACTAATCGGAAGAGTCAAGTTCCTGTGTTATAATAGCTGAATGAGGAAACGCCCAACTTTTCATATTATTAATGACTCTGATGTCTGGTTTAAAGTCTCAGTCCTAAGAAAATAAAACTCTTATGCATAGTCATATGCATCCTCCAGCTTTGCTTGTTTATGTTTTTAAAGATTTTTTTTTTTTTCGAATAATTCCTTTATGCATGACCACAGATTAGATTATGGCACCATGCAAATTCACTTCATGCTTCCTGCACCTGCTGAAGTGCAGTGGGTTTTGTTTTTTGGGTTTTTTTTTGTTTTTTCTTTTTGGTTTGGTTACACACACACACACACACACACACACACACACACGCACTCACTATGAAGTCAGGTGGGTTCATAGAGGTGCAGTGGACTATCGGCTGTGGAAAGTTTCAGAAATCTGAGACCTGTACTCTGACAGAAGGAAGGAGGGAGGTGCTTTAAGAGAATGGAAGCAGTGTTGATCGTCCAACCAGCAGGTAGGGGAGATGCAGCCCCCTCTACCCCTCACCCCCCACAGCATACACACCCAAATACAATTGAGGGGAGGTGGCGTGAACATGCCAGTCCCGAGACAAGTTCAGCAACATTCCTGTACCGGGGAGTAGTTGTTACTACAACTTACGCATTTGGTTGTTTGTTTTGCATTTTTAAAACATGTGCTATAGTCTCACCAAGTGACTAGTTTTCAGTCTTATCATATGTAAAGTCTGCTATGGCTGCTTGATAATATGCTAATGTGCATTCAAATCTGAGGGTTTTGACTAGTCACTGTTCCAATACCACACAAGTTCCTGACAAAGGATATTTAATCCAGAATAAAACCAGATTATGTAACTCGTATTATGTCACCAGTCTGTGTATTTTTGCCAGCAATCAAAGCCTGTAGAGCAAATGCTGAGGTTTGTTTCTTAAAGATGCCTTGCTCTATAGATTGAATCTTCAGAGGGTGGGGGAGTATTTTCATTTTATTTTTTTTATATTAGGCTTATATAAGAGTAAAATTCTTAGACCACATCTTAGGAAAATAAAAACAAAATGTTTAACTTGAGCATGCATGGAAAAAAACCTAAATATTTACATAATTGTTGAGCATTCTTTCAATAGCGTTACTGTTATGTAATATACACTACGACGAACATGTGTTTTAAATTTGACACGTGCACTCAGGTGTTCATCCAGATACATGCTTTCACATTCACACTTTCTCAGCCACGCTCCGTGTGAGCCCCTAAACGGTTCAGCACAATCATCATTTGATTTCCAAGATGCTAAATCAAATTGAAATTTCAGTCCTTATTATGCAATAGTAGTTTAAGTAGTCCTCACGTGGCTAGTCTTGTTTTTTTGCAAGTATGTGAGAGCACACATCTGTCCGAAAGGTATGTTTTCACTGTGTGTCAGGATGACGAAGCTGCAAAGCAAGTTGGGGTTCGGTTGAATCCTACTGACAAGTGTTGAATGAACTCCGCTTGTACAGCCGAGATTATAGTTATCAACTTCAGACAAAGTTGTATAAAATGCAGTTGGTCTGAAGATTGGGGTCCCAGGTGACAGTTCAGTCCCTGAGGACATGAACATACTACTAATACCTTTTTTGTTTTCTCTGGAGTCTGTCATCCAGCTGGCTTGACTGGAATGTGTGCCGGCGTTTTGCCGCGTGAGGTTAGTTTATTTAGCTGACTTTATGTAACCAGTCAGTGTGCTGTCAGGTTTTTGATGTTCTGCCTTTAGGACTTTCTACCTGGGGCGAGACTGCAGACTCTCAGGAATGCAGTTTGCGTGAAACAATTCATTGTCTAAAAATTGCCAGTAGTATGCCTTTAGAGATGAAGTTCATACACTCTATAGAGTAATGGAAGTAATGGTTTTTGCTTTATGTAATTTGACCAGTTATTTTTACCCTGGCGGGAGAGCCTGATTTGCCACACCACTTTGTGACATTCTAGTGGAAATTCTGGGAGACTTGTGCTTACGGCTATAAAGCATTTGCAGCACACAGTTTGCTCACTGTGCATGTGCTCTTTACATCTCAATCTATTGAGATTATACAGTTTATATTTACCAATAGCTCAGAATTAAACTCTGTGTGTGTGTGTGTGTGTGTGTGTGTGGTGTGTGTGTGTGTGTGTGTGTGTGTGTGTGTGTGTGTGTGTGTGTGTGTGTGTGTGTGTGTGTGTGTGTGTGTGTGTGTGTGTGTGTGTGTGTGTGTGTGTGTGTGTGTGTGTGTGTGTGTGTGTGTGTGTGTGTGTGTGTGTGTGTATGAAGTTAACACAACGTATGATGTGTGGAATATTACCAGCGTATGTCTCTGAAAGCATGTACATGCTTTTACTTGGAAGGTTTTCACGCAGTTTGACATCTGAAGCATGACATCTTTTAAGCAACTTTTGATTTAAAAAATAAAAATACAGGTTTTATCAAGATGTTGCTTTTACTTTCCCTTAGAATCAAACCAAAACACACTGAATATTTATCTGTCAGTCATATGCAGATAATGGTCTGAGTGGAAGTGAGATAAACATCAAATCTGTTCTCAGTGTCAAGTTTATCAGTATGGGAGTAAAGTAGCTACTCGTGTAAACCACCATTTATGGCACTTCCACTTCTGTCATGTTCTGTATTTTGTTCAATGGGAACAAAAAGGGTTGCTGGTTTCACTGAGGAGCATGACTATCATATCTGAAAGGGCTTTGTCAGCACCTCAAACTGCAGCTGATCTCGTTTTTGTTGTCAGGTGTGTTTTGGTATTTGGAGGAAGGGCTGAAATGCATTGGAGTGCTACCTTCACTCCCCTGTGTTGCCCCCAGGGCCAGAACAACAGGCAAAACTGGCTCAGTGGGATACTGTCTCACTAAAGAGGGCCTTTTCCATTATAAGCTCATTTGTGTCATGCTTGCAGCTGGCTTGAGCTGAATGGCCAAGTTCAACTAATATCTGTCAAAGCCAGTATTTTTATCAGTACTTTAGGCATGTTATGGGCTCTTGTTTCTGTGTGTCCTTTACTTATCGGCCTCTTTAAACAAAGGGGTGTGTGTGTGTGTGTGTGTGTGTGTGTGTTGCCAATCTGTACAAAGCTGTCTAGTAGACTGATAATAAATGTGTGGAATTTTAGAAACAACTTTTTTTTTTTGCTTGTAGTTTTGACCACAACACATTAAAGAAAAAAACTCAAACCCACTTTTTGTTACATATAACTAATATGTTTATTAAATCCCAGTGTTTCTGTCCTATTAAACTTTAGCATGTACAAAATCTGTGTTGCCAAGGCTGAAATGATCCATAACCAGGTTTTTCCTGGAAGCTCTAGATGGGCCTTTAAGGGACAAATGAGTGTCTCTTATCTTAATGGATGTTAGATGTGTTTTCCTTTCATTTTCTTTATCCATGTAATAAGATTAAATTACATTTATAATACTTGCACTTTAAAAAAAAAAAAAAAAAGAGAATCAATCAGTCTTGGTCTTTGGGAAAGGCCAAAAACTCCTTGGATGCCAAAGTTATGTGCAAAAGCAGGTGGTGTAAGTCATACTGCAAATTTTTTGTTTCTCCTTAAGCATGGCTGGGTGTGGCAGTGGGATCAGAATAAGAAGTTTCCTATTGGAGAGCGAAACCTCCTTTCACAACACTAAAGAATTTTAAGTATTGCCATATGAGTCACTTCTTCCCATTGCGGCAATTAATTTCATCTGCCTTTTGCTTTCCTATCCAACCCTGAGCAAACATCATCTTTATAGCTCTCTTATCTTGCCTTGTAGTTCAAATTTTTCCAACACTTTTTTTTTTTTTTTTTTTTTTTCCCTCTTTTTCCATGAGCCTACCAGGAAAGCTTCTTGGGTTTTTCCTTTTTAAACTGGACTTGCATGTGTAAATTTGATGAATACCTAATGAAGCTGAACTATTTCCAGTTGGACAATACAGGCCAAACACAAACTATAGGAGGAGGCTAGTATGCCTTATTGAGGCATTTTAGTCATGCCGTGGATTGTCCAGTAGTGCAGGAGAAGAAATGGAAGCTAGTTTTGCTTTATGGGTGTTGGCCGGGCCGAGGACCAGTAAAGGCGTAACAATGGCTCCCTTCATGATAACAGAGTCTCTACTGATTTCTCGCCCGCTCCCTGTGAATAATATTATCAGCCCACCCCTGAGAGAAGCCGTACAGGGTGACTCCAGAGTAGGGTTTCTGGTGTTTCAAGTGAGTGAAGGGTGTGACAAGGAGAGCAAAGTAAGGAGGGGGCAGGCGAGTGGGTGGGTGGGTTTTGACAGCAGCTTGGTGAAACCTGGGGGCGGTCTCAGAATGCATACATGAAGTTAGTGTGGGATTTAAATGGGGTAATCGCTCTCTCTCTCTCTTTCTCTCTCTCTCTCTCCCCCCCCCCCAGCCGCTCTGTTACAGAGCAGTCACTCTCTTCCCCACTCGCTCTCTTTCAGGCTCAGCCTCTTTCCCTCCCTCTCCTTGTGTGAACTAGTTATTCATCCACTGTATGAGTCAGGGAGGGTGGAGTTTTGGAAGACTGCTGTACCAGTCACACTTTGTCAGTTTACTTTCTCAACCCCATCTCTTTCTGTCACTTCTCTGCTGCCTTCTCGCTGCTGCTGCTGCTGCTGCTGCTGTCTGTCCTTGTAGTTTAGACTTGGGCTTTATCGTGCTGTGCAAGAGGAGTCCACTTCGGCTTTTGTGCTTTTTGAGTGGAAAGTTTTTGTCTCAACAAGGGTAAGTTGCTCAATGTTGCGTCAAAGGTGAAATAACTTGTGTGTGTGGAGTTTGTCAACACTTCCAGCAGTTCAAGGTTGTTTTAAGCTTCTTTACTCAAAGGTTTCGGTTCCTTTCGGTCAGGCTGCTTTTTGTCACTGTTGTTATAAGATAATTGACTGTATGTTTAACAAATGGGTTCCTGGTTTGCTCCCCCTCCCCCATCTCCTGAATTTTTTTTTTTTTTTTTTTTTTTTTTTTTCCCCATCTCTGCTGCTCCAGTTTGTTCATCATTAACTCTTAACTCGTGAGCTCCCTTTTTTCCATCCCTATGATTCATTGACATGGCTCTCTTAAGAAAATGTTTCCCCTCCTTTTTCACTGTATCTCTGCTGCGATCCAGCCACACCATTTAAGTCAAGGTCATTTAGTAATGAATAGGTGGTTGTAGTGGGACTGGTCTTTTAGGACTTCACTCAGAAGTGTAAATTGGAATTCTAAAAAGCTTTTAATGACTTTTTACTTTTATTCAAAGTAGAAAGGGCCTTCAATGGCCACATGCCAGCTTGCATTGCATCATTGGAATCTAACTATTTTTTTTTATTTTTTTTTCTGGACCCCTCTCAACTATAAGAGGAAGTTGGTGTTGACCTGTGGAATTACTGATAAGCAATGAAAATGGTGATTGGTCGGGCTTCAGTATACTGCTAGTCCAAATCCTGTGGTGATGCTTATGTTTAACTGGTGGACAGTTGGGTGGCGTCATGTGTCGGTTAATTGATAACTGGATGCAATAAATTATACTTTATTATCCAGGTGAGGCAAACTGACTGCTGTTAGACAAACATTATTGGTGGTAATAATTCTAGTTTGTCTAATGGAGAAATGGGGAAGGGGAGCTGGGACTCGACCTTCTACTTTCATCCTGTTCTCTGAACACAAATGTTCATTCTTGGTTGTTTTGTCACGATCACAAGACTATCCTTCTGACTTGTACAGTCAGATTTATTCTAAGTATCTATTCTAGGGAGTCACATGTTGCCTGTTCATATTTGAAAATGGGATGTTTTTGGATTACTTTCATCTTATTGTGGTGGGATTTCCTTAAACCTGCACTTTTTAACAGTGGTGATGCTGTATTAGTGTTTTGTGTTTGTTTTTTTTTTATGAAAATCATTATCACTTGCTATACCAGAATATGATCAATTTAACTTTTCAGCATTTTCCCTCAGAACAAGACTCTACACAACAGACATGGTGATACTCTTGTTGAAATGTAAGGTGCCTGACCAAATGCCTCATCCGTCAATTCAAAAAAACACTTTGTGTAAGAGGCGTCTGAAATACACTGATTGTCATACTCGATGCAGGAATTTTCATGTCACAAATAAACAGCTCTTTGGTTTCACAATGTCATCGGAAGGAAGCGATGTCGCTATCACAAGAAGCGGTCTAGAATGCTGCAGTAAATTTGGAAGCTTAACAAGAAAGACGACTATAAAAACAGTGGTGTTGACACAGTGCTTAGGTTAACAATTTCTTGAATGTAGTGTGTACGAAGGGACGAGGAATGAGGATGAGTTTGACACGAGACACTAATCCTGTGATGCTCAAAAAATTAACTTTTAATATTTCAAGCGATATTAAAAGTAAAGTTTATCACAAACTGTTTCAAAATGCATTTGACTTTTGGATTGTGCAAAAGTCACTTTCTCTTCTGTTTTCACTGCGACTTGGTTTCTGACTGAAATCCCATTTGGGGGGAGGGGTGTGTTTAAACAGAGAAAGTGACTTTTGCACAAATTCCCCAATCTGATTTCTAACTTTTCTTTTAAAAAAAATGGATTTCCTGCTTGTGAAATCGATCTAGCTCATTGTTCACAAAATGCATAACCTGAATCCACACGTCCTTTTCTTTTTCCTTGCCCCTCTAGACACCCGTGTGAGCTCGGGGTCACCTGACCTTCATTCCACAGGCTTAAATTATTAGCTTTTAATTATATTGACTTCAGGAGGGCTGTACTCTTTGGCAGTGAAAGAGCATTGTAGACTCATATCAAACAATGGATCCTCTGGGTCCAGTGTGGCATGCACTGACCGCACCCTGCGTATAAATATGTTTTGTAGTTTACATTTGAAATCAGCTTTAAACAACAGAAAACGTCCAGTTTCGAAAGAAGAGCAGTATTTCTGTGTGCCGACTGCTTGTAGTGGTCTCTGTAAAACTGCCGTGTCACTCGAAGGAGCAGTTGTCAGTTTAAAGGGTTCAGTGACCAGGAACTTTTTTTTTTTTTAAACTGCTGGGTTTATTGGTGGAGGCAGTATTGTGCCTTAACTCGTGGCCTGACTGTTGCACACAAACAGCCAGCCTCAGTGTGGGATGAGGGATGCCCTCAGTTCCTTGTAGCACCTCCTCTCAGATATCAGGCCATGTCTGATGAGTGGTTCGAACCAGGGCAAAGCATCTTGGGAATTTCTGTTGGGAGTGTTTGTTTGGTGAGGGATGAGCTACTCTGCTCCAGTAATTGCGTTTCAGACCTGCTGAATCAGGAAATGTAAGAATGCGCCTCCCTGAGGACGCCGGCAAGACATGATGGGGGGGTTGTATTATTTTGCATGTTTTAATTTCTCTAGAAATGTAACTGTTTAAAAATTTTATCTGTTCAGGGTTCTGTTTTGAACAGGAAAAACGATCCAGGCATGACAGGTTTGACCTTAAAAGCCTGTTTTTGACACAGTTTAAAACAAATACTGTTTTGCTTTGAGTCAAATTTCAGCCCTTGGGATATTCTCATGGAGCTCTGGAAGGATTGTTGCAGTGTTTTCCTTTGAGCTGAAACTAACAATGAGCTTTTTGTGTATTTGTTTGCAGATAATTGGGTCATAACAATACAAGAGCCAATATGCTTCAGGAGATTCAGGAGATGGGCTCACATGCCAAGGATATCTATGATTTCCTTCTGTCGGGACTTGGTAGGGTTGTTGTTATTGTTATTATTATTTATTATTATTATTATTATTATTATTATTTATTTTTTTTAAACACTGAGAAAATACGGACTCGTGTTTATTTGTCTAAATATATTTCCCCTCTAGATCCACGGATCAGAGATTATCCTTTGATGCAGAATCCCATACCCATGACGACAATACTGCTGGGCTACCTGTTCTTTGTACTGTACCTCGGACCTCGCATAATGGCCAATCGCAAACCTTTCCAGCTCAAGGAGCCTATGATAGTTTACAACTTCTTTCTTGTGGCCTTGTCAATATTCATCGTATATGAAGTAAGAATCTGTTATCTAGCATTTAAAATATTAAAAGAATGAAGTTAATGCACGTTGTTAGCATTTCATCATTTATTCAAGACTGCTTTCCTCAATGGATATTGTTGGATATATTTATTTGGTTGAACCTGCATCTGTAAGGATCAGTGCCCTCAGCAAAGATAAAGTCCTGATAAACTTGTGTTTTTATTTGCAGTTTATGATGTCTGGGTGGGTCACAACATATACTTGGAGATGTGATGCAATTGATACCTCTAACAGTCCTCAAGCACTAAGAGTAAGTCGCCCTAACTCCTATAACAATTACTATTATTAAAGAAAATGAATATAAAAACTAACTTTCCTTCCAGTGAGTCACAAACTAAAAAGTCTCTCATTGTCAGATGGTCCAAGTGGCGTGGCTCTTCTGGTTCTCAAAGATTATTGAGCTGATGGACACAGTAAGTTCACCTACTCTGATGCCATGGTTTATAAAATGTGCCTCAATGTTCAGTTTTAGTAAACGGTGTTCTGACCAGAATCCCCTCTGTTAGGTCTTCTTTGTGTTGAGGAAAAAGCACGGCCAGATTACCTTCCTACACATCTTCCACCATTCCTTCATGCCCTGGACCTGGTGGTGGGGAGTTGGGTATGCTCCAGGTAAGTACATATTAACAAAACCTTAAGTTGTTAATGGAGAAGGGAGGGGGAGGGGGAGCATTGCGGAAGTGTTATGTAGTTACCTCATCCTGCATACCAATCTTGAAGATAAGATGGTCTTTTTAAAGCCTTTCAAGGAGCTTTGTGCAGATGACCTGACTATCGATATGAAAATGATTAACCAAGGGAATTCGGTGTAATGTTTGTGGTTATCACTTCAGGTGGAATGGGATCTTTCCATGCCATGGTAAACTCTTCCGTCCATGTTGTCATGTATTTCTACTATGGCCTTTCTGCTGCTGGACCTCGCTTCCAGAAGTTTTTGTGGTGGAAGAAGTACATGACTGCAATTCAGTTGGTACGTATAGCCTATACTGACTCAGCGGTGTTACTAGTAGAGCACATTTTTATTGTGTGTTTGGCTAATGTCTCATTTTTCTTCTCAATAGATCCAGTTTGTGCTGGTATCTCTCCATGCTACCCAGTATTACTTCATGAACAGCTGTGATTACCAGTTCCCTGTGATCCTCCACCTCATCTGGATGTATGGTACCTTCTTCTTTGTTCTGTTCTCCAACTTCTGGTTCCAGGCTTACATTAAGGGCAAGCGTCTGCCGAAACAGTGTCAGAACAGCACAGCTGTGCACACAAATGGCAAACACCATGAAAATGGCAAATACTATGAGAATGGCACCAGCAACGGTGTGAAAAACGGTTCTACCAATGGTGTATCACACGGGGTTACCAACGGCATCCAAAACGGGGTTACCAAAAACGGCACCACCAATGGCTCTGTCCACCACGAGAATGGCAGCTCCTACATGGGCAAGATGAAGAAGGCCTAGGAAGTCTGGAAGGAAAAGCCCAAGATGTATGGCCCTGTGAACCTGATAAAACTACTACCGATTCCAAATAATTTGTTCCTTTCTTTTTCTGTTTTTAGTTTTCTATGTAAAATGTGGGAGAATGATGCGGTCAGTGACTTCCACAGGTGGGGTCCCAAATTTGGTTGTTTGGTTTGTTAGTTTCTTTGCATTGGGGAACCATCTATGGAACACAATGTATGAAGAGAAGATGTTTTGACCCATGTTGTCTTCACTGATGTTGCAAACGACCTCCTAGTTCAGTATCACTCTGGTGGCCTTTCACCACACTTGTCTTCACTTCTTATCTGACCCTCATGTCCTCCTGACACACTGTGGACAGATGACTGTACAGTTTCTATCAAACTTGAAGATGCATTTTGTAAATAGTTTTACAAACAAAAAAAAAGAAACTAATTGTATTGGTATGCTTTAGACTTTCTAAAATTTGTTACTTTATATTTAATTAATATGCAAATAAATTCAATTTTAAATGATCAGCATTGACTGTAACTTGATTTCACTTAGCAGATCTTTGGGCTCCAACATCTTGCTGTTGCAGCAAAAGTATTTGCATTAACTGCATGTGCTTCTTGTCTCTGCCATCCCAAATATGTGCAGCAAGTAGGAGGTCAACAAGGGCTCTATTATTCTTCATGGCACAAGGCAGAAATGGCATCCCGCAGACCGGAACCACTCGAACAATTCCCGCTCAAATCAGTTCATCGGGGTCAGGAATGGGGTGATTGTAAAAAGGTTTACTTTGCCTGTGTTAGTCAAACAGGATGAATTATCTGCCTATCCAAAATATAAAATGACATTAAAATCATTAAATTACACTGCAGAATTTTCTTCCCTTATCTGCTTAGGCAGCTATAAATGAACTTTAGAATTGTTATAAATTGGATAACAAGTCAGAACTATTCATTTATTTATTTATTTTTTTAAATATAAGTTGTGGAAGATCTAAATCATTTATAGTTGCAATATAACGCCTTTTGATGGTTATTTAAAACTGTCATTTTCCAAAAGCAACCTAAGAAGGTCACAAGTACATGTTTCTAGGCCTTAAAGGAGCAAAAGTCAAAAACTCTCTAGGAATGAGTTTGGGGGGGTAAATGGTAAAAAGCATAACCTTCCTTTCTGAATTCCTTGCTGAAAAATGGCAATATTTCAGTAAAACCGCTCAGGGTGCTTGGGCAATAGGCAAGAACTCGGTCACTGTTGCAAGTTTAATTCCAAGCTAACATTACATTTCATGAGCAGTCAGTTAAAATTCATCCAATATTAAAACATTCTCCAGGCATTCATTCAGTGTGCATGAAGCTGCTATTTGGATTTGATGCATAACTTCAAGTCATTCTCTTAGCTTTAAGGTTGTGAGCTATCACTTTAAAGGTATTCTTGACTGTAAAATATGTATTAAACATTGTGACATTAATGATTTCAAGCCATGAAATTGCTACTACAGTGCGAGAGCTGCACCCTTATCTAATGGTCCATCGTAGGTTTCATGCGTAGCCTGATTGATTGTGGCTGGGCCGAGTGAGATCAGAAAACCACAAAGAGTCAGATCTCTTGGATGAGATGGATGCAGACCTTGGATATGATCCGCTTTGCCTTTGGAATGCTTTTATTGCCCTGAAACTGGTGAGAAGTGCTGGAGATGAAGCAGTGGTCAGGGTTAAGAAGATGAATTAGTGGAAAGTCTGAGTTCTCTAAGTGATGTTCTCAAGGATGTAAAAAATGAGCTCCATCACTATGGGCTCGCCGTCCCTCTTGCGCCCCCTGCTGTGGATGACGGGAATCAGCACGCTATTCAGCGCATTGAGGTACTGAGCTGGGAGAGGCTGCCCATTGCTCCCTGCCACAAATCCAGCCTGAAATAACAAATAAGCCACTTATTAGGTTTTTTTTGTTTTCGTTTTTGTTTTTTGTTTTTTAAAGCCACAATGGTTTTCTAAACTTTGTTCAAAGGTTTCTTTACTAATGAAATGCAATTCTAGGCTAGGTGTTCCTTTTTTTTTTTCCACAAGAGAACGACGTGTTGCTGTAGTCAGAGTTCATATTCTGAAGTAACACAAGCGGTTTTATTTCACAACAAAGCTTGTGTTACTTGCAGAAGTGGGTGTAGCACATTAAGTAACACATTAATTCACAGATTATCTGAGATAATCTGTCTATAGGCCACAGTCTGCATACACGTACAGCCTATGATATGCAAGCTTGGGTAAATCCGTCTTAATCACCACATACTGTATGCGATCTGGTTCAGTCATTGCTGTTCATGTTCTTATGAATGGAAGGTTTTGCTACTATAAATCGCTGGCCTGCTCCAATACACATTCAATTTAGCTAAAAACATTTTTGCATTAGTGTCTTTTTTTTCTTATTTTTCTGTCACTTAAATTTTTTTTTTAATTTGTCTCGACCAGTGAACCAATTTTAAATAGTTAAAAATGCACTCTGCTCTCCATTTAAATTACTAGTGCAGTGCTAGATTTTTACCATAAAGAACCCTGACTATTTTTTATATTTTATTTTTGATTATTGTTGATGTAACCACCTTACATGGCTCAGGTCTGATGCTAACAAGGCCAGTTTAACTAGATAAATTGGCAGAAATAGGTTACACATTAGTTAGTTAAACATCTCTCTGGCTACAAGAAGCCAAATTCTTTCCAGACCTCTTGGGAGTCAAAAGTGACACGCAGTCCCAGTTTGGCCATGCCGTCCTCTTTCAGCAGTTTAAGGTGTGGACACAGTGCCAAGCAAAATGCCCGGGCGATTCTCTCCGTTAGCCGGTTGTGTTCAGCAGAGTCAGTCACTGCTCCTTTGGGATTATCACCTGTCTGCAGGAAAAACACCTGCACAAAATATACATGCAAATGTAAAGAGGGGTGGCTGTACACATGGACATGCTGACATTTTTAGCAGATCATTATATATACTTCTGTCCAGCGGATGATCTTTCCATTTTCTTTGTATTCTGACTTCTGGAACATCTTGGTACTGCTGATAGACTCCATTGATTTCCCATCGATGGGGCTGATGATGCTGGAGAACACAAACATTGATAGGTGGTTACATGTACATACAGTTTAAAACAGACTGAAAAGGATGTGTATAGATTTAAACACCAGCCCTCCTGTTTACACAGGACTCTTACACGCTTTTTTGCAGCTCTTTGTTCCAAATTCTATTCAACTAATGGCCCACCGTTAGTTTTTCACAGCTACCTTTTAAATGGGTGTTATATTGTTCTACTGGACTGAGCACAAAAGCCTTCCTGCACTTCAAACAGTTGGACACACTCACCCCTTATTCACAGTGCATTTCTCCTCCACCCACTGTACACAAACAAGCTCCTGGCTCTCTGATTGGTCCAGCCGTCCACAGGTGACGGTGTGGTCTTTCATCTCCCGTAGTGATCGACGGAGCTCCGCCATGGTTTCCACGGTGATCTGCACCATTAGCCCATCTGTGAAGAGGGGACAGCGATACAGGAGAAACACACACAAACACACACCAATGGGGAGACGCACGCCTAGACAAACAGTCTTTTAAAATGTACACAGACACACACATACAAAGATCAACAAATTCTGAATAAGCCAGTTTAAGCAGGGACGCTCTACTTAAAATGTAAATGATGAATATCCTCAGAGGTGAGGAAAAAGTAATGGTTAACCTGGCTTCTCTGGTCAGAGGATATCCTACCTTCTACAATGCTGGATTTGGCCAGGTATCCTGCTGATGCTTTCAGTGCACTACTGAATATAATAAAGCATGATCCAGTAACTAGGAGGGAAGGGAGGAAGGAATGTCATTTTAATCAGTCTTTACAGTGACAAGGCAAAAACTACAAGTGCATGCACTGCCACCTACAGTCACATAACTGAAACTGGCTGCGATTAACAACTCGAACCACTGTTGTTCTTTCATTTTCTAATTTTCTCCTACTTTTGCTCCGCTGCACTTAAGTTCAAACTCAGTGTTGTTTTAGATGCAGTTCCATGAGCTACATATGTTTAGATGCACTGTAATAATATTCAGTGGGTTTGCACAATGTTTTTGTTGTGCAGAATCCATTCAGTTTGTGCAGCAATTTGACTTGAATGCCTTCTAAATTTGAAATGTGTTAAATCTATTCTTTGCTTTCAGCGTTCTCTGGAGTATATTCAGCTAAAGATTTACTGTTAGCGATTAGATTTCATTGATCATTTATCGATCATGTTTAGCTGTTTCAAGCTTATGCATATCTTTTAGCTGATTTATTAGATCCTCATCGTTTAACAAAACTGGAGAAGTATTAGCCTTTCTTAGCTGCTGTTTTAGCCTCATTTGTTCAGCTTAAATAAAGTAATTTCAGATTTTCATATTAGCTGAGCAAAACTTTCCATGTGTCCCTTCCTACCCCAACAGTAACCCCTGGGGGTTCTTGTATCCCTTGCTGGGAACAACCTGAGTCCTGTGTTGTTACCTTTACGTGGTTGATTGTGGATGCTGATGGCTTGGGTCTGATACTGGCCATCATCTGCTTGGACACAGATGAGGTGGGAGTCTGCAGTCTCATTGAAGCATGCCCCTATTGCCAGCACATGCTCATTGGACTTATTCACAGCCTTCATTAGCTAACATGGGAGATAACACGGGTAAGAGATGGAGAAAGAATCTATATGTAAGAGCGTTAACTCTGTGAGGCTTAGTGTTACCTCATTATACCCAGTGGTCGGTATTTTTATGCAAGTCCTATGAGCTTCTAAGTCCACAGTGAGCCCCGATACCATTGGTAGGCTGTAACGGTAATTCCTAAAGTCCTGAAACACAGCAGAATGGTAAAAAGACCCAGTGCCTGTTACACCATGTTTAATAAAAGTTGTGACACCAAACTTCCACTGCTGACAGGAAGGGTGGTTTTGCAACGACACAAAAAAAATGTTACAAAATGCCATACTCACCACTAACAGTCGCATTATTGTGTGACCTATATCACCAAACAAGGGCTTCCTAAAGCGTACACTGTACAGAGGGCATGGGTAAACTGGAACAAGAGACAGAAAGTGGGTAACTGGGGAAGAAACACTGTAACTCAGAGAGCTTACATAGTTGCCTGGCTTACATCTGTACTCAGCCCCCAGTCGCAGCATGAGGCGTAAGGGAAAGGCTTTGGCCCAGGCCACCTCTGCTCTGTGGACCAGCAGGCCAAAGAGGTAGGGCTGGTTTGGCAGAGGTAGACCTTGAAGGGACTGGAGAGTGGAGCGAACGTACAGGAAGCCTGCGTGATCCTGACTGCCAAAGAAGCTGCTGCCAAACAGGGAGAGTGACAGGTGTTTCACAACCTTCCCTACAGAAACATAAAGATAATGAAACGTGTGTAATTATAAGAGGGAAAAATACTACAGTCATTAAGTAGAGACTGATAATATTCTGTACATGGGCTTGTAATGTCTCTGACCTGTGAAGGTGTCTCGGTACAGCTGAATGAAGTGCCTAAAAATGTCTTTGGGGAAGCTTTTTTCTTCAGGTAGGCACTGCAGCAGCACCACCAGCTCCACCTGCCCTACAGCATGCATTCCCTTTGTTGTCACACACCAGCACTTCCTGTTAACGTCTATCAGGCAAATCAAGCACAAGCTGGCAGTCACATATGGACATTTTAAACAACAAATGCAAGATGTAAGAGGTAGAAATATATACTCAGAAATTATATTTAAAATCTAAAAAAATGATCAAAATATTTTCTGCATAGTGATGTCATTCTTATCACTGCTCAATTTTAAATGTGTACATTAAGTTCTGTATGCAGTTCATAATGCACAGTAAAAGATACATACAGTTGACCAACTTCACCATAGCGAGCAGGTTAGCATTGAGAACAAACACCAGAGGCCTGGGTCTGCCGCTCTCCAACTCCTGAATAAGGAGCATCTCGGAGGGCTGCTCCTCCACAGTGTAGTCTGGGGGGGTAGATTAGAACATCTTTTAACGTTTTTTTTCTAATCTACTCTTACTCACCACAAAAAACAGCCCAGTGTTAGATTAAAGATTAATATTAGAGTGTGGCTCTAAATAAGATGACAAGTAGCAGGTAGCTGTTATTAATAACAGATCAGTTTTATTAATGCCTTGGGACTGCCCTGTTTAACCAGGCATTACAGTGTCCACGTAATAAATTAAAGTAGCAGCACTCGAGTGTAGTAAGTCAGAACACCCAACACATAAATATGGACCACACATGTGGAAGGATTGCCGGGTTCTCTTAAACAATGCAATCACAAAGAACAGCAAAGAAGTATCGGAGCATGTGCACAAGCTAGAGCAGCTGAGTGAGCATGAAAAAAATATTTGGAATTATTTACAGCAAAGTAGTAAAATGTGGCTCAAGTTGTTGGTAACATAAAGGCATATACAGATTCATCATGCATATTTGGCATTGTGAAATTATGAACTGGCTCTTTAGATTAATGGGTGGAAATCATGCAGATATGTAATACTTGCTGTAGTTGTCCCTTCTGGTTAGTGCTTAAACCAAAACAAAGGTGCTAATTTCTGGTCAGTGGTTCCCAAACAAGTGGGACTGGCTCCACTTGTTTGGGATAAGAGTTATAAAAGGGGAGGGGCAGTGAACTAAATTTTAATTACAACATTTGTCCTGAAAGCAATCCATGGACAGGTTTGTGAAAGGTATTGTTGGTTAATGCTTAAATAAGGTTGAAAATAAAACTACACTAACCATCCAAATATCAAAGCCTAGAAAAACATGTCGAGGCAAATCTTGGCTTCACCATAGTGGGCTATGAAGAGACATCACTGTGTTTTTCTTGTCAGTAAATAGCAGCTTCTGACAGCATGTAGCGGAACAAGATGGACACTTTACAGAGTCACTTGTTCCTCATTTCCTTTTTTGCACGCTGAAGTTGTTTTTCTGTATTAACTACGAGGAATGTTATGGGCAAAGGAGGGTTAGCAGAAAAAAAATTGAGGAACCACTAATTTATTCAGTGTGAATCTGTAATTGCTGCTTTCACTTTACTCCATCTGCTCTTCATCGCTAAACTATTAACTGCTTAAAATCAGAGACCATTTTTTTCCCTTTGCCATGGGCTGCCGAATTTGCATAGAACTCCTATTTCTTTGTGACCCGCCATCAATATTTGCACCGTGCACTATGCAAGACATGAAAGCATTAACAAAAGGGGGGAATTAAATGAAAAACAAGAAGTATCTGGATCTGAGGAGGAAACACAATAAGTTTACCTTTCACTTTTAAACTCTAAATTCGAGCTAGCCCTACCTCCTTTGACTCCTGTGGAGGTGAGTATGGGTGGCAAGCCATCCAAGGGAATGAGGTTAGCAGAGCTGCTCACTAAAGCTGTGGTTCCCCAGCCGTAGGGACCACAGGCCTCCTGGAGTTGGGGGGGGGCAGAGGAGTGAGACTACATACATCACTCATTTTCCTCTAAATCACAGAACAACAACAACATTTTCCCTGTAGTCGAGTTTTAGTGGCACATTTTGGGTGAACGTACACCAATCATTGTTCCATGTGGCCTCAAAGTTCTCCTGATCTGGGGTGAACCCACAGGACTTTTAACAGGCCCGCCCAGCACTCGACTCATCAGCGGTGAGAACGCGGGCCCCCTGATGGGTGTGGTCGGGGCAGACTCTGAATGCTTATTGATGAGGATTTCGTCTGCAAACCACACCTTTCTTTTTCCTTTTGGAGACATCCCTGAAGAGAAGATACAAGAATGATTTCTGCATGATTTGAAAAATACAACTACAGCAATACCTAAAAAACAAATTTAAAAAAATTGTGCTCACTTTTAATGAGTGCTGAATGACAGGAGATGCATACTCGTCCCTCCTTCCCATCCAGGTGTGTAAGTTTGAACTTCAAACTGGAGCAAAGTGCACAAAAAACCTGACGACACATGCACACACACCACACATGGACAGAGACACACACATACACTTCACTTATAAACTATCAAGTTGCTAATTTTATTTCAATTCAGATTTAATTACACAGAAAATGAACTTTTAAATCCTTTTTTACCTTCCCACAGGCACGGCAGTGGTGCCTCCTCTTGGTGAATGTAAACTTGATACCACACTTCATGCAGACCTGCGCTTCGGCATCGGGGACCCACACAGGGGCCACCTCACCAAGGACAGTGACTCGATCCTTGGACAGAATGCCAACAGGACTTGTCTCAGACATGTTATCGATATCCACAGGAGAAGCAGCGCACTCACCCATCGCTTCCTCCCCGCAGCCTGCACCAGCCTTATTGGTGTTTGTCTGATCTCCTCGAGATGGTCCCTCCAAGCTGCAAGAATCATCCTGCTGCTCCAGCCCACTTTCCTCCCGCTCCTTCTCCTCAATCACCGAGTCTTCCTTTGATGGGAGAACCGGGGACTTCTGGTTCTTCTCTTCCTCCTCCTCTGCCCACGCAGCCTCTGCTGGGCTCAACACTAGAGGGCCGGGGGACTCCTTTTCACCCCATGTGGAGATGGAAGTCACAGTGCAGCTGCCATTCTCCACTTGGGAAGCAGATTCAGTGGGATGTTCAATAGGTTTCTGCTCACATGGTCCAGATTTGCTTCTGAGCGTTGCATCCGACGTGGCTTTAGATGGAGATTGCTGTCTGATTTCTCTACAGTCCAGTGCAGGTTTTGACACATCTCCATCTTTGAGCACCAGCAGACAGGGTCTGTTCAGCCAGTGGTGCTTGGTGTCCTGAAGAGACGCACTGTCCCCTTCATCTGTTTCGATGATAATGACATCACCAGCAAGAAGAGAAAGTCAACATCTCCATCTCTCTATCTGTCAAACATACACACACTAGCATATACAATGATGCATCCCCTGCCTGCTCATTAAGGTGAAAAAGCTGTTCACATGAAGTGTCTATTAAATAGACATCTTATAGATTTCAGTCCTCATTAAAGGCAGCATTACTGTGGTTGCCCTTGAGAGGTGTATCTGATGATCAAAATAGCCAGTGGTAGTTGTACAAGAGATTAATGATACCACATAGCAGCTGGTTCCCTAGAGAACAAAAAGTTGAGCAGTAATTTTGTGTTTAAACGTGTCTGTTCAGCACCTCACACGTGCTTATGTGGTAAAGATGCCCAGATATGACTGATGTAACTGATCAAAACCTTTGCTGCTTCCTTATATTGAGCCATATTGTTACACACACACAAATACACACACAGAGGCGGATGTTAAATATGTGTAATGAACAAATAAAAGATGTTTCAAATGAGAGTACTGTGTTTATTGCATGTTTCAGAATAAATATATGCAAGTAAGCCGCTTGATTCTGCAATCACTCCATTCAACGTGTCTGCATTGGACTCTACATTGAGAATACCTCCCGTAATTACAGCCAATTACTGATTCAGTGCCCTTCCCAGCACATTAGCAGCCGGCAGCGCAAAGGGAGTTAATGTATGCACAACTGATGTTTCATTGAGCTACCAGCGTTTCCTGAATGATAGGCCGGTTTAAGGGGATAAGGCTCTTATAGGTTTAAATGCAGATCGTCATGTATTTGAGTATTCGATTGAAAGTCTAGTCAAAACCTTGGGTACTACTGATTAATTGTACACATTAAACTGCACTGCAGCTCATTTACAACAGAAACCCATCCTTAAAAAAACATGAAGAAAAAATAAAAAGCTGGTGGCGTCATTTCTACCGTAGGCAATAAAGTGAAGACTTCCCGAAACAGCGGCGTGCCTGCCTGCACCGATCCGGCTCACTGAGCGCTCACTTCCCGGGACAGTGACGCATTGAACACACGTGCAAATGTTTAATGTGCTCGCAGGCACAGAGGCCGGAGGCAATGCGACATTCACCCCGCACCCCGGTACACCAGAGCAGCCGGGACACTTTACTGAGGTGACGCTGACTGAGGCTCCAGTGGAGTATGTATGTAAGCAGCCCGTGTTCACGCGAAAGTGCGCAACACGCACACATACGCGCACGCGCTTTCAGATGATGCGGTCTATGCGCGCAGCCAAGTGTTATATCAGCGTTTTTTTTTTCAGTGGCACACACACACACACACACGCAAGCGCGCGCACAAGCAATGAATGGGAGTAAAGGCATTCCCACCCCGGCATTTTCAGAGCAATCAAACGTCTTACCCTCAGTTATTGCTCCCAAAAGGCTTTCATTCTCATCGTCCCGCGCTGTGAAGAACTTCAGCATTTTATCCTGTTACATCTGAGCGCAGAGGAAAATGGATTCAAGCAGCAGTGCCTTGCTCACAAGCGAAAGATGGGATGATTTCGCCTCTCTCTTACCCCCCTTCTGTGTGATCTCCCTCCTCCCCTATGCCTCTCTGCAGCTCTTTGAAGAAACTCAAGAGGTGTGCAGAAATGTCCCTCCCCAGTTTGCTGTCCACACAGCCCGCAGGACGGTGTATAAGCCAAGACAGCAGAGCTAAGGTGCCAAATATAAAAATCAAGCCTTATGCACGACCTGTCATGCTGTAGGAAACTGACAAGGCTTCTTTTCACATGAATCTGCACAAAATTCTTTGATTTATTGATAAAAACATTCAGAACATTCGGTCAATGATCACAGCATCATTTAAAAAAAATGTTAAACGTCTTTATTTTGTTTAATAAACAAAACACACAAAAAATCTCTTAAGACTGGCTTTAAAGACCACATTAATCTGATAGTGACTGACAGTGTGGAAGGGATTCACCGTTTACCAGATGAGCGTTGGGTTCTTGTTCTTCTCTCTCTCTCTCTCTTTCTAAATACACAACCTAGTAGTGCTAGTGTGTGACTCAGACATCTGTAGGTCATTGGAACACGTAAAAGTCTGTGGGATATATTTGGAGATAGTGTCTGATATTCCCTGATAACTAGACTCAAAAAGACAGATGGAGGCTTCACTTCAGTCCAGTGAATTTTTCTGTCAGTTTGCCTCGTTCTTTGATGCTTCATCAAAGTTCTCCACGAGATCTACAGAACAGCAAAAGCACAGCATTAAATAGTTAAACTAGAGGAAAAATCTAAAGTCTAAAGTCACATACGTGAGTTCAACTGTATTAACTTTTAAGGGCTGCAGAAAAATATTCAAAAGAGCAAATTGACTTAAATTAAAAGAGCAATCTTCTATACTACAATGAAAATTTGTTTTACAGTTTGTGTAATTTAGCACTTTAACACAGTGTAGCTGTGTTCTAAGTTTTTATTCTGACCATTCTTCTTTTTATACATGTGACACTGCATACCTGGCACATCATCATCCTCTTCCTCAATGTCCTCTGGCTTTGGAGCCTTGCTTTCAAGAGCTAAGACGAAATGCACAAAAAACACATTTTAGCTGGAAAGTGATAGAAAGTTGCCTCGAATAATGACTTTTAACCCATGACGAAGCATATCTGTATAAGAGTGTTCTCTTCCAGTATGACAGTACTCCATTCACAAACCATGAGCGATGGATCATAGGCAGTGGCCTTTGGCATCACCCTGTTAGCATTCTCCACAATAAGGGAATAGCTTTCAGAACAATGAGGCCCATCCCTCTAACAGAGTCCCAGAGACTTGAAGAATCAATGAAAGGAGCACTGAAGCTGCACTGGTGGCATGTGGACACACTGCTTGTCTCTGTATTTGGCAAACAGAGCTGAGAGGTTTTGTTGAGCTGAGAGTTTTCTATCATATATGCTGGTATTGATCTCTATGATATAACAGTATTGGCTCATATCACTTGAAATCGAGACTTATTGGACCAGGCAACATTTCTTCCAGTCGTTTATTGCCTTAGCTTGTTTGAATTGTAGTCTCAGTTTCCTGCTGTTCGCTGACAGGTTGCTGGTTCTGAGATGTTTTTTTTGCAAAACTTGATTCTAACATGTTACTGTTGCCTTTCTATTGGCTTGAAGCAGTCTGGCTGGTCTCCTCTGATCTCTGGCATTAACAAGGCATTTTCATCCCGAGAACTACCACTCACTGGATATATTCTCTTTTTCAGACCACTCTCTGTAAACCCTTAGAGGTTACCTTCTTGTGCGGGAAAATCCCTGTAGATCGGCAGCCTCTGAAATATTCAGACGAACGTTTTCATGGCACCACAAACCATGCCATGTTCAAAATCACTTTTACCTTTCTTCTCCACTCTGATGCTTGATTCTGTGCTAAATGCACTGACTTGCTCTCAAGTGATTGGCTGCTTAGATATGTTTGTTAAAGACTAGATGAACATATGTACCTAATAAAGTGGCCAGTATATGTTTATACCATCTTGGCTCATCTGCAAAATCTAATCTTTAAAAGATTTGCTTCACTGTGCAAAGTAAATATTAAGTATAAAGTGGAATTTGCATATTTAACTGTGTTGTAGCTCTTCTTTGAAATTGACAACATTTACATTTTCCTGTCAATCTATTATCAATAACCCAAAATATGAGACGTGCCTAGAACTTGACTGGGGTTCAAATGGAGCAAACTGAGCTGACGGGGCATGCAGCAGCTTAGAAAGGCAGAAACCTGCATATACACTGAATGTTAAGACAAAAAAAAAGAAGAAGAAGCCACCACAAGGTCACACGGCTCTCAATCGACCTCTGTGATGTTAATGTGGCTTTAACCATTCCAAGAAGCACTTGATCACCTGAACCGTTCCTAGAATCAGGCGTCTACCAGGAAGAACTTGATAAACTGCACATTTCCAGGTGGACAAAGATTGTAGAGCCTTACCCAAGAAAGCCGGAAGCTGTAAATGCTTTTGAAAGAGGGTGTGAATATATTTCACATGAGCTGCTGCAAGAATTTCTTCCTCATGAATCAAAGTATATTCAACCTGTGGTGTCAACTACAAATTATCCTCCCAAAAAGGAAGCGAGTGAAAATGAATCCCAACTAAGAGGAAAAATTCGAGTCATCTACTTAACAGGTAAACTTACCTTTGTGTCCCTTACCTCTTTTATTCTTTTTGGTACAAACAAGTTAAGCTGATACCAAAAATGAACATAAAGTCAATGAAATAATAAAAATCAAAGCCCTGAAGGGCGACCCACCTTGCCGAGGGAACTGTTCTGCGAGCTTGCGCAGGCTGCTGAGGCTGTCTGCTCCAAGCTGACTGAGGATGGCGGGCAGCATCTCTGTCATCTGTTTGGTCTCAGCGTGGCCGGTGATCGCAAAGGTGTTGGCGGATAGAGAGGCCTGAACTTTGGGGTTGTTAAAGTGAATCACAGTCCCGTCATCCTTGATCATGTTCACCTGAAGAGAAAAGATCACCCAAGTTCTCTCAAGTCACTCATGTCCATGCACGTTACTGATGCGTTTGAAAAACTAAACAGCGGTCTGCTCTACACGACCGCACATTCACCTATGTCAGTTTACCTCCTCAATTCCAGCAATATTGTTGACAGCAAACTTCTTTAGTGAACTCTGAAGCTTTTTGTCATCAGCTGTTGCAGTTCTGTGAACCACCTTCTTCTTCCTGCGTGCAGTGCCCTGAGAACATAAAATATACAATCAGATCAACACTTTTCTAAGTCATAGGCTGTGAAAGAAGAAAGGAGAAAAATACAGCGACAGAAAATGTTTGGCTAGTTACAAAATATTGTGTTTAAATCCTCTGTCCAGTTTTGATTGCTTACTATTTATTGTTGGACAACACAAAATTACCCTTTCACTAATAATTTTAGTCATCATTTAACTTTTTACAGAGTGAAACAATGTCTTCAGCCAGTCACCCTGAAGCCAAAAGTAAACTATTGTGCAACTAGAGAGATCAGAGTCTGTTGCATAAAAATACCATCGTGAGTTAATCAGTTATAAAAAGACTTTAACTTTAATCACTAGGAAGTGTGTTGGCTGATCTTTTTTCTCAGTTTGCATATGTGTGTGCGTGCGTGCGTGTGTGTGTGTGTGTGTGTGTGTGTGTGTGTGTGTGTGTGTGTGTGTGTGTGTGTGTGTGTGTGTGTGTGAGAGAGAGAAAGAGAGAGGAGGGGGATAAAGAAGGTATATACAGCATCAACTCAAATGTTTTATCATCTCAAAACAAAACATGTCAACACCAATAACAGCAGACAACTTTGAAACTGGTTTTCAATTCACACCCCTAATAAGGGCAGCAGGGTGCCATTCATTATAATATAAACAGTTAAAGATTAGAAGAAATAATGGGTTAGAGAATAAATCAAATACTGAATCCAAATCATGCCATTAGACACAAAACAAATAATGGATTGCGGCTCATGAGTCGGCCGTTCGTCTTGTAATCGGAAGGTTGCCGGTTCGAGCCCCGGCTTCGACAGTCTCGGTCGTTGTGTTCTTGGGCAAGACACTTCACCCGCTGCCTACTGGTGGTGGTCAGAGGGCCCGGTGGCGCCAGTGTCCGGCAGCCTCGCCTCTGTCAGTGCGCCCCAGGGCAGCTGTGGCTACAATGTAGCTGCCATCACCAGTGTGTGAATGAGTGGTTGTGTAAAGCGCTTTGGGGTCCATAGGGACTAAGTAAAGCACTATACAAATACAGGCCATTTACCATTTGTCGAATGACAGAATTTTATGAATTATTACGAATTAATCATTCGAGGATTAAAAGTAAAGCCTAATCGATATAAGAGTGATACTAGTGGTCATTTAAAAATCTAATATTCTATTATATCAGCTGATATTTTTTTCTTTCAGACACAAAAATACCAGTAGTGGCCAGTGGTACCCCTCAACCTCCTAGTAGAGACACCTGTCAATTTATCAATTTTAAAGTCCGACCTTAACCTTGAGGTCGACGTCACCGATATTCAAACTCGTCCAAGTTTTTTAGTAGGTACACATGGTATCAATTTAAGTCCTACGTTGCTTCGTTCTCAAGTTCACAAACTTGAGAACTTGGTGACAACAATACCACACATAAGCCGTAAAATGGACTTCCCTAACATGTGCCCTCATATGACAGCAGGGGTTTTCTCTGTTTCCTGTCTATTACTGTACGGTCTGTACAATATAAAGCGCCTTGATTCAACTGTTGTTATGATCTGGTGCTATATTAATAATGAATTTGAATTGAATCAAATTTAATTGAACTCTGGTGGTCAAACTGTGGAACGTCAAAACTCATAGCATGGTTAAAAAGTATTTCTCTATGGAAGCTTCCTGACTGCCTGAGCTAAGTTAACATTCAGTTAGTTATTATATCAGAAGTTTGAGTTAGTAGCTCAAAATTTTGAGTTAATAATAAAAAAATGTGTTTTCCCTTTTTCAGTGATGAAAAAAAGCTTCCAAATTTCTTCCATCTCTTCTTTACTCTTTTAATATCAGCTGATAATATCAGACAATGATTTCAATTCTATTGATCAGTTCAGGTTCATATATATATAGTCCCAATTCACAACAACAGTTTTGTCGAGATACTTTATTCTGTAAAGTGTCTGGAGGCAGAACTGGAGAAAACCCCAACAATCAAGTGACTCCCTTTGAGCGAGCACTTAATGACAGTGAGAAGGAAAACCTCCCTTTAATTAGGAAGAGACCTCCAGCAGGTCCAGTCTCAGAGAGGGCCAGCCATCTGCCACAAGCAATAGGGAGGGTGAGAGGAAAGAGAAGAGAACAGAAAAGGAGAGCACAGGGGGACAGGACAGAACCCAGACTGAGGGAGAGAAGATACAAATCTAATGACACGTTGCAGTGGTGTATAAACACAAAGAGATGAAGCACTCAGTGCATCACATGCAGTTCTGCAGCAGTCTGACCTATAGCAGCATTACTAAAGGATGGTTTACTGTCTCCTGAGCCATCCCTAACTAAGTTTTATCAAAAAGGAGAGTGTTGAGTCTAACCTTAAAGGCAGAGAGAGTCTGTCTATGAATCCAAACTGGGAGCTGGAAGGAGATCTGCCTCCCATTCTACTTTCAGAAAGTCCAGGAACCGCAACTAAGCCTGCAGTCTGAGAGCCAAATGCTCAGTTGGGATAATATGATACTATGAGGTCTTTAAGAGATGATGGGCCAGACCATTAAAAACTTTGCATGTGAGGAGAATGAGGCAACTTTTCTAAAAGGATTGATATGATCTAGCTTTTTATTGTTTAAAATGAGGAAAAACTTTAATAAAATACACAAATAAATAAAATATCATATCAGAAATTTAAGACACCACTCAATGGGCACCTTAATGAAAACTTGATTCCTTTTTTTCTTTTGTTTTTAATCAGCCAATTTGATTGTGCAATCAGTGCTTCTTTTCTGCAGGCAACACAATTAAATGAAGAAGTTAAAAAAAGGGCAGTAACTGGTAATTATAACAACGAACTGCAGAACTACAATAACCACCCTGCTTATTGTGTCCTAGGTGATGCTGTACCAGCTCAACAATCAAAATCCCTTCATTTTTACAACTTACCTTTCCTCCTATCCGCACCTGGGCTTGAAGTTTTGCCAGTTTTTCCTGATTCATGTTCTCAACTATAGGAGGAAAAAAAAAATAAAGGCAAAAACACATTTATTTTTAAAACAACAGGAGTATTTGCATGCTGCTGCAACATTAGCTGGAGCAACAACATGAGCAAAATTACAAAAATACGGAAAAATATCATCATTATTATTATTATTATCATAAAAACAAGGCGAGACAATAGAGATGTTAAAGAGAGAGGAAAGCTAGATGTAGCAGATACAACTGTAACTGGAGCTGACATTAACTTGACAGCAGACGTGTGTGTGTGTGTGTGTGTGTGTGCGCCTCAGACAGCTGCAGAGATGAAAACACAACACTCGGCCCAGCACAGTGAACACACACCGTATCGCTGCTCCGCTCGCGCCGGCAGTTGCGCTCCGTCCGCAAACCAACAACCGCACGGACCGCAAAAACCGCACCTCTCTCACAAAAGCCAACATCTACGGGAACGAGCCTGCTCCAATAAGCACAGAGGCATGCGACACCGAAAGATGGAGGTGATGAGGAAGAGATGACGTCATACATCATATGGCCGATCTCCCCCCACCGTCCCACCCCTTCTTCGTCTCCGACGAGCGGGAGGGATTTGGTGTCGTGCTGCCACCTATGGGATGCTGTTTAAAACTACACTAATACTGTAAAGTGACACTGTCAGCGGATTGGACCACAGTGTGGGAAACTGAACCCACTCTGGTTTTTACCCGTGTACATATCCCCTTATAGTCAATATTACAGAACAAAAAAAACGTATGCCGAGTGTGGGAACAATGTGTGGCCGTTAGTATGTGTGTGGGACTTTTCACTGAAAGCCTGATCAATCTAACTTTTAAAAACTCACTCAGTCACAAACTGCACAGTTGCAGGGTTGTCATTGCAAATGCAATTTTCCCAGTGAACAGTGCTACGTTAAGCATGGATGGAAGCAAAAGTCTGTTTTTTATGGCCTTCTGTAACAGGCTTATCAGAATCAGAATACTTTATTGATCCCTAGGGGAAATTATTTTGGTTACAGTGCTCCAGTATTTATTCATGTATCCCGTTTTCACCTGCTGTTCTGTCTCACTTGTGAGTTTGTCTATAGACTAACTGAGCTCATTTTGAACCACAGGTTTAGTGAGAGACTTAAACATGTTTAGGTGGGTGCTGTTGTGGTGCACTGGTTCCTGGTTTAAACCCCAACTGGGGCCTTTCTGTCTGGAGTTTTCATGTTCTCACTCACGGGTTTCCTCCAAGCACCCTGTCTTCCATCCACTGTCCTAAATCATGCAAACATGCATGTTAATGTTAATTCAAACCTTAATGTAGAGAATAAGCTATGTAATGTTAGTCCATTTCCAGTTCTGCTTTTGAAAACGATTGTTAATCAAACAATGTGTGCCAATATGTGAAGTTCTGCATAAAGTGACACCTAGTCACCCAATCACACACAGAGCTTGGAGTGGAAAGTAGACTTCTACAGTGCTTAAAGCAATGTTATATGACTACAGTTCAGGACACTCAAAGTAAAGATTTTATCTCATACTTCTGTTTTGTCAACAGATGGGATGTAATAACTAACTAAATAATAACATGCAGTTTTAAAATTACACTCACAAAAGAGGCAAAATCCATTCTTTTTCAAAATACATAATAATTTATAATAAGAAATCACCGATTTCTTGCCTATTCTAGTCTCATATTTCAGACTCCTTGGGGCTAAAACAAGACGCACTCTGTCCTCGAAAGATGTTTTAGGTAGAGAAAACCTCGCTGTGAACTCACATTATCTTGACTACAACGCATTAAAAAAAGAACATTTTCACCATTTTCTCTTTAATGTTTATGGTTTGTTTTTCCATTTTCCGTTTTATTACACAGTACAGGACAAACACATTGGAAAGTTTTTTAGTTTTTTGCAAAAAAAAATGTGGCATGATACAGAAGCAGCGGTGCAAAAAAATCACATTTACAAAGTGATAATGCACCTACCAGCAGACTACCTATCTGCTGAAAGACTATCCTCTCAAAACATCCGATTTCGTTCTGATCATGATCACACTTGAATGCAGCGTTCTATACTTCAATCAGAAACTTCTTACTCTGATCATTCTTACAAGATTTTGAAAGAAAAGCACAACACACACCCGAACCATTTAAAACATCAAACTTATGTACTGATTCAGGCAAAACTCATGTTTTCAATTGGTCCATGTTATAACATAATGCAGGCTTACATTGTTTAAAGGCTGGTACAGTATAGACCATATCGTTAACAGCTCACACACTATAACAAAAGAAAACACTTGATAACATTCAAAACACTCAATGAGCAAGAGTTTTCTGTTGTGGTGAAATTGTTGGGAAAAGCTTGTTTTAAACATCAACTAGACTTTCAACACAAAATATTTGCTTCAGGTAAAACAGTCCTGTGAAACACTAAGTACTGGTATACACTTACTGCTTCTGGTCCTGCTAAATGCCAGGGTTACCAGTGGAAAGCCTCTTCTCTTTAAAAGCATGAAAGCAACATGGCTTAAGTTTGCAAAGTCGCATTTGAACAAATCACAAGACCTCTTGAATAATGTGCTTTGGACAGACAACACCAAAGTAGAGATGTTTGGCATTAATGCACAGCCATGTTTGATGAAAACAAAGTATAGCACAATATTAGCACAAACACATCATAGTGACTGTCAGCATGCTGGTGGAGGATGATCATTTGGTCACGCCTTGCAGTCTATCTGTCTATCTATAAATTTTTTGCATGTTTATCATGTCATGCACATCTGTGCAAACCAAATGATTAACACATTATACTGGAATCCTTATAATAAAAAGTTAACATGTAAGGTCAAAGAAGACTCAGTCACAATCAATAAATATTAGTGCAAAGGTGCAGGCTGGAGCTGCATGTGGGACAAAGCCAGGAATGAATAAAACAATGTCTACGACTTAACAGTGACTGTTAGTTCATCTCTAACACTGTGACAGTTCTCGATAGAACTTGTCTAATGGCCCTGATGCAGAAAGCGGGGCTAAAAGTTTAGAACAAACAGTCAATACCACAATATACAGTAATAGTGACAATTTATGGTGATCATTTTGCAAATGTTACAACATTTGTGGTTTGTGTAAGTGCATTTTTGAAAGTCTTCTAGTGTCTCAGTGTGTCTTATTCATCTGCAAGAGACTACCAAGCTGAAATGGGATGAAACTTTGCAAAGAGGAAGAGCACATGCAAAGGAAGAATCAAGGGAATTTTGTTTTAGACCTGGGTCACTTTAAAATTGCAAATCGGACAGTGACCTCGTTTGAGGATAAGCCTTCTTTAGAAATGTCCTTCTAGTATTCCAAATGATTTTCTTTCCTTTTGTTTTTCAGTACCTTGGCATTCTCAGATAAAAGACTCAGGACAAGGTTCAGGTGATGGATTTGATGACAACATTATGCACAGGTGTTTTACCGAGGCAGCGGCAATCAGATGGAGCACCACTGGAGCTGCTGGACTCCACTGAGCTGTGGAGCATACTGCGCTGCCACCAATTGAGGGTGTAAAATTTCAAGCCACAACAGCTGTGAAGCAACACAAAGATTTTCCTGAGAACAGCCTTCCTCAGCAGGATGTAGACCCACGGGTCCAGGATCTGGTTCCACGTAGCCATGCGTATAGTCAGCAGACTAAAAGATGGAGACTCATCTGTGGCTCTGGTACTCAGAATGGTGACATGGATCTATTGGAGTGGTAGAAAAACAGTTATTCTAAATATTTATCAAATACTTTAATAGAAAACAATTTTAGACTGGTTGTGTTAGACTGGTTGGGAAGTTACAGGAAAAGCGAGGTAAGATTAGTGTGTGCAATTTTGCATCTTTGTTGTTATTAAGAGATCTCTAATTCAAAGCATTTACTTTCTTTTTTTAAAAATTATTAGAATTAGAATAATTCAAAACCATGATTATTTGGAAGAGTCTTCAAAGCTTGTCTGTCCAGGAGCGATGGCATCTATTGCCTGGCATCACAAGTCCTTAATTAATACATCTACTGATTTCCACAAATGTACAACAATTAAACATCAGACATCTTTTACATGATGATGACAAGGACAGAAAAGAACAGTGATGGAAGTGGAGAAAAACCTGTTTGTATCGACCCCTTTAAAATGCAAAGACAGACAAACAGAGCTTGCTTAGAACACCACAGACGTGCTCGGGTATGTTATTACCGGAGTTAGGGAGGATCTGTTTTCTCACATTCTGTCTCCGTTCCTCTTGGTGATAACAGCTATTATTATTTCTGCTTATTTTTTTCATCACTTCTGTTTCGCTTTCCTCCTTCTCATCTCCATCTCCTTGTCATTTTTAAAGGCCTCTCGATTGAAAACCCCCGTCACCTATCACACTCAGCTCCATCACCGCTCGCTTACAGGGGCCATGTTACTCTCCACCACCTTCATCTGGGAGTCTGCATTGTGATGACTCTTCTCTCTGTCTTCATGCTCATGCTTCTGCAATCGATTTTCTTCCAAATGGTTTCATCTTATCACATTTATTCCCCTTTTTTAATTTCATTTTGACTTTTTGTTTTTAATTCAGTTTGCTCCAGAGTGTTTTTTTATTTAAATTTCAGTTTTAGTTTAGTTTTCATTTGTTTCAGTGTTACTTTTAGTCTTTTTATTGTTATTAGTGCATGGAGGCCATATGTCAGAAGCAAGATTTATGGAAATCAATATAGGTGCTAAAATAAAAACACCTTTTGAAAGCAGTTGACTCACAGTCTTGCAGACATGCAGAGTGTCAGTAAACACATCTATCAAAGTCTCATCAGCGAAGCTGTAAAATTTGTTACATTCTTTTTTCAGTATAAGGCAGTTTCAAAGATCTGGTTTTTATTTTTAATTTAGCTCACTAAAATGTTTGCTCACATCTGGTTTTGGTTTTAGCATTTAGTTTTAGTAACTATGATAACACTGTTATTAAACTACTGTGAAAATGCAAACATTACTTAAATTTGTGTGTTTAATCTAATTTACATTAACCTTTTAATCTTACTTGGTTACACTGACTTTAGTGTAGTTTAATTTATTGTTTTATTTGGGTTTCTTAATTAAATAAATGCTAATGCTGCAAAGAATCAGATGACTGGTAATATTTAATCTCCAGGCATTCATTTAGTGGTGCTGTCATTAATATTTCAGTTATGCTCAGTTAGGCTTTTATTGTTGTGGGAGTGTGATGTGGTTTCTTGTTCTGACCTCCAGTAAGCAGCTGTTAAGTTTGCTAACAATTCTAGTATTAAAAAAAAAAACTCCCATTATTGCTGTAATGTGGATACTATGTACTTACTCATCTTCAAAATGCATCACGGACACACTAACCAACAGCAGTAGTTTAATGATCAGAAATGCAACAGTATGAGGGAACATAACATTGCTTTAACAAAGATATATGGAAAGACTTTTAACTCAAGGCTTTAGGTAGCAGGGAACAAATCCAGCTTAGCTTCCTCACTGTCACTCTACGCTCTGTCATTTTTCATTTTTCCCTGTAATTTTTAACTGTTAGTTAAAGGTGTGCTGAGGAGGTCTTACCAGTAATGGGCCCCAGCATATGCAGGACACCAGCATGATAGCCAGGAGCTGGCAGATCATCTCTATGTGATAAGGCATGCTTCTGCAGTGATGCTTGTGGCGCAGTTTAGCCTGTATTAGAACACAGCTTGTTAGTGTGTTGCAGACAATGGAGAGCAGCAGTGCCAGCAGCCCCAGCAATGAAAATAGCAGCGGCAGGAGCACATCCAGCCAGTCTTTGGGTTGCTCGATATGGAAAAAGCACCAGCTCCTGGAGCTTTGAACCTTGTAGGGCCTCGACAGCATTACAGGCAGCGCAGCCACCAGTGCAGCAAGCAGCCAGATGACCCCAAGGAGCCTTTTCATGTGGTGTGATGCCAACACTGTGGAGTGGAAGATAGGCCTGGTGACTCCAATGCAGCGCTCCACAGCCATAGCACTTCCCAGGAACAAGGGGCTCAAGCCAAAGAACACCATACACGCCCCAAAGATGGTGCATATGATTTGATAAGGATCAAAATTCTCCCATTTCTTTTCAGCGCTGTACACAAAAAGCACCAGGGATCCATTAATGAGGTGACCCAGCAGATCTGTGATCACCAGGCTGCTGGCAAACAGCAGGAAGGATGCCCTGGACTTTGTGCGGATGCTGCTGTAGGATTTCAGCAGAATAAACAGAGCGAGGCTGTTGGAGAAGATGCCAACAGTCATAGAGATTACTGATGCAGTGATAGACAGTTCCTTCTGGAAACAGGTGTTATTGGTGGGTCTAACCTCTGACCTGCAGCTGGACTCTGAACTCCCGTTAGCTGACATGGCTGGAATTAAGTCTGAAAGAGAAGGTAAATGGAAAATATCTGTGTGATTCAATTAGACCAAAAATAATGGTTTGGATGAAATCTACTGATAAAATTGTCTTGGAAGCAAGTAAGACACAAGTTTAATATTATTAATATTTTCAAGAATAAAGCCTATATACACTTTAAACTCCTATTGCGATGGCTTTTGGAGTAATTCCCACTCATCCATCTGTCCACTTTCAGGGTCCCCGTTCAAACATTTAGATTACTTTCTCTTTCCAATAGGAACAATCAGATCACATCAGAGTGCAGTGAACGCTACTTTCCTCAAATTCATGACCTTTGTCTGACTATTGAAGATTCCTCGGTTTGGTTAATTACAATAAATAATTCCTTACCTCAGGTTTGGGCTTCGCTGGGATAACTCTCCATAAGTTAAAAGCCTCCTTGGTCTCTGTCTTTAAAAAAAGAAGAGACGTCAGCGCGCCAGTTAATGTTGTTCCAGTCCTTGTTCCGTCTGCAGCAGGTGCCAAGTCTCGATGAGAGCGCATAGGCGAGCTGTGAGCTCAGACACAACTCAAGAGGCTGCACACCAAGGAATCTGCTTTCGTCCTCTTCTATGTGCGTCAACACTCTGATTGGGGATTGCACCGACTGATAAAATGTTGCCAAGCTAACATTGTATTGATGATTGTAATTATCCAGCGTCTCCACGTGTGAGCAAATTCATCGAAAAGTCTTCCTCTCTTTTCTGTATTGCTCTATGTATTTAGTACTTACGCAGTTATCAGCAGTGTCGGACGCGTCTCATCGGATTTTCTCATGAATTGAATATTCGATAACAAATGTCTACATAAAGTTGAACCCAAACGCCCTAAGACCGCATCACTCTTCTCTGATGGACGTGCCCAAGCGTTAGGCTCTTCAGGCCAGTGTCCTTTTATTTGTTGCACTCCAGATTAGTCAACCCCGCCTTTTTTTCTCCACATGGCAAAGAATGCAGCCGGACATTAAGTCATTTTTGTTCATCTGCCATCAGGCGTCTCGTTTTCCATGGAGGTCTGCTAAAGAAAGAAGCCATGACCTTAAGAAATGTGAACAAACTAAAGGCTGGTGAACTGAGCGCAACACAAATCCCATAAAAGGATCAGGAAAGGTCAGCGACCTTCTAAGTAAGTGCGCATTTCTGTCAGAAGAAACAACCCATTTTAGATGTTTTTTCTCAGAAGTTTTAAAAGTCATTTGAAGGACATGCTGTGCTTAACATTATTATCTATTTTAAAGAAATACTAAACCATCACTGCAGTCTGTGGAGACGATGGAGAGTTCGATCGAAATCGATTCAGTGTTCAGAGCCAAAAAAAGTAAATGTCATCTTATCATCACTGCCCTCATTTTTCTTCTTATTGCTCATCATAATTCCACTGGCGGCTGCTGGACCGGAGATTTGTTTGTGTTAGGTGACAAGCAGCATGTGTAGTTTGGAGCCATCAGCCTCAATCTGATATAAGAAAAGGGGTTTAGAGGTTCGAGGCATTACTTGATCCAGTGCATGAGATTTCTTTCAGGTACTCCTGAAGTCACAAAATAATTTAAATAATTTTTTCCCCCACATACGCAAAAATTACTTAAACCTTTTTTGATATGTAAAATCTGTAGAGTTACTTATTTAAATAAAGATTTAAGCTATAACTGCAGCTGTTTTATGGCTTATTGAAAGCTGACACTATCTGGAGACTGGTGGGTCAGCAGCAATTAAGAATTTATACTCTTCCATAGCTACAGCTCACTTCCCCACAGTCTTTCTCACAGACTGACTCTTCTCCTGACTCAGTGTGGTTCAGCTCCACACTTTACCCAATCCACATCTGTCCTTCTATCGTATTTGTACGTTTTTCTTTGTCTACTAAGTCTAATTCTAGAGATTCTCGCTTCTGACAAAATACAACAAATCTGTTAGGAGTGCTGTTTATACACACTGCACATGATTCTAGCGCTGCCTACAAACCAGATGGAATATGTTGAAGTGCAGTTTTGTCTGCTCTGGGGGCAAAGTTCGATCTTTTTGATCCTTTGTGATTTATCTGATGAGGGAGGACAAATTGCTGTCATACTCCACATGCTCCACACTTACTTGCTCACAACAAGGAGCAAAGGTTTCTAAAAGGAATTATTTACTGCATGGGGATAGTAGAAGAAGAAGAAACTAGTTGCACACATACTACTGATACTCACATGATTATGATCACTTATGAATCATATGATTATTTGGAAATGAAAAAGAGGTTTGGGTGTTAAATCACTGAAAACAATGAAACAGTAACAATGATGGTGTTTTACTTAAAAACAAGATTTTATTCATAATTTTATATATTAGAAACAGTAAAGTTGTATTTTTTTGTGACCCAATAATCTCTGTTACCTCAGCCACACAGAAGTTATAGCTCCTGGATCAAAGCCTTTATTGATTTGTATCAGTAGCTTTAAGTATTAATAAGAGCACCATAGTCTTTTCTTTGCTATTCATTTCCATCCTTTGAATAAAATAAGGCAAACCATTAAGCAAAAAAAAGATAAAAATGCTAAAGACTTTCATTCAGGAATAATAATGATATATTTTGCCGGAAGAATCAATTAGTAATAAAAGAAACATACCTACTCTTATAAAATTAGATAGTATAACATTTCTGAAATTATATTTTCATAAAATAAATTGCCAGTGAAAGCGCAGTCTGAACAATGAAAATGCAGGTGGGAGATGATCCAGCAGCCTGCCTAGTTGCATGTCATAATACAGCTTTCAATAACCACAAGAAAAGATGAAGGAAAAGGAGAAAAGGTACTTTTCTTTTCCATTCACACAGATTTTATCTCCTGAGTCTGTAATTACCGCTGTCTGTTCTCATTGCGAAAACAGAATGTCTCGTCATCTTGAAGTGGTAATGAAACCTTTCTCTTTGCTGTCTTATGGGGCCCGGTGGTCACTAATTATCCGAAAAGGTGACTCCTGATGCAATCATCTGAGGTGACATTACACCTTCTACTGTAGTGTTGACAAGTAGCAGAACCAGCATAAGCACAGGCATGGGAGCACAATCGCGTTCTTTTGTTGGGTGTATCTAATGGGGCTGTTCTAATAGTCAGGCTGACTCAGCAGGGTTCAGATGGAACTGTGAGCAGATGGGGCAAAATGGGAAAATAACCCATAATGCAGGCTTTTTGCCAGTGGTACTGTTACTTCTTCTTCACATCTCCCATCTTCTCAGAAAACCACTCCGGAGCAAAGATTCACAGGTAACGTACTTTCTGTTCTCACTCATCTTCTCTTTACCGTCATTACTTTGCCCCATTTGTCACTCAGTCTCTGCAACCCTGCCCAGCAAATGTCCTTCAGTTTGAAATTGTTAATTCAGCAGAGTTGGTGCAAAGTGGGAGAAGTAGCGAAATGTGCTCAAAATGGAGTCACCTCAGCAGTTTGGACACAGGTTGGATGAAGGCCAAATATCTCACGTTAACCTCGTTTTCAGATACAGCACAAATTTGATCATGCAAGTACTTAACACTTGAGAGAGAAGTGGATTATCTGACAATAACAACAGCCTACAGCTGTCAGATCCTGGCTCACCTTTCAGATCCACATTGTAATTTTGTGTCATAGTCCCTCTTTCCTGACCTTGGATACAAGCTGCAGCACGACAGAGATCTGTAGGGACATAACTTATATTGTGATAAAGGATTTATGGTCTCATCTTACATCTGCTGTCGTTGCAGTAAAGTTAAAATACTAATTGACTAAACCTACTAAAAACACAAGCGTTTGTAACTCCATCTCGTGTCACTTGTTTCTGTCTTTGCTGTTTTGTTAACAGTCTCTTCTTTCTTTCTTTTTGTCATTACATTTCTATTTTTGAAATGATCATGTCAGATTCTCATAAATAACTAATAAAGTTTCCACTCTGTGCCATGCAAATAAACAAGCACAACTATCTGGCTCTGAGAACTCACAAATGGATGCTGGTGTATGTAGTTTTGTGAAGCTGCAGGTATCAAATAAGCTCAGAGGAAAGACTCCTACAAACAGCTTGAAGCAACAAACAAACTCAGCTCCTGTTGGTATTTACTCAGATCTACATTCTCCTGAGTCTCATTAAGCTAATGACCTTTGTGTGCTCCTCCAGCATGTTAAACAAGTACGCCTTTGTCTTTTGTGTTTTTTCATGTTCAGACTTTAACTCTGTAATCAATGAGAAAATTGAGGCTTCTTTTTCATTGGCATGAGCTTTTTTTTTATTATGAATTAGGAATACTATAGGAAAAGTGTTATGATTGCAGGCAGTGTTAGGGCAGCCAGCTCTAGTACTCTCCAGGCAGTGCAGATTATTTATGTGTTCTGTCACTTTTTCTCTGCCTTGACTCATTGGAAAAGCTCCCTGTCTGTGTTCCAAGACCTGTTTTATAAATCAAGCACTGGGTAAGAATATGAATAATGAGAATAAAGAAACAGATGAAAAGTAGCTGCTGCTGCTGTTTTTCTTTTAGCAACATGTAGAGTAGCAAGAAAAGAAAGAGATTGTTTCTTTTGTTTTTTTGTTTTTTTACAGACGTGTACAAGACAGCACTGGAGGCTGTTGTTGTTAACAAGGACCCCCAACTGATCCTGTATGGAAAACTTTTTCTTGATGAGTTTAGAATAATGTTCCTCAATGCAAAATTGTGAAGAATTGAATATCTCATCATCTACAGTACATAATGTCTTCAAAAGATTCTGAGAATCTGGCAAAATCTCTGTGTGCCCGGTGCCAGGGGCAGTCACTACTGGATTTCTGTCATCATCCCTGTGCACACATCGTCCCTGAGCACACTGTTGCACACATAGCACCTCCTGACACTAGAGTTACAGGAAGCAAACAGCCTATTGTGTCTCCACCTGCTGGGTTTAAGATGAAAAGATTAATTGCATCTTAATGTCTTGTACAATGCATTTAAGTTTACAGGGATTTATAACATAAAGATTAATATGTGTTTTTCTCTGATAATATCTGACAGAGCTTTAAAAATCCAGAACTATGTAATGATAATCTGAAACAACTGTTTAAGGTATCAGAATTCAATTTTTAATAATATTGCAAAGGTATTTTTATTTAGACTATCTTTTAGTTAAATGATGCACATTCAATGTGCACATTAATATCAAGCATATCAAGAAGTCATTTAAGATGTACACAAAATAAGTCACATCAACATGTAGTGAGTATATTTTCTACCATCTCCCCAAAAAACAGTAAGATGACCAAACTTTTCTTGGATGAATTCAGATTTCATCATTACAACGTTTACTATAAAGAAAATATTTGCATGGTAGAAAAAAGGCAACAATGATTTTAGTGTGTTGTAATCAATTAGATTCTCTAATCTTACTTTCATGGAAAACAGTAACATTTTATCAAAATGTATCTAACATTTGGGGGTGCTGTTGCAGAAAGCTTTCACATGACAAAGCACTTAAATTTATTGAGATATGAAACATTCCAAAACCATTTTAGTACATTTTGGTTGCTTTAAATCTAACGTGTACTTCGCACAGCAGTCTTCACATCTTTTGTGAAGACAAGTGTAAGCTGTCTGGCTTTTCTCTTCAACCCTCTGGCATTAACAGTTCATTTTTACCCAGAGAACTGCTGCTCACTGGATATCTTTTATCTCTTTTTTGAACTATTTTCTATCAAACCTAGAGATGGTTGTACAGCAAAATACCAGTAAATCAGCCATTTTTGAAATACTCAGATCAGCTAATCTGAAAAAAATGAATAAAATCCACAATCAAAGTACTTTAAATCACCCTTTTTTCCCCATTCTGATGATCAGTTTGAACTTCAACAGGCCATCGTGACCATGTTTACAGGTATAAATACAGCCTGACACATTTCTCATATATAGTACTAAGATGTTATCAGAGGATCAGTGAAAAAAAAATGCTGATAATCTGTGAAGCCACCAGGTGTCAGTGTAGACTCAGAACATACAGACCTGAATGGAAATTACCATTACAATATATGATTTAAGCACTTGTTCGAATATTTCTCTTTGAAGATAATTTACAGTTTTTTAGGCATCATGAGCCTTGATGATGTGTAGTCTGAGAAAACTAAACACCAGGAATTCTTATCTCTTATGTGTCTTGGCTCCATATAGGATGATGGTATTTTGCAGACTTGCTGATAAAACTCAGCTGTCATGAATAGGACATATTTGTCACTAGCCAATTTCTGTGCTTCCACAGAGTATATGTGATATGTACCATAATGGAAAATACTCCTGGAGAGAGGAAATTGTGACTTTATCCTGCTGCTGTTTCAATTACTCCTACAGAGACCTCACAGCCAAGCACAGAGGGAATATTAAACTCAGATTGGAACACTGGTAATGGAAATGATAGATTTGGGGATTTGTTGGATGTTTTACACTGTTTCTGGTAGTGACTCAGAGAAAACATAGCTGTTAAATTGGATTAAACCTTTACTACCAGGGCAACAAACACTGTCGTACTACTTTATATCTTGTTTATGATGATAATTCTTATATGAACTGAAAAATGGAGACATAAAGCATATTCTTGCTATGGGGAAATGTACAGAATAACATTATTGTTTGATATGGAATATATATATATGTGTGTGTGTACATTTTATGATTAATCTCCTACAATCAGTTTCCAGAGGAGGTTACATGATTTATATTTCAGTGTGATCCAACATAATAGTAAACACACTCACAGTTTGCCTATTTTTTGTCAGGGAGTAGCCCAGCAAAGAAAACAAAGGCATTTTACACACTAGTATTATTAGTGAATGCTTTATTATTAATGTTATAATGTTTCTATAGTATGTTTGTCACATGAAATGTGCTATATCGATAAACTCAGCTTGGCTTGGCTTATTGCTTCCCTCTGTTTCCAGTGATTTTCTTGGAATAAGTTAAGCTAAGTGTCTTTGGGCTCTGGGTCATTTTTACTTACAGAGATAATGGTGGTAATGGTCTTTTTATCTAACTCAGAATATTTTAGTCAAACTATTTATCTAATAAAGTATTATTACGTTTAAATGATGTTTTAAATGCCATTTGGCATCCAAGATGTATGTTCTGTTTATTTTCCAAATTGCCTACATCACAGCATTGATGCTATCCTTTTTTTTCTTTGAACGGTTCCAAATTTAATGGAAATGATTATGCGGCCTCAAGGAGGTGTTTAGGATAGCAACAGCAGGCTCATTTGCAGCCAACTTGTCCTTTCAGGTCTTTAAAATTCAACCTTTCTACCTGAAGAGCCAGTAATTGGTGCACAGTGCACACTGTTCAGATCTAAGGAGCAGTGAGTCCACTTAGCATGACACCGCAGCACAGCATGGGCTTTTCTCAGAGCACCTGAGAGCCTTACAATATTAAGATTCAACCTGAGTGCTGGTCCTTCTGGTAAAAAGTGAATGAACACAGAAACAGGCAGCACTCTGCCTTTTTTTTGCAGGCCACCTCTGCGGGATGAAACACCTTGAATTCTGCAGTAGTCATGCTGCTCCCCCTAACCCAGGAGATATGGTTGGACAGGTCAATATCATGCCCAGCTAGAATCCAGTTTCCCTCTATTGGTATGCTGAACAGAAAGAAGACAGAAGCCTGTGGGTCAAGACCGGAGCGGCTGCTCAGGACACTTTGATATAATCATTTTTATCTGTGGTAGAGTAGCTGACTTGGCTGGTAGTCAAGGAAAAAGCCTTTGAGGACTTGTTCTGACATTTGGATTTAATCACAAAACAAATCATGGCCTCGAGTATCAGACACATGGGCTGGCAGGGCTTTCTTGAGGGGCAATCTGTTACAGAGAGCTAGAGAGCAAAATGAGACCTAATTAACATGTCTCTATAAACTGGACTGTGTCTAAATATGATTTCCATCGAGGGTAGATTACATTTACACATGATGTACTGTGCCATGTTTGTGACAAGAATTTTATTTCCATCACACTTAATGAATCTTGCCAAATATTGGCAAACTATACATGACTTTCTTACAGGAATGTGGAAATACAGACATTGAGAGCGTAAATGATCCAACTCAGTAATGTAAAAATCCAGTCCAGCCGTGCGTTGTTACTTGGTTGGTCCTCCACTTTCATTCAGACTGCACCTATCGGATAAATTCCTGTGAAATTTGTCGCAGACATTTATATCCCAAGAGGATACGCTTTTACATCCACCATAAAGCTGACATTTGTGCTTGTGAGTGAAGTGTCTCATGAATTCCGATCACTTTAGTCGAAAATCATAAAGCTAGGTTTATTATTCATGAAAATGATGAATATAGTCCCTTCTTTTCTCGCCACGCGTGAATGGACCTGTGCATAAAAAATAGCAGGTAAGCATGGTATTTCACAATTTCAGATGCGTGGTGAATCTGAAGACATAATCATCAGTGAACACCAGCAGTAAAGTGGTCTATTAGCCTACTACTATCCTATGCGTCATCAGCACAACACTGAAGGCATGACGTTAGCGTCATATGGAAGAGTTTTTATTCCATTTTAATTGATAGAAATAAATGAGCCGTGCACCCATTTTTTCAGTGTTTACTGTTTTCCTGTTGCCCGTTTCCTCTCTGACAGCTCAAGTGTTACTAAAGCAGCATTTTGTGTAAAAAGCACACTTGAGACAACCTTCATGGCTTTGATTCCAGTATGAAATTCATCCTTTTAGAGTTACACTTCCAAAGCATTGTTGAGGCTTTGTGCTGCTGTTACGCAATGATCCCATTCTGCCAAGCTGCTTAGACAGTCGGCTAACAGCCACAAGCAGCTCGCTCTGTCCTGCTGCTGTCTTGTGTATTCATACTGGCCAGAGAGGGAATCTGAACGCTGAAAATCATCCACACACATATTTCACATTTCTGGGGTGTCTCTGGGGTGCATTTCAGGATCCGGCTGGATTTGCAGTGTATGAGCCATTCACGGTGGTGACGATGGGAGAGGGCTTCCAGTTTGGCTGGTAAAAGTGGATGTCACGGGTTCGAGCCCAGTTTGCAAATACTGCCTTCTCTGTGATGAAACGGTGGTGGCTTCCTCGCCGATTTCTCTCGTGAGAAAGATACATGGAGCACTCGCTGGGCCCCGAGGGCTCATAGTAATGATATGGTACAGTAGGATGGGAGGAGGATCTACACAGGCGAGAAGAGAGAGGAGGAAGCCATGAAATAGCATGAAAGCCAATGCGCACAGGAGGGATGTCGAAATAGTGTGTAATTATGAGATTCATGGTTGGGGAGGGGGAAAGAAACAAGTCGGAGAGGGGAATAAAGAGAAGAAGGAACAAAGAAAAACAGAAAGATCAGAAGAATCTGCACTCACAGAAATGTTCATTACACACTCTCCTATTCATCTGACACTCACGCTTACACCAAGCTCAGTGGAGGAGCTTTCTGTGACACGTGAGAGTGCCATGAATTTTCAAAATGTTCTTTGTGTTCTTGTCATTGTGGCCAAATGTCAGAAAATAAAATCAACAAATTTTCCGGTGTCTCTTAAATGCTAAAAACACATGATAGAAACCTGTACAGTATATTTTCAGTAGCGCTATTTCACTGTAAAATGTGAAGATGTTTTCAGTGGTGCTGTCGTTCAGCAGCCTGACTGCAAGGCAGTAACAGACACATGAAGTTGCCACTGCAGGGAGTAAATGCTATATTACCATTACAAGTTGGAAGACATCATTAAAGATGCACTAGACAAGATTTTATGTGGAAACATCAGTGGTGTCGGCACACACTAAATCACAGAGTGAGGCTGCAGCACAAAACAGAAGAATTGTTCCATTTGCTTCATGCACTATTTGGCCCACTGGCTGAAACAGGAAGTGACAAACTGAACCTGCCGTGAGGATAAAGCATCTCAATGCATATTTTAACAGACAAAACTCCATGCTCAGGAGAAAACAACACTCACAAACCAGTGAATAAGGGTTAAAAGTGTGTGCATATGAAATCACTTTAATTGTCTGGTTTCCATAAATAACCACTTGCATGTGTGACACACTCTCTCTCAGTACAATTATTTAATTCTAATAACAATGCATTCGGCGGATTGGTATGTCTTGTTTTCTGCTGCATTGTGCAGCTCCGAACCCACTGCACCCATTAGACAAAGCTAGTTAGTAGATGTTAAATATGGTGGAACACTGATATTTCTTTTGGGAGTCGGAAAAGAGCAAAACAGTGAGAAACTCGGTACTTAGCTTACCATCACCAAATGACTCCATATTGTACTTACCACAGGGCTAATTTAGCAAAAGCTGTGCTGCAGTTCAAATGCTCAGATGATTAAGGAGCTTATCTAAATATTTTTTTTTTTAATAAACATTGCTGTAAAGACACAAGAGTTAGCCTTGGGATAATTTAAACATGTGGTCCCTGGCTACATCTTAAAAGGCACCTAAAAACAGTAAAAAGTAAAAGGAGAAGAAGAAAAAGAAAACATACCAAAAGCCCCAAAGTGAAGGGAAACAAGCTGGCAATAGGAGAATAACCAACTCACTGCTTACAATCTGCTTATCAATCAACTGATTATTAATTTATTTAACTGGCATTTCAAAGTATTACTCTGCTCTCTGACGCTGACACAGTGCTCCACTCTTACACACCTTTACATTTAATGCAGACTGACCAAAAGAGCTCTTCCTCAAAGAAATAATAGAGTCCTGTAACGTCAGACTTCTTTCCATTTGTTTTTTGTTTATCCTATTAGTAATAAACCGACTAAATAGTGGAGGAACCATATTGTGTAAAATCTGACAAATATGACAAAAATTCATGTATTTAACAAGATTTTCAAGACTAAATAACTGTACGTCTGTAAAATTAAACATTGCCAATAATAATGTGTCATTTCATCATAGGTTTTCAATGCTCTATTATACAGTAATTACATAATAGTTTGTAGTCTATTAAAACTACTATCACATGCCTTGGTACTAAAAAAGATATCATATTTTAGAATGGTAGGGTCTTTACTTCATAATATAAAATAAAAACCCTGCTGGCTTTTTACCCAATTATAAACTGACACAATATTGCTAAAAACCAAAATATTTAAATTGGATGGATTTATGTTTTTGCCATGGTGGTTTATCAATCAATATCTACATGTCATATTAATCTTCCAACAGTTAAGGAATGCTAAGTTTAAAAAAAAAAATGAAGCAAAGCTAATAAATATTTGGAGAAGAAAAAGAAACTGCAGGAATCTACCTGCAGAAATCAGGAGGCACCATGCCATAGACGTTGATCCTATCACACAGCTCCAGGGCTATAGCCATAGTAAACCAGCCGGTGCTCAACCAGGAGTTGGAACTCTTCCTGGAAGAAAAGAGAAGCTTACCATTTTTACAAAAATATACTGAGCGCACTTCCTTCTTACTGCCTGTTCAGAAAAGATTAAAGACGGTAAAATCATATTTTTTAGATTTCATCTGATCAGTCGCTTAAGAGGAAACCCTGTAGCCAACTGTGTGACAGTTGATACCTGGGCTGTTAAAAAAAAGAAATAGAATAGAATAGAAAATAAAATAAATACATAAAAACATTCATTCTGACACCGGCTATTGCTACACGAGAGCAGAAGTGACTGGATTACCATTCAAATGCAACATTTTTATTCCGTTTTTCATTCTGTTGGCTTATTGTTCACATGCAAATGAGTTTAGATGAATAGCTGCATTCACGACAGTGAGGTGTCTTTGTCTGCCTTTGTCTTTTTTGCGAGGTCACATTCAGCCATTTTTCACTTTGCCTGTCCCGCGTATGCAAAGAGACAATTATCATGTGTTAAAAGTCAGGAAACGTGCCTCCGCTTCATATTCTCTATAAAAGCAAAGAACGTGTATACCTCTTTGGTAACCCAGCTTGAATTGTTTGATGATAAAATGTATTCTTTTTTTCCAGCCAAGACTTTTGTGAGCTGTTTCTTTAGAATGTTATTACTTTTTAATGCAATATTAAAGATAATTTTATTTGAGATGCAGGATTGGGACTACAGTGCAAGCACTTCACTTCCTGATGCCAACCAGCTGCATACACTTGTTAGCCTTTCCCATTGGAAAATTATACCTTTGCATAAAATGTACACTGGAGGTATGTTATATCTGTAGATGCCTCTGAAACGTTACACTGATGATGAAATCCCATGATGCATCCCACAGATGTAATATTATCTACAGCTACTTTTAGTACCATTGATGTTCATTTAGACTCTTTTTCTCCAATTGATCTTTCTGAGTTAACTTCAATAATTACTTCCTCCAAACCATCAACGTGTCTTTTAGACCCCATTCCTACAAAACTGCTCAAAGAAGTCCTGCCATTAATTAATTCTTCAATCTTAAATATGATCAACCTATCTCTAATAATCGGCTATGTACCACAGGCCTTCAAGCTGGCTGTAGTTAAACCTTTACTCAAAAACCATCTCTAGACCCAGCTGTCTTAGCTAATTATAGGCCAATCTCCAACCTTCCTTTCATATCAAACATCCTTGAAAGAGTAGTTGTCAAACAGCTAACAGATCATCTGCAGAGGAATGGCTTATTTGAAGAGTTTCAGTCAGGTTTCAGAGCTCATCACAGCACAGAAACAGCTTTAGTGAAGGTTACAAATGATCTTCTTATGGCCTCTGACAGTGGACTCATCTCTGTGCTTGTCCTGCTAGACCTCAGTGCTGCGTTCGATACTGTTGACCATAATATCCTATTAGAGCGATTAGAACATGCTGTAGGTATTACAGGTACTGCACTGCAGTGGTTTGTATCATATCTATCTAATAGACTCCAATTTGTACATGTAAATGGAGAGTCCTCTTCACCCACTAAGGTCAATTATGGAGTTCCACAGGGTTCAGTGCTAGGACCAATTCTGTTTACATTATACATGCTTCCCTTAGGCAGCATCATTAGAAGACATAGCATAAATTTTCACTGCTATGCAGATGACACGCAGCTCTATCTATCCATGAAGCCAGGTAACACACACCAATTAGTTAAACTGCAGGAATGTCTTAAAGACATAAAGACCTGGATGGCCGCTAACTTTCTGCTTCTTAATTCAGATAAAACTGAGGTTATTGTACTCAGCCCTGAAAATCTTAGAAATATGGTATCTAAGCAGATTCTTACTCTGGATGGCATTACCTTGGCCTCCAGTAATGCTGTGAGGAACCTTGGAGTCATTTTTGACCAGGACATGTCCTTCAACGCACATATTAAACAAATATGTAAGACTGCTTTCTTCCATTTGCGCAACATCTCTAAAATTAGAAATATCCTGTCTCAGAGTGATGCTGAAAAACTAGTTCATGCATTTATTACTTCCAGGCTGGACTACTGTAATTCATTATTATCAGGATGTCCTAAAAACATCCTGATAATAATCAGGATGTTTTTAATCCTCTTTCTGCAGCATTTGCTGCAGAAAGAGTCCTGACAGGGACTAGAAAGAGAGAGCATATTTCTCCTGTTTTGGCTTCCCTTCATTGGCTTCCTGTTAAATCCAGAATTGAATTCAAAATCCTACTCCTCACATACAAGGTCTTAAATAATCAGGCCCCATCTTATCTTAATGACCTTGTAGTACCATATCATCCCATTAGAGCACTTCGCTCTCGCTCTGCAGGCTTACTTGTTGTTCCTAGAGTATTTAAAAGTAGAATGGGAGGCAGAGCCTTCAGCTTTCAGGCCCCTCTTCTGTGGAACCAGCTTCCAGTTTGGATTCGGGAGACAGACACTATCTCTACTTTCAAGATTAGGCTTCAAGCTTTCCTTTTTGCTAAAGCATATAGTTAGGGCTGGACCAGGTGACCCTGAATCCTCCCTTAGTTATGCTGCAATAGACGTAGGCTGCCGGGGATTCCCATGATGCATTGAGTTTTTCCTTTCCAGTCACCTTTCTCACTCACTATGTGCTAATAGACCTCTCTGCATCGAATCATATCTGTTATTAATCTCTGTCTCTCTTCCACAGCATGTCTTTATCCTGTTTTCCTTCTCTCACGCCAACCAATCACAGCAGATGGCCCCGCCCCTCCCTGAGCCTGGTTCTGCCGGAGGTTTCTTCCTGTTAAAAGGGAGTTTTTCCTTCCCACTGTCGCCAAAGTGCTTGCTCATAGGGGGGCATATGATTGTTGGGTTTTTCTCTGTATCTATTATTGTGCGATCTACTGTACAATATAAAGCGCCTTGAGGCGACTTTTGTTGTGATTTGGCGCTATATAAATAAAATTGAATTGAATTGAATTGAATTGAATTGATGTGCTGCTCCCTGGAAATGTAACTACATGTCACATTAACACAGCCTGCAGTGGTTGTGATTAGCCAGTTTATAGCATGGATTCTTCCCATACATTACTTGTTTTTCTCCAGTTTTCAGATCAGCGAGCGAATGATGATCATAGCCTCAATATAAGGACTCACAGATGTCAGCAAATTCCTGAGGGGAGATTGCCAAAACTATCACGAATGCTGGCAAAGGTGTCAGCCACTCACGTAGTTACATCTACAAAGATTGAGTCACATGTATCAAAGGGTTCTGGCATGTCTGGGAGCTGCTGCAGCTCTTCATTAAAGCCTCATCCAAATCGCAGCCTCTCGCTCAGCTCATATATCCGTCACATCCTGTTTGCACAATCAGGGTAGGTTTGGAGTTTGTTCACAAGTTGTATTTTACATCTCGAAGGTAATATCAGTGTCTGGTGCATCCTGTTGTTTTTGCATTCTTTAAACTGTGTTTACGTTTATGCATCAAAACAAAAAATAATGAATAAGGAATCCCTTACTCCTGCCTTTGCTTATGAAAAACATACATCTGCTGTGTACTGAATTCTGTACATAAAAAACTGGAAAGCACTTATACTAATTTCTTACCTATCTTTGGAATATATTCCCCTTAAATGTAAACACTAATGACAGTTCTTTTGTGTGTTGTGTGTCTCTTGATTTCTTTTCACCTCTCCATCTTGTCTCATTCAAGTCCCAAAAATATAAAACTCACTCATCATGTGAATATTTACCTGTCAATCCCAGTTTCCTTTTTAAATAGTTCATCAAACTTCAGCATCTTGATCCTGGAAATAATGTAGATTTTAAGTTTGGGTAGCAGCTGGTTTAAAAGCTTTAGGTTGTCGTAAACATGGCCTTTTCCATCACGCCTCATGCAACTGCTTGGTCCCCAGAAGATGAACACTGTGTCTTGGCTCATGTTGAGGAGCTCCTGCCTGCTCCGCAGCACCCTTTGCAGGCTGGAGTGAGCTATAACACGCAGGCTTGTGCGCCGACCGACGTCCTGCTGATGCCCGAGGCTGGGAGCATCGTTCATACGAATAACACACTCAGAGCGGTCGATTTCTTCGCCCCTCTTGCTCGCTGTCAGTTGCCCAGAGCTGGTCACCAGGGCACAAGTCCTGCAGTGCATTTTCAGCAGCTGTGAAGTTCAAAGGGGAAAAAGTCAGACATTGTTGCAGTTTCATTCACATTATCTAATGAGACAAAGTGGTGGAAGAGAAAAATCCAACCACAAGTTGCAGATGGACTTAACAGTTTCAGATCAGTAAGTTTAAATCTCTCTGGCACTCCGTAAAACCAGATGTAGCTTCAGAGCGAGATCCCAACTTGATGTGCAAGATACTGTATTATTTTTACTTACATGATTGAAAATGTATCTTAAACACATGAAGATAAAAAGTGTGTTAAAAAGTGTTTTTTAGCCTTTGAGAACCAAAAACCAACAATATTTGCGTTCAGTAGTTGTTGACATATTTAAATGTGGGAAATGAGATACGATCAAGTCAAATCTTATTTTTTCTGAGATGCTCTGCTTGATTTTAAAATGTGGCAACTAGAGATGGCACGATACCACTTTTTTATGTCCGATACCGATACCGATATCATAAATTTGGATATCTGCCGATACCGATATGAATCCGATATAGTGTGTTTTTTAATCAATAAAACTGTTTTTTAATATCTTGCTGCATTTTGTATAAGTTCATACTCAAGTTTAAATAAACAATAACACTAAAGCTATTCTGTTATACCTGTATGCAAAAAATACACTGCACCCAAAATATTTCATAGTTCAGCAACACTGATCAATCTAATAAACTTAAACCTACTCCATCCTCCCTATTCTGGTATTTTAAAGAGTACTTAGCAGAAATATTAAGCAACCTAACTAATAGGGAACCACCCCCCACCCTCCACCTCATGATGCTTAATCGATGTAATCAACTTTAATTTGATGCAGGGTGAAAAAAAATGCACAGAAATAAATTATTTTTCAAGAATTAAATAGATTCAACATCTTTCTTCAACAGAATTGCAGAATTCACAGATGGTACCTTCCCAAAGGAAAAAGTACTATAGCTTACTAGGGTATATTAGACTTAATAGTTACTATATACAGTAATGGACTTCTATACATTTTACATCAGAGATTAAAACTTTGGGTGTAAGATTCAGATAATTATTTATTAAAAGCCACGTATTTTAAATGAGAATAAGAAAGAAAAGTATGTCTTTGTGCCCCCTTTTCCCTGTTAATGCCCTATCGGCCCCCCTGGCTAAACTTTGCTAGATCCGCCCCTGCACAGTTACCAGCCGTCAGCTACGTAGAAAAGGATCCTGGTGTAGAAAGTAATATTAAATAAATTCTAACAACAGCTTATCAAGCTTAAACGTGCTGCTGTTGTTCAGCCGCTGGTTTCCTCTTTCTGGTGCAAAGTGGGCCAAATACAAAGAAGAGAGACGGACTCGCGACAGAAAAGCCGATCAGCTGATCGTTAAGCAGTTTCACGATTGAAGTAGCTGCAGGAAGGGGAGGGAGAGAGAGAGAGGCAGTCGCTCCATATATCGGTTGTTAAGCTTAACATGGGAATGCTTTACAAAAATTCAGAGATGAACTTACACACTTGCTTTACTTCTCTCTGGGATAACTTTCTGGGAGATGAAATGCTGGTTTGGTAGCGAGGCTCCAAATACACACAGCCGCTCTATCACGTGAGACGTGCTACGGTTATGAGCCGAGTTACGCGGTGTTGCAAGTTTCGTGAGGTGCTTTTTTGACATTTAATGGATCGGATTACATTTTTTATTTCCCTCCGATATCCGATCCAGTAATTTACGTCAGTATCGGACCGATACCGATACGTAATATCGGATCGGTCCATCTCTAGTGGCAACCACGAAAAGCTTAAGCAAGCTTGAAGCATATAAAGCATCTTTGAGATTTGGGCAAAAGTGAAGATTTTACCACTGGAGTTTAAAGCAAATTCAAGTAGTGCCCTTTCAATCATTGATTATGATTCGGCTGCATCCAGACAGGTCTTGAATCAAGCAGTTAGATTTGTATTGGGCTCCTCTGTCTGTTATTTAAACAGTTGACAGTATAGTGCAGAGGCTATTTGACACAGTGCTTTCATTTTCTATCAACATCACACATTTATTCAGCAGTTTTCACTTAAAATAAAAAAAACATAAAACAGGGACAACATGCACTGGTCAAAATCCTGTTCATGCAAGCTTCTTTCTGCAGCATTGAAGTGAAGAGTGCTTGTTTGGGCTTGAATTGTATGAACCAGGTATTCATGTTGTGGCATCCAACCAGGTTTTTCAAACTTGAAAAATGCGAGCTCAGACTGAATGATCCGACAGCAAACACCCAGAGACTCTTCACATGAATTATTCCCCACCCTAATAGAGAGCTACATTGGCATTCTGAACTGTGCTCGGTACTTCACACTCCATCAGGTTCTGAGGTGGGAATGTGTTTGCGTGTGTGTGTGTGTGTGTGTGTGTGTGTGTGTGTGTGTGTGTGTGTGTGTGTGTGTGTGTATGTGTGCAGACAGGTGATTTTACCAGCGCCAGAGGCTGCACTGCTACCACAGCTATATTTATAATACACCCCCACTATCTCTGTGACCCCACGCTGAATGATTGCCTTGTGTGCATGTGTGTCTCTTTGTAATTGTGTGTAGGAGAGCAATGTCTGGAGATGTCTGTAAATCTGTGTGGCGAGTTCAATGTAGCCCCAAAATATGTAATGAGATCACGTTTCTCTGGCAAGAATTTGCAACAGTCTGAAAAACATCTAGATCCAAAACTAGTTGGAATTCCTTCAAACAAACACACTCAATAAGTCTTTGTTCGCAGAGGAACACTCATCACATTTCCATTCTCCAGCAGACTTCCCCCCCCCAAAATCATCCCTGTTGGGATGTGCGCGCTCTCTCAATATCAGGTAGGTAGGAGCAAATTACACACTTGGTTGCACAAACACACCCTCCCCGTCTTGGCTGGGAAGAATCACAGTCCTTTTAGGTCTTTCTTTCTCTGCAGACAACAGAGAGAGAGAAAGTGCATTTTCCCCTAAGCACTGTCCAAGCAATTACTCCAAAGCATAATCCAAATTATAATAATGTTAAAAGTCAGGAAGGTGTGTTAAACAAGTGAAAGTCAAGTGAAGGTTGCCAGGCTGGTGTCATAGTTTAAAGTGCCTGTGAAATAATAAAAGTGTCCTTGACAGTGATGCTGAAGTTCCAGCTTCGCTCCCAGAGCTTCTGACAGCTTGATGTTGCTGGGAAATAGGCACTTATAAACCCTGTATCACAGCGAGACTGGCTTTCAAAATCACAAGCAGAATATTTCAGAGGCCAGGCAGCTGAAGGTGCAACCCACAGACTAGTGACTGGATAAATAAATGAATGGAATTCATTACAAGTAGTTTTCACTCATAATCAGCCTTGAATTACCTTTGATTTGTCCTTTGATTCATGAAACAACCATCACTTTAACACTTGCTGACTCCTACGCACCCATATTCAGACTTTATTATGCAGACAGAAGGTTGTCTACCTTGATCAATAATGCACAACCTTTAAAGCAATACGCTTTCCTGCATTAACATGACCTAAAAAGACACTAATTTCAACCGAGGCTGTTCACTGAAACATGATGTGAAGCTGACTGGATTAATGAGGTCCATATTGTTAAGAGCAGGACAAGAAGATGCAGTTCGGAGTACGGCTCTGGTTCCAGTCCCAGTCAATTACCGCCCACTCACTGACTCCAGACTAATCAGTATGATCCTGATTATACACTTCCCAGGGGAACCCAAGATCATAATTGCTTTCACAGCAAACCCCATCAGTCAGCCTTTGATATTGAACAAGAGCTTCTTCTATTGTGCCTCCAGTCTTCAAATTCATGTCTGCAAACCTGCTCGGTTTAAAAAGGTTACATCGCACAGACTTGCAGGAAGAAGTCTTGGGATGAGATATTTAGAGGTCAGACAGAAGTGATGAAGAAAACCTGGGAAAAATGTCTCTTGCTGTCGTAATTAACCACAGATTAAACCCCAGATAAGGAACGTGAAGATTTACACCCGCTTGTCTCTCACCATCAGTTTCTGACTTATCTTTTGGACTAAGTTATTGTTTTAGATTTAGGTAAAGCTACGTGTTAGGTTTATGATCAACATGTAGGGTTAAGGTTGGAAAAAGAGCATGTTTTAGCCAAGCACATTACGAAACTGAATTACCTTCAATCAGAGATTTTTTGTGCACTTGTTCATATGACTGTTAGATATCCAGGTAACTTGCTCTGGTGTCTGTTTAGCACTGATCATAATGGTATTAGTCTACAGAGACTGCTAGAGGGTAATGTGTCTGCTGGCATCTATGGCAATAGGCTGACAACAACAGAACTGAGTGGGCACACTCCATATTGTATCTCAGTTGACTCTTAGACTCAAGCCCAGTGGTCTCCATAGAGACATTTTCAGAAACAATTTAAGAACAATAATTAGGGCTTTATTTATTTTATTTTCAGCTGCAGATTTGAAGTTCACTTATGGAAGCTTAACTGTAGAAACATGCTATCTGCAGTGTGCCTCAATAATTAGTTTGTAATCATGTTCAGATAATAACAACGCTCTCTGCATACACAGAAAGAATGCACAGACAATAATTGTTTGATTTGGTTTTAGACTTTTTTATTGGATTTCTGATTATAGCGAGCAATAGAAAGACTTATCCTGTCATGGTAGCATCCTCTGATAGGAGCAGTAGTGGGAAAAAAACGAGATGCGTTTTCTAGAAATGAATTAAAATCATTTAGATGTTGAACATTGTCACTGAATACTTTCCAAAGTGCACAGAATTGGGCTAGTGGCTCAGCTGAGAGCAGGAGGAGATGGAAAAAGCCCCTCTTCTGTGGCATGAGGGATTCACGATCAGTGCTGCTTTCTTTTCCCAGAGACCAATTAATTACAATGAAATCCTCCCGACAGTTCCTCTAGACATCTCATTAAGCTCCTGCCAATGACACACAATCAGGTCGCAATTCCAAATCTGTTCTCAATTTGAGGAAATAGTTAAGACAATAACAGCACCTGTCTTCTTCTTCTGCTCAAGTCAACTAAGAGAGAGAGAAGAGACAAAAAATCATTTTCTTCTGGTGATATTTATGATTTCCTCGTGACTATTGCTATTCGCCTAATTTTTCAGTAAAAACTAGACAACAAATTAGGCGTTGTATTATCATTCTGAGTGTTATAGCTGATAATATCGCCTGTTTTACCAGGAGTGCTCCCTTACCTTGAGCTGAATTTAAATGTGTATATCCTAAGTCATCCATTAAGTGAGCTCAAAGAGCTGAATTTATTTTGTTCCTGCTTTTTTCACACGCTGACTGTTAATATAAGCTGCCTTTGTACACTACGAGACGGCTTTAAATTGAACGTCAGACAGGTAAAGACAGAATAAGTTTGCAGCATTATAATGGCACCCATTCCTCCCAGGCTGGCTGCATTAAAAGCTGTCAGAGCACAAAGAGGCATTGCCCATAATAAGTAGGTACATCATAAAGTTGCGCTGGCACACAGTCCACACTCGTGCTTTCACACCGGCTTTGTGATTAGAGACTATAAAGGCCAATGTAGATTGGCTCTGCTGACAGTTCTTCAAAGGTCAACATCTCTTTAACTCGAATCGGCAAAACATCAGTGAGGCTGGGAAGATGAGGGGCCAAGCAGAAGAATGGAGCGAGAGTGTGTTAACCTGTGTGTGTGTGAAAGAATCTGTTCAAGTCAGCAGCGCTAATCACTGCAACACGTCAAAGAAAAGAAACACATACTAGAGGCAGAAATCTCCCAAAAAGAAAACTTGCAGACGCTGCAGAAGTCATACAGAGAGAAATACAATGAGAAACTATTCCACACAAATATGCACCATAACTCTGATGTGTGATGTTGCAGTACGGAGAGTTGTGGGTTTCAACGCTGCTGTTTTCTTTTCACACATTTAAGCAATGAAATGAGAAGAGAGGAAAGCCAAATGTTAAGCCTATACCCCTCTGCTACATGAGGCAGCACAGTCTTAGTGATTAATGTGTGCTGGGTGTTTTGCCACCTCTTGGGTGATGCATAAATGAGCAAAGCCGCCACAGACCACCACCCACCTTAGTGAAATCACAGCCCATGTGAACAAGATATGCACATAAGTTAATACAGGCAATAATCAGGGTCCAGCAGGCACACCAGATAGAGCTTTTCTCACATTCCCAAGCATCTCTGGCTCTGATGGGGGCATAAAATTTTAACAGCGTGTCTGCGTGAGTGTACTCGTGCTGTGTGATGGTGTGTGTCTCTGTGTCTGCACACACACTTGTGTCAAAGCCAAGATTCCCTCCACCAGAAGCAGCAGCAGACCTGAGATGACCCTAAAAGGAACTATACGGAAGGATCCACCCACTCCACAGATCCTGCAGCAGGTCTGCTCTGGTTAGTCATTCTTGGGCTCTGACAGAGGATGAAGCAGCAGCAGAGCTTGAATCTCCCCCCATGGGAGGGAGGTACAGAGTGACACTAAGCAGTATGAAACTGTCGCAGTGTGGATCCATCACAAATCACCTGTCAGCTAGGAGGGGTTGGATGAACAGGAGAGACCATGAATAATAAAGTGCCCACGCGCAAAGTCCAAAGTGAAGCAGCTTGCATTCATTTCTCCTAAGACTACCTGCAAAATCTGAGATAAATGATTCTTTTTCATTTGCTTTAAAGGGATATGATTACTGTTTCAACATCTCAGAGAAGCGCTGATCTTAGAATCAAGCTTACTCAAGATAGCACAGAGACGAATCCAACAGGCCTAAGCAGGATCAATCCTCTCTTCAAAGCAGCATGACTCTCACACTCTCGTCTCATTGATCGCTGAGCAGTGTAAGGTGAACACTAAGCAAAACTTTTTTTCTCCAAATCCGTTCCTGTCCAGTGCTGCCTGAGCATTGCAGCATGCTTTCCACTCTGCTGTGTCCTGCTGTATATCTTTCTCACCGAGGGGAGACATAATGCTGTGTGAATGCTCCATCTATCTCAAAGACGAGCCTGTGATAATGCAGTGGGTCAGAGAATTGGGCCTTTGTACTATATTACTGCTGAAGGTGCCGCTTACACGACCAAAAGATTACAGTGGTCATCTCTGTGCTTGTCCTGCTAGACCTCAGTGCTGCGTTCGATACTGTTGACCATAATATCCTATTAGAGCGATTAGAACATGCTGTAGGTATTACAGGTACTGTGCTGCAGTGGTTTGTATCATATCTATCTAATAGACTCCAATTTGTTCATGTAAATGGAGAGTCCTCTTCACACACTAAGGTCAGCTATGGAGTTCCACAGGGTTCAGTGCTAGGACCAATTCTGTTTACATTATACATGCTTCCCATAGGCAGCATCATTAGAAGACATAGCATAAATTTTCACTGCTATGCAGATGACACGCAGCTCTATCTATCCATGAAGCCAGGTAACACACACCAATTAGTTAAACTGCAGGAATGTCTTAAAGACATAAAGACCTGGATGGCCGCTGTTAGGGTTCAATGTTGAGAGAAGAATCCATAAAAACCACAGATCCAGGCGTGTGCAATTTAGACGGCATTTTAATGAACACATGTGTGAGTTCAACAACCCAATCAGTGTTGAACTGAACTTACAATCATGAGACAAGGTTTTATATGGGTACAATAACAAAGCCCCCCTCTTTTGCAAAAATAGACAAGGTACAGCTTACGTCAATCCAAACCACAAAATGTTCCATGACCTTTAACATTGCTCTAAAAAACATTGTCTTCGGGTCGGTGCTTCCCCTCTTCGCTGTCGCTTGTCGGGTGCACTTCCTCTAAGTACTTCGGCACACTTCTGCATTTCTGCCCTACCAAAATAGATCTGTTCTGGTGTGTGTGTGAGTGCGTACACGTGCAAGGGCGCGTGCATGTTGTGTACTGCGTACGTGTCATGACCTCTCACTATTTGTCTGTCTGTACGTGCATCTGCTTTTCTGAACCTTAGTTGACCTTAACTGAACTTTCCCCTATCAGTGATTCCTCTAACTAAGTGTGTGTTAATCAACGATACATGCATAACACCCTGCTCTTTGGCTTGCAGTCACTCTGCTTTCGGTTTCACTTCTGCAAAACATGCTCTGCAGACGCGTTTCGTTTCCTGTCTCATTTTGGCACAGAGAGTATTTTCCTGTCTCTGCCCTCTACACAGAGATCATAAAAGCATTAATAACTTTTAAATTATAGATTCAACTCAACCCTTTAAAATGGTTCTTCTTTGGACCTGTAATAAAGGCTATAACCATATATTTGAACATCTGAATGCATCTAACTGCAACCTCACTATTAATACTGAAATGTTAATGATGATTATAAAAATAGCAGCAACTAATAGCAGGACAATATTTCTATTCCTGACACTCCCACTCTTGACCTCTTGACCACAAGAGGTCACCATACTGTGTGTTGGGTCACTCCTTGGCCCATTCAGCTGCTCCCCTGTCCATCCCAGACATCATGGACATTTAGGATCACTGTTCTTAGCTCTGACCCTCTCTTGGCATCCTGTGACTTAACAAATCAGACAACCTCATGTCATCTAGGTGGTCTTAGTTATAAAATGCCCGCTCCCACTTGAGAACACTTCATGCTTAAGTGGTCTCTGCTCCTCTTCTGGGTCCCACTCTAGTGGAAATCTGGCCACCTGCAAAGGAAACAAAACACTTTCTCCCTACTATGCTCTAAGTTACTCTGTTCCTCGATTGTTCTCAAAACATGAACCTAATTTCGTATTTGGTTTTGACTTTTATTCCTATATAATCTTAAACATCACTCATCTCAATCTACAGCTTTCTAACAGTCTTACAGCACTGCTGTCATACGTTTCCTGTTTTTCCTTATCTGATCATCAACATCCTGTGCACAAAACTGTCCCTGCTGCTGCAAGTGCCTCTCATCTAAAGTCACCTCTCACCAGCAAAATCATCATAAAATCATTATAAGGGCTTATTCTACTAAAAGGATCAAAGAAAAAACAACCACTTTAATCACTAAGTGTAAGCACCTAGTTAATTGCTCCTAGATAAACTTCATCATAGCTAAAAGCTGAACTCTAACTGTATTTTGAACTCCCATTTTCTGGGTAATAACCTGTTTGAATCTATCATTTTATTTCATTTTGCTGCTTTTAATGTAATGACTCCTTCTAACTTAAACTTTATCAGACTTAACCAAAATATATGAGCTTTCTCCCTTTGCTTCTGTTTTCTGTATTTCTGTATTCTGTAACTGCTTTTTATATAAGAGGACTAAGTTAGAGCTGCATCTGTTATCTCAATATTTTATATGTCACTCAGTTTAGTTACAAGCAAAACTCCTATTCAGTTCCTCTTTCTGTCATTTGTTATTGGGCCAACTCAAATTCAGTTAAAAGCTAAAGGAATTTCAGGCCCTAGGCCTCAAATCAATACTGTCCTGTGTGTTGATGAACTCTGTATGTCTGTAAGCGTGTGCAATCCTTCAAAACTCAGGTCATTCTCACAGTAGATTGGCTAATCATAACGTTAACCAAAAGTTTATGACCCTCAAGAGACGACTCTCTGAGCCACAACTCCGTTAAAGGCACCAAAATGCAATGTGTATGAAAAATCATTTCTACATATATAATCTCCAATATTATTCATTTGAGTCAGCGAGACTTTTAACATCCTCATAAAAAGCTCTCCTCTACCCTAAAGCCTACCTTATAACAACATTCTAGCATTATGTCACTGTTACAACTTATCCTAAAAATCAAAAAGAAAAATCCCACATTTTCTACTCATAAAATGTTCACTATTTTCCCCAAAGCATATCCTTTATTCCCACAGTTTCCCCTTTAAGTTTTGTATACAACTTCTTATGAACACCGCATTTTATCTTCTAAACCTAATTCAGTTCATTTTAATCCTTTCTTTTAACAAATCCTCAGTTTTACTATATCTAGATTATCAAACAACCCCAATCATTATAAAATCCTAGTAAAACCCCTTTCAAATTAAACAAATTAAATCTTAAATCCCTCTCTTTTTTGACACATCTCATGTGGCAAAAAACTCAACATGCTCCACCCAAGCTTAACAAATTAAAAGGAAAAAAGGTTAGTCATTTCATTTCCCAGAACCGCTCAGCAATTCTCCTCTCCGGTGTTTTGCTTCAGCCCTGAAAACCTGTGTTTAAAGAACAAAATCAATTTAATCATCATGTCAAATCTTCTCCAACTCGTTGCTCCATGCAAGGTCTGGATCCTTGGAACTTCCTGAAAACAAAACCTGTAGTTTACATTTCATACTCAACTCTCCCTTTATGATCCCGTCTATGTCATAACAAAAAATAAACTTGAACAGAACAGTTATTAATCCTGAGTTACCTCAGTTAATGGTAACTTGAATCTCATCAAACAATGTTTCCCTTTTAGCATTTAGCATTCTCCCAACAATATAATGTAATCCCATAATCTAACCCCCGTAAAAAGAAATTTTCTCAAAGCAAACATCAGCATCCCAAAATCAGCCTCCCCAGATTTAAGTCTCCCACTTGTCCTGCCTATGGCAAAAGCAAAACAAAGCATCCCCTTTCTTTTCCTCACATGATAAATCTGTCCACATTTATTCATTCCCACCTTAGTCCAGTCACTCACATTCACTCACATGCATTCACACATGATATTTTTGCTGATCTGCAGCCTCCTGCGCACGTCATCAGATGCTCCACATCAGCAAAATGAGCTCTATCATTCGTTTTATTTCGTTTTCCTGTTTAGGAAAATAGTTCTCTATACTTTTGACTGGATTGAATCGATACAATCCATTTTTAGACAGAGACTTGCCGCCAATCAGTCTCTGATTGTAATCAATTATAATTCTGTAAAGCCCACCTGATTTTTGTACTTGGTAATTTTGTCAGCGCCGTCCGTTCACTCTCTTCCAGGCCTGCTTAGAACAAAAATGAAAAAAGAGAGCTGATTATTAGCTCCTCAAAGTACAAAACAAAATCACCTGACAGGTTTTTTCTAAGTGCACTGTTATAAAAACTATGGGCCCTTTTAGACATGTCCATGTTTATCAAAACTCCCTCTATTAAAAATAAAACAACAACCTCAAAAATCTTCAACAATCTTAAATTTCACCCGTTCAACACACCGAAAACCTCGTCAAAAGATCAAAGACCGTTTTCATTCAGCACAAGATAAAAACCAATTTCAACCACATATCATCCTTAAATTATAAATTTCCTGTCCAAATCTGCCCCTCTGAACAGACCTGACCACCGTAATCAAATATCCTGATACTTTACCATTATATATTTCTCCCAATACTCTTCAACAGCCACTGCTCTCTCTTGAACTGAACCGAAAGCCTCCGACACACACGCACACAGGAAGTGTCTTTGTCACTCACTCACTCCAGCTAATTTGCATAAACCCACAGCTCAACAGCCAACTTAACAAGAGGAATACATGTTTAAACTTTATCACGTTATTGAATTATTTTCATTTTCTTTCTATACTAATCACTTACTTTGATAAATCAGTGCAAGAGCACTCCTGAGTCACTCTTATAGACACTTTTCTTTTGTTTTTTCCATCTATTTTAAATCTTTCCATCAATTGTATTAACCATTCACACCATTCTCTCACTCATACAAGCAGCAAGCAGATCTTCATTGCATATGCTTATGTTCTTAGCCAGGTTTTTAATCAATATCTGTTCATTAAGCTTCAGGAGCTTGTCTTTATAAGGTTAATGCATTTTCTGTTTGTGTGTGTATGGGTATATGTTATTTTGCATCTATGACTTCACAGTCTCCCAGACTTCTTCCCAACTCTCCAGTTAAGCAGTCAGTTTTCTTTTTCCCCGAGTTACTAACCCACATTTTGATTTCCCACCTTAAATTACCGCCCTCCTGGTCTTCAGCCAGGAGCTGGGGCTTGCTTTTCAGGTTCCTGGACACATCATGCTGTGAACAATTCAACCAGAAACTTGCCTTAACATATCCATTCATGTTAACCTGTAATTTCTTCAGACTCCTGCATCTGGAGAATTGGCCTGGGTCTGCTTTACCCCTGAAAATAACAAACTAAGACATTTTCATTATTATCACCAGTGGTTAAATAACCCATTTCTCTATCTCTGATCAGAAACACCAATTATGCCATGCATGTAAGCGTGTTCTTCCCTGCATTTTATGTTAATTGGGTGTAAACTGCTTCTTCATTAAATTAATTCATTGAGTTCTTCGTTGCCTTGCGATGTATTCATGTTAATGTACACTACGTGTAAGCTGTTTCTTCATTGCATCCTATATATTCATATTTAATTTATGCATTTCACCACTGAGCTTTAGATTCAAACTATCTCACTTCTGATTCATTTCAAAAATAATCTCACATGTAACAATTTGTATGTGTGTTTTCTATTCATTAAGGTAATGACAATTATTTTCGTTCATTATTCCTACCTTTTCTAATGTTTACCTCTTTGTTATGCTATGGTGGACATCCCTAAACAATTCATGAGTTCAGGTTTCAATTTTCAATCCAATTATATCCTATATTCTCGCAGTCAAACTCGTCCAGCTTCATCTCTCACTGGTCCTCTCTGCACAATGTCCTATTCGGGCTTCAAAGCTCCAGCAAACACAGTCTCAACTCAGCTGCTGTCTTCTTCTCTGTTTCTTTACAGTCTTTCTTTCAGATTAAGTCCCAGCATGGCAAAATATCACTCAATGTCCAGTGCTCTTCCACAATTCTTTATCCCACTGTTCAACTGCCCAGCCTGTATTTTCACAGTACATGTTACATTACTCTTACATGCTGCTGCTGGTCGTCAGTCGTCATCAGGGTTAATGGATCAGTGGCACTGTCGTTTGCCTGCTGTATTCAAGTTCACGATGTTCTATCGGTCTTCATCAGGCGATTGACTGTCCTTTGAACTTCTTCTCCGCTTCAGGGACAAAGTGAGAGATCCAGCCGCACAATTTCGAGCCAAAAACTGGCTTATTCTCCCAATTCTTTTAATCTACTTTTCTGCTGCTGAACTCAAGGTTGCAAAGTTGAAAGACGCCCACCTGTATTGACCATATAATTAGTATTATATTCATTTTTTCTTAAAGGCTTCATTTGCTCCCATTTCCTCGTCTGTCTCTCTGTGTTCTTTCTGCACACACTCAGTTCCCATATATGGGCATGCACAGTTCCTGTTCACTATTTCCTGTTGCTGCAGCCCCGATACACAGAGCAATATTTCCTGTTCCTCAAACTAATCTAACTCCTTTGTTTTTTGTTTTCTTGAATTAAAAACACTTTCAAACTTTAGCACATCCTACTTTTTCATCACCCAAGAAATATATTTCACACTCCTTTATTCCATACACACCTTTAAAAGTTCTCACCTCTTTCAGACGCCATAAATCGTCTCACACGCACTGCCTTTCTCTCACTCAGAGAACTCACGCAGAGTCACTCAAATCAAATACTGACAGCACTCACACAGTTAAAATCACTCGAAATACGCTTTCATACGAGTATTTTGGACATGCCTTCCATGATCAGAAAGAGCAAGTCAAAAGAAAAAGAAAAAGAAAACTGAAACCTCTCATCATCCTCACGGCTTCTCCCCACACACATAACTGAAAATGAACACACCAACATTTATGGCTCACGAACTATACATCTATCAAAATTCAGTCATTTACTATGCATCCACACTAATATATTCACACTGTATTTACACTCTCATAATAAGCAAAACCAACCTCTTATATACAGGCATTTAGCAAAAAGCTCAGTCCTCTCGAAAACTGAAACCACCCTCTCTGCGCGTCACTGCTGCTCATTTGCATTTACACACACAATCAGTGCACATCCGGCTGTGCATGACTAACACAGAGACTGATCCTACTCATAGATCTCATATTTTATATTACAGACGTCTTAAATTACAACTGCACAGATTTTTTTTTTTAGGCCTTTTCAACTCCTATGTAATTTCGATAATAGAACATAACGGCTCCAACCGATCAGTCCCAGACTTTTTGTGCTCAATTCACCAGGGCGGTCCCAGACTGTCCTGTCCAGATCTCTAAACCTAACTTAATTTGCCAGCATACCCAATAAGCGCAAAAATAGGAGACTCTAACTCCTAGCAATTTCAGAGGTTCCCAAGTTCTCTCCCGCTGTCGACGGTACTATCCCTACTCTTCAGGGTAGGCCAAGGGTCAGCGTCCTGCCCAGGTGCAAGCGTTACCAAGGAGAAAATGCGCTTCTTAACAGACGCCGCTGTCGTCCTAGAAAAATTTATAATAATTTGAAACAACAATCTACACCCGGATCAGGATTAAGATTGAGGCAGATCTCCCGTTGTGGACATAAAGGGACTTGAACCCACGAACTGACCATCACACGTAGATCAAATGACCAACGGGGCTTCACCCCACACAATGACCAAATTCCCTATCCTTCTAAGTTCACTTCGCAGTCCAACTGCTTTAATTCTCTTTTCATTCCTTTATTCTCATTACTCAGTACTGTCACTTATAAACTTCCATTTCATTATCATTACTTCAACCGGTAAACTTCATGAAAACTTCACCAAAATTAAAAAACAGACATTTACCAGTAATTTTCAGTGAGTAGACTTTAATTTGACATGCCCAATGTGACACCTTTTGGAAATATATTTCAACAGGCAGTGTCTTACCTTTAAATGCCCCGGGGAATGCCTACTCACTTTCACCACTGATTACCGTCTGCCCGTCCAATTACCACGGACCCCGGATCTCACCAAAACCCCAACATTCCCTCTCTCTCACCGGAACGAGCCCCCAAATGTTAGGGTTCAATGTTGAGAGAAGAATCCATAAAAACCACAGATCCAGGCGTGTGCAATTTAGACGGCATTTTAATGAACACATGTGTGAGTTCAACAACCCAATCAGTGTTGAACTGAACTTACAATCATGAGACAAGGTTTTATATGGGTACAATAACAAAGCCCCCCTCTTTTGCAAAAATAGACAAGGTACAGCTTACGTCAATCCAAACCACAAAATGTTCCATGACCTTTAACATTGCTCTAAAAAACATTGTCTTCGGGTCGGTGCTTCCCCTCTTCGCTGTCGCTTGTCGGGTGCACTTCCTCTAAGTACTTCGGCACACTTCTGCATTTCTGCCCTACCAAAATAGATCTGTTCTGGTGTGTGTGTGAGTGCGTACACGTGCAAGGGCGCGTGCATGTTGTGTACTGCGTACGTGTCATGACCTCTCACTATTTGTCTGTCTGTACGTGCATCTGCTTTTCTGAACCTTAGTTGACCTTAACTGAACTTTCCCCTATCAGTGATTCCTCTAACTAAGTGTGTGTTAATCAACGATACATGCATAACACCCTGCTCTTTGGCTTGCAGTCACTCTGCTTTCGGTTTCACTTCTGCAAAACATGCTCTGCAGACGCGTTTCGTTTCCTGTCTCATTTTGGCACAGAGAGTATTTTCCTGTCTCTGCCCTCTACACAGAGATCATAAAAGCATTAATAACTTTTAAATTATAGATTCAACTCAACCCTTTAAAATGGTTCTTCTTTGGACCTGTAATAAAGGCTATAACCATATATTTGAACATCTGAATGCATCTAACTGCAACCTCACTATTAATACTGAAATGTTAATGATGATTATAAAAATAGCAGCAACTAATAGCAGGACAATATTTCTATTCCTGACACCGCTAACTTTCTGCTTCTTAATTCAGATAAAACTGAGGTTATTGTACTCGGCCCTGAAAGTCTTAGAAATATGGTATCTAAGCAGATTCTTACTCTGGATGGCATTACCTTGGCCTCCAGTAATGCTGTGAGGAACCTTGGAGTCATTTTTGACCAGGACATGTCCTTCAACGCACATATTAAACAAATATGTAAGACTGCTTTCTTCCATTTGCGCAACATCTCTAAAATTAGAAATATCCTGTCTCAGAGTGATGCTGAAAAACTAGTTCATGCATTTATTACTTCCAGGCTGGACTACTGTAATTCATTATTATCAGGATGTCCTAAAAACTCGCTGAAAAGCCTTCAGCTGATCCAAAATGCTGCAGCAAGAGTCCTGACAGGGACTAGAAAGAGAGAGCATATTTCTCCTGTTTTGGCTTCCCTTCATTGGCTTCCTGTTAAATCCAGAATTGAATTCAAAATCCTGCTCCTCACATACAAGGTCTTAAATAATCAGGCCCCATCTTATCTTAATGACCTTGTAGTACCATATCACCCTATTAGAGCACTTCGCTCTCGCTCTGCAGGCCTACTTGTTGTTCCTAAAGTATTTAAAAGTAGAATGGGAGGCAGAGCCTTCAGTTTTCAGGCCCCTCTTCTGTGGAACCAGCTTCCAGTTTGGATTCAGGAGACAGACACTATCTCTACTTTCAAGATTAGGCTTCAAACTTTCCTTTTTGCTAAAGCATATAGTTAGGGCTGGACCAGGTGACCCTGAATCCTCCCTTAGTTATGCTGCAATAGACGTAGGCTGCCGGGGATTCCCATGATGCATTGAGTTTCCTTTCCAGTCACCTTTCTCACTCACTATGTGTTAATAGACCTCTCTGCATCGAATCATATCTGTTATTAATCTCTGTCTCTCTTCCACAGCATGTCTTTATCCTGTCTTCCTTCTCTCACCCCAACCGGTCGCAGCAGATGGCCCCGCCCCTCCCTGAGCCTGGTTGTGCCGGAGGTTTCTTCCTGTTAAAAGGGAGTTTTTCCTTCCCACTGTCGCCAAAGTGCTTGCTCATAGGGGGTCATATGATTGTTGGGTTTTTCTCTGTATGTATTATTGTGCGATCTACTGTACAATATAAAGCCCTGTTTTAAGTGCGTTTGTCACTAAATATTTCATGCCGAAGACATTAATTATGAATTAAGCAACAGAGTAAACTATAAAGAGAACTTTGAGGTCATGCTTAAGAGATCAGATGGTATTATAAAAGCCTTTGAGGGCAAAATAAACCTTTAATAGACTCGTGCTGCTTTCTTAAGGGAATTTGTTAAGCAATTTAATTAACTGTTTTTTAGAACTTTTTTATTGTTGGAAATTGTGAAAAGTTAAAATGAAAAGACCTCACTGCTGCTGAAAAAAAAAGAAAAAAGAAAAACTGTCTGGCACATAAAGTAGTACAAAAATTAAATACACAAATGAGTTTTCAGTCACTTTTAAAAAAGACATTTTTAGTGCACACCTGAACTCTACATGCTACTCTCTGCTTTATCTGGATGACAGCAGAATACAAATTAGGTACAGCTGGTAAAAAAAAAGAAAAAAAAAAGCAATCAGCGCAATCAATGTTCTTTCTGAGGGATAGATGTTCATAATATGCCCATCCGATTACAAAGATGTCCAAATGCATAGAGTGAATTCACCTTCCTTCATGTAGAGTCTGATGGAGATGGTTGGAGCACTGTTAATTTGTCAAAAACATCATAAAGATGCTGAATTCGAATTTCTTGCTCTGTTCCAAACATTGTCACTCTGCAGTATTTTATGACCCATGAGTTTCTGTCGTGTCACTGGTTTCTGTGCATCCATGTGCCTAAATCAAAACACACTTAGCCACCAGACACTTCACTTCACCTCCAAACATATATTTTCCAGGACTAAACCACCTCCTCCTCCTCTCTGTGCAGGCACCTAATGCACTGGCAAGGACCCAAACACTCCAAACACTGCCATTGTGTGTTATGTTATATCTTTGATATCTTTGAAAATGGAAACAGTTTCATTTTTGATTTTCAGGTGAGATAACATTACTGCTAAACATCTGAGATGGTCTATATCCTGCACATTTTCAATTCCTAAGCAGCTTTTATAAAAAACAAAAAAGCAAAAACAAATGTGGACCATAATATCTCTGTTTGTAATATGCATGCAAGTGCTTTGGAGTTTCAAAGAACCAGGTGCAGCATCATTACCGCCTATAACAGGACTTGACTTGTTTCACGGGGCACAGATGGTCCGTATTTACCTTATGATCCATGACACCTGAGTACCCCTCCAGAGATGTTGTTTGGAGTCTCTGTGATCTGTCCGGTGCTTTAGTGGACTGAACTCGCGCATCCAAACGGTAAGAGGACGATGAGGAGGAAGAACTTGACGAGGAAGCTGATCTGTCACCAGAACTGCTGTTGTACACCAACAAAAAGCCGGTAACCATGGTAACGATGATGATGCCACTAACCCCTTGGCACTGCAGGGACACGTGAAACACCAGAAAGACAAATCTCAACATCACGCCAGAGCACTTGATCTGAAAGGTTCAGTCAGTTCAGGACCAACGCAGCCATAAGCTTGAGGATGAAATCTGAACCTTTGGTCAGGATTGTTTTTCGGTCTTTCTTTCTTTTTGACTAATTAACTGCCAGCTTTCAAAGCAAATGCAACATAGCAAACACAACAGCGCTTTCCTCGTGCAAGGCTGAAAACGTAATGCCAGCTATTCTTCTCAAATGCGCTCAACATGCTCTGTCAACAAGGAAACACGTTTTAAAACAAGGCTGCAAAAATACTGTTAGGTTGCTCAGTTCAGACGTGTCATATTTAACCCCATCCCCACTCCCAACACACGCAGGAAAAAAAAACTTTAAACGGCCGAGCTGTTGTAGGATTATTCTCTGTGAATATTACGCGTATGTGGCAAAGTGCAAATGGGTCACATTTGGTGAAAGAGCTCAATCTGCAACTCCACTTCTGAGAGGCAGAAACATTAAAAAAAAAAGCTCCCCACAGTGGAATATTACAGTGATACTTCCGACGGCTTTCATTCATAATTACCACTTTTATCTTCATCTTCATTTCCCCTTTTGTCCAAGCGCAGAGCGGTTCTTCATGCTAGGCGTCGGGACTCTTCAGCATGCAACACTTGAGCGGCAGCATTACTGGGATCACCGCGCAGCTAAAGAAAACGACACTCCACTACTCTTTTCCCGTTCTCTCCTGGAAGCCCTCATTCAACAGCGCGCTCCTCATGGTCCTAAACAACTCAACTTCCCGACTTTCCTCCGTTTCCTTAGAGGGTTTCAGGTGTTACTTGGAGACATACAGCCTTTTCTAAACAGTAATACTCCTGCAACGTTTCTCTGTAAATATAAATTCACATGTATTAATCTCTGGTGTTATAGACATGTGAATGTATTTTTTTTTAAAATACTTCAAATGATTAAGAAAAATAGGTTAAAAAAAACAACCCAAAACATCTGTCCCCCATGTTTCCCCAAAGCTCTCAGAAATTAGTTTAGTTAGATATATTAAAGCATCAACTGGGCATTAATTGATTCCATGCCGGATGGGCTGCTCTGAGCATTTCCGCTGTTCTCTGGGTGAAAATGTGTTGATGCCAGAGGAGAATGGCTCGATTTCTGTGAGGTGATAACAAGACAACAGCAACTCAAATAACCACTCGTTGCCGCCAAGATGCAGAAGAGCATCTCTGTTCCTTGTTGAACCTTGAAACAGATGAACAGCAACAGAAGACCACGGTAGGTGTCATTAATGTCAACCAAGAATGGGAAACATGAATCCATCCAGCTTTGGCTCACTGTTTCTGGTATAACGCCATAGGGGATCTTATTTTGGCACACCGTGGGCTCCATGGCACCAACTGAGCATTGTTTAAACACCACAGTATTGTTGCTGACCATGTCATCCCTTTATGACCACAGTGTACACATCTTCTGATGGCTGTACAATGTCTCAAAACTCAAATACTCTCATACTGGTTTCTTGAGTGACAATGAGTTCACTACACTCAAATGCCCTCAGTAGTCAATCTCAAATCAATCTCAATCCAACAGAGCATCTTTGGGATTTGGTGGAATGGGAGATTTACATCATGGATGTGTAGATGACAAATCTACAGCTACAATCAATATGGACCAAACCATAGGGATGTTTCCAGAACCTTGTTTAATCCATGAACAATTAAGGCCGAAGGAACTGTACTAGCAAGATGTAACTGATAAAGCATCCGGTATCTCCTCAAGAAATAAAAGATGCATGTTGCACCGTTTTTTCTAGATGTAAGGCATTTGGTAAAATAGAAAAACAAATGAGGTAATATTATGATTACATTCTAAACTTTTAAGTTTACCTGGTTGTTTACAGTAAATAAAAATATTCAATACATTTACACATATTTCATTTTGTGTATCCCTCTACCTGATGGATCCACTGGTTTCCTACCACAATGTAAAGACAATGATTTCTGCAGGTGTGAGATAGAGCTTTAGTTAGTAAGCACTATGCAATGTTTCTAAATTTATCCATTAATATATAAATAACTGAATTGGTATTTCTAATCAATTTTGATTTTTTTCCTACAATTTCCAGAGGTCTACCAGTGTTCTTCCTAATGCACAATGTTACAAATAAGTACCCCTTGTTGGAAAACCTTAGATGGTATCACCATAGTGACAGTGTGTTGAATAAGGTGCTTTTTCTGAAAGTGTACAGGGAGTGCAGAATTATTAGGCAAATGAGTATTTTGTCCACATCATCCTCTTCATGCATGTTGTCTTACTCCAAGCTGTATAGGCTCGAAAGCCTACTACCAATTAAGCATATTAGGTGATGTGCATCTCTGTAATGAGAAGGGGTGTGGTCTAATGACATCAACACCCTATATCAGGTGTGCATAATTATTAGGCAACTTCCTTTCCTTTGGCAAAATGGGTCAAAAGAAGGACTTGACAGGCTCAGAAAAGTCAAAAATAGTGAGATATCTTGCAGAGGGATGCAACAGTCTTAAAATTGTAAAGCTTCTGGAGCGTGATCATCGAACAATCAAGCGTTTCATTCAAAATAGTCAACAGGGTCGCAAGAAGCGTGTGGAAAAACCAAGGCGCAAAATAACTGCCCATGAACTGAGAAAAGTCAAGCGTGCAGCTGCCAAGATGCCACTTGCCACCAGTTTGGCCATATTTCAGAGCTGCAACATCACTGGAGTGCCCAAAAGCACAAGGTGTGCAATACTCAGAGACATGGCCAAGGTAAGAAAGGCTGAAAGACCACCACCACTGAACAAGACACACAAGCTGAAACGTCAAGACTGGGCCAAGAAATATCTCAAGACTGATTTTTCTAAGGTTTTATGGACTGATGAAATGAGAGTGAGTCTTGATGGGCCAGATGGATGGGCCCGTGGCTGAATTGGTAAAGGGCAGAGAGCTCCAGTCTGACTCAGACGCCAGCAAGGTGGAGGTGGAGTACTGGTTTGGGGTGGTATCATCAAAGATGAGCTTGTGGGGCCTTTTCGGGTTGAGGATGGAGTCAAGCTCAACTCCCAGTCCTACTGCCAGTTTCTGGAAGACACCTTCAAGCAGTGGTACAGGAAGAAGTCTGCATCCTTCAAGAAAAACATGATTTTCATGCAGGACAATGCTCCATCACACGCGTCCAAGTACTCCACAGCGTGGCTGGCAAGAAAGGGTATAAAAGAAGAAAAACTAATGACATGGCCTCCTTGTTCACCTGATCTGAACCCCATTGAGAACCTGTGGTCCATCATCAAATGTGAGATTTACAAGGAGGGAAAACAGTACACCTCTCTGAACAGTGTCTGGGAGGCTGTGGTTGCTGCTGCACGCAATGTTGATGGTGAACAGATCAAAACACTGACAGGATCCATGGATGGCAGGCTTTTGAGTGTCCTTGCAAAGAAAGGTGGCTATATTGGTCGCTGATTTGTTTTTGTTTTGTTTTTGAATGTCAGAAATGTATATTTGTGAATGTGGAGATGTTATATTGGTTTCACTGGTAAAAATAAATAATTGAAATGGGTATATATTTGTTTTTTGTTAAGTTGCCTAATAATTATGCACAGTAATAGTCACCTGCACACACAGATATCCCCCTAAAATAGCTAAAACTAAAAACAAACTAAAAACTACTTCCAAAAACATTCAGCTTTGATATTAATGAGTTTTTTGGGTTCATTGAGAACATGGTTGTTGTTCAATAATAAAATTATTCCTCAAAAATACAACTTGCCTAATAATTCTGCACTCCCTGTATCTGTATACAGTCAGAAAAGGAAATGTAATTTTGGCTGTAGTCATGTACTGGCTTTTTATCATGAATTAAATATGTCGAGGGAGTGAAAGCCTTTTGTATTTGAAATGAATCTTGTGCTGCACAGTATAAGCTGAAGGAACAGAAGGAGTGATTTCAGAAAATGGTTTTTGAGTTATTTGGAGAAACCTAAATGTTTTCTTCCTTATGTCCTTATGTCAGGGATAAAAGACAAAAATGATGACAATTGTTTGGTGCAACACAATTTTTATTAGTAAAGTAGATTTTTGAATATCCCATTTAAGGACAGGGATATATATTTTTTATTTCTCATCGCAACATGAGCTGCTAAAGCTCCTCATGGGAGATGGATTTGCTAGAAGCTGGAATCAAGTCAGGAGCCATCTTTTTATGGGCTTCGTCTAGTATAAACTAATAATTGTATATGTATATACAGTAATGATAAGAAATTTATGTGAAAAAACAGCACAAAGTACAACAATTAGAAGATGATCTTTAAAAACAAGAGAGAAAAAATCTGAATAGCCTCCTTAAAAGCGATGGGAGCAGCATGTCTCCTCTTTTATGTTTTTGGCCCGGATTTACAAAACTGCCTTGTTGAACTAATTAGCTCAGACATTCTCCGCATGAAAGAGAGATGCGTTGATTCATATAGAATATAAAAAGATACAAGATGACACAAGGTAATGCAATATATTACAACACAGTTGTGTCATATGGTTCAATGTGTTACCACAGAATTTGATAGCATAGGAGACAAGAAAAAGTAATATTTAATAAGACAGAGTGTTATTGCATAACCACATTATAATTTTATGTTCCAGTTTTATTTTACATCAAATGTTTTCTATAACCTCTCAGTTGCTCATTTATTCCCGAGCTGGGATTCTGCTTCAAACGTGCAAAAGATGACAAGATTAATCTAAAGGGTCTCAAGATGACTTACACCAAATGTGAGAAGATTCACAAAAAGATGGTTACTTTTCCTGACTTTTTTTTGTGTGAAACACTCACTGAGATTTTGTCTGTTGACACCTTCAAAATGAAACAGTGAGAGAAGACGCATGAGACAACATAAGATCCATGTTGAAAGAGTCATGGTTGCTTTGTGTTAGGTATTAAGGTCTCATAGACCAGAAAGGAAAAGGGTCAGTGCTTCAAGGCATCCAAAAAATAGATACAGTTATTTGAAAAAGAAGATTCAGTTTAGGCCAAGCTTTAGCTCTTGGACAGATGGTCTCACATTTGACTCAAGAATAGTTTGGTACACTTGGACTTTACGGTCGACTCGATGATTTCAAAGAGACCAGGTCCCATGGCTGTAAAACAAGCCCAATCATCACCCCTCTACTTCTGTGTTTGACAGTCAGTAAATATGAGCCCTTTGTGCTGAGGTCCTGTTTTTAGTTTTGCTGTGATGATGTGCGTTATGGCCAAGCATCTCCACTTCAGTCTCAGAAGCAAGTCTTCTGATCTATTTACATGCAACTCTGCAAATCTTTGCTGTTGTGTTCTTTGTAAAGAGATTATGTTTTCTCTAGGCAACTCTTCCAAGTAAGCAATACTTGTTCAGTCTTCCTCTAATTGTACAGTGTTGAACTGTAACACTTAAAATGCTAATAGAGGCTCGTAGTGTCTAAGGGAACCTGATGGAACGTCCACTTCTAGGAAGATTGTGGTCTGAATGATCCAGACCAACATATTGCCAAAACTTCTGCTTTTATAGATGTGCTCACACTTGCTCGAGGTCAGTTAACCAAACGCATTTGATTAGCACCTGGCTGCTACTTATCCTCTTAACTCCTATGGAAGCAATAAGAGTATATTTAGTTTTTGACAGACATACGTATGTCAATATAAGCGAATACTGTACAACTTAGACAGATACAACTGTTTTTGAAAACCAGTGTACAAAGGCTTGATTTACTTTGTTATATAATGTACTTCAGCCATAGACGTTCAAAGCAATCATTTACTAACCTAAGAATCTGAGAACAACACTGTCAGGTCATGTTTGCTGATTTCAGTCAGTATAATTTAAATTAAGGCCTACACAGATTTCCAAAGTTAAGATACTGTCATGTGTGTACATTTGTATTTAACAAAAGATCAGCTTAAAGAAGTGAGTTGTATTGTAGTGGAGTTGGCCAGTAAGAAATGAAAAAAACGTATGATATCGTATGACCTACCACACTTAGTTTAGAGCAGTGCCAAAGGTAAAATGAATTATATAACAGAAACAACCACAGCTTGCAGGTTGAGGCAGTAATGATTACCTGCAATGGATATGCAGTATAACATCCACACCTTAGTTTCGTAAAGAGTTTTTCTTATTGACTTTTTTTGCTGTGGCACTAGATGATAGAAGCCTACACCACCGGTAGACTATTTGTAATCGCCAAATTATCTGCATCACCAAGGAGCAGTGTCTCATACAGCACCTTGTTATTGTGAATTCAGAGGATTAGGTGGCTAGCAGTCTGTGTGTTTTGATTAGACGAGTCCCCGAGGTCTCAAACGCATCTCAAAACACAGCCTCGGGGAGCACACGGCAAGCAAAGCAAGGCAAATGTCTGTGGAACAAAACCTTTTTTAATTAACTCCAACCTCCTATCCGGTGAGGCGCCAGGCAGCTGTCTGGCTGTGTTGAGCCAAACACAATATGAAGGAAATAATCTGCTCTCTTTGCACCTGTTTGCTGTGCCAATAGCAATTACTCGTTATATTGTCCCCAGTTTGAAGAGTACATAGGTGACACCTAAAAAGCTAAAAGTCGAGACAGTGCACTTACCTCCCCAGTTAACAAAGTTGTTTATGTTAAAGAGTAAAACGCTGAAAAGTTTGACCAACTGTAAAGCCGTCTCACAAATGAATCAGAGCTGAGCATCTTCATATATATTCACTGGTTTAATTAAAAGTGATATGGCACTTTATTTTCTCTCTAGCAGAGCTGCCTAGACAAAAAGATACTTCTAGACCTTACAGTTATTAACATTATAATTATTGCCTTGTTATTGCAAAGTGATGAATAATAGTGAAGAAAGTGAAATACCCAGTAGTATCCTTACAAATAATTTGAAAAACCAATGCACCAGTTTAGCTGTATTACCAAAATAAGTCTGTAATGCACCTGAAGTTAAGAATGGTGCAGGTGTTGGTGTGGCAATTAAAATGTTATTGCACTCTCTCTTCCAGACAAACACTGTAGCCTATAGTTATCACACAAAAGAGAGAGTATCCAAAGCTAGATACAAGCTCTGGCATTGTGAAACCCAGGAAATACAAAGTGTCCATTCTCTTTGTAAATTGTCTCCCCTTACACAAAGATCATTGACTCCTCGGCCGGCATCCTCACCAATCACAGATGCAATTTCCTGTTACCCATTGTGCAATGTATGTCTCTCAGATTTGTTGTGTTTATCCAACTGATTGAAAAAAACACTATACCAATGACCTGCTGCACTCTATACTTGTTGTGCTCATCAGTACGGCGATACTGGGTCTGTACATTGACACTAAATTACCCTTTATGAATGAACTTATGGAGGGTTTCAATTTGTAAGTGTCTGCAGAGTTGATTGAAACTGCAGCAATTGTAACCACTGAAAGAAAAAGACAAAGGGTGATTGTGTTAAAAGCATCGCCTTCTGCCTCTGATTATAAAAGTAAAAAAACAAAAAAAAAAACAACTCACTCTCACGAGCTGCAAGAGGATAGCTGATGTGGATAAAGAAATTACCTTTTTTTCATAAGGTGGAAAAAAAAAGATTGCAAACAGTGTAAAATGTGACTGCATCTGTTGTGTACCCTCATGATTACGTAATAAGCAAGCTGGTGGCATCCATCTCTTTCACTGAATGACAGTGGAGGAGATGGATGCAAATGGAAACTCTGGATAATACAGTTAGCAGGGAGCCACAGTCTACCTACTGTACGAATCGTGTTATTGTTCTTATTCAACTCTCAGAGGGTTCATGAGCTTTCCCAGTGCTGGCAATAAACTGATTCTTTGTTTGATTCGATAACTTCTTCATAGCTCTATCATTAAACACATAGCAAGTTAGATTAAAGATTCACTTTCGTTATTAAGACCATGTTTCTTTCTTTTTTCAGATTTACTAATGTACAAGTATTGATACCATTCGATTCTATTAATGTAGAAATACTCAGAAGAAAAAAAACATGTTTTCAGCAGTGCTTTAAAAATAGGCTCCTTTTGGCTTTTTTTTTTCAATCTATTTAAAATCCAAAGGCATCTGGCACTGATAAAAAAGAAGTTCAAAGATATAAAGCACAGGAAAAATCTAAGATTGAAACACAAGCACTTAAATTCTGTTCTTCTGTTGACCAAGCTATGCTGGATATCTATCTATATATGTATTTCTATATCTATCTATCTATCTATCTATCTATCTATCTATCTATCTATCTATCTATCTATCTATCTATCTATCTATCTATCTATCTATCTATCTATATATATATGTATGTATGTATTTCTGTTATTTCACTATCCTTTGTATTAGTCACGCCTGAGGGTCTCAGTTGGATCTCTGTGTTGTTTCATTTAAACTGTTCTCATCCATAAAAAGCTGAGAAACGATTGTCCTACACCAATGTCACAAAGACAAATTGTCCTACATTTACTTTATTGCACTTGGCTATAATGTGATTCTGATTCTCCCGGTGTGCTACTGGCAGTGAATCTGCCACATCAACATGCAATCTGTCCCCGGGAAGTCAATCCCTTCTTAATGACCAGCCTTTGGCAGCCTGAGCTCTCATTACTTTCATCCACAGCGCTCTAAGAGAGACATCACTTTTTAGATGTCAGTTTAATACAAATGCCCGGTCCAGTTTCTCATTAGGTATTAACATTTCAGATATACTGTCATTAAAAGGTGATTATATTCCATTATAATGGAGGTAACATCCAGGGCAGATCTCTGAGGTTGCAGCTTTAATAGGTATGGTGACCAATCAACTCTTCTGCTCATTGGTTTCCTGGTTAGTCTTACAGTACCCACAATCAATGTTTTTCCATGAGTGCAAGACTGGCCTTCTTTCACCACATTTCTCAGAATATGCAAACACGTTTTGCAGTTTGTTATCTCTGCTCGTGTGCTCACAAAGGTATTTTTACTTATTCTGTGCAGCTGGCCTCCTCAGCATCATTTATTTTCAAGGCCGACTGTGTGATTCCAATGTTGAACACTAGGGGATTTTTAACAAGGGTCAGACCTGATTTAAAAACCGATGTCTCGCAAACCTGAACCTCTGATTTTTTCTGTCACTTTTGGTGACTTCAGGAAGATGTGCAATGTGACGAAAAACCCAGCTGAGGTCAGTGTTTCTCCACTGGACGGCTCAGTGCGGACAGAGTTGCCACTGCCTAAAAATACTTGCTGCAAAAATGACTGTATTATTAATTAACACAAGTAGCGGCTACTCCTTTTGGAGGTGCAGGAAGCGTGCTAACTCCTGCCTAGCAGTTCACCAGCTGCTTAAATCGGCTGGTGCCTGATGCCCAAACTGCACAACATCCTGCGTGTGTGAGCGAGCTTTGAATGTAACAAAGGGAAGCGGGACAGGGGCCCGGGGTGCGCAGCGTCCCCTTTAAGACCGTTTTGGAATAATTAATGACGTCGCGCTGTAAACACGACTGACGCTCAGCTGCGTGGCCGAAGCATCCTCCGACCAAGAGCCCAAGACCTCTGTGTTTATTTCACGACGGGACTACTGGGAGGCATTAAAACAGCTGGGGTTCACCTCGACTCTCATATGCAGTCTCCAAAACCAAGACGACGGTGCTGCATCTGTCCTGCTAAGTGCCATGGCTAGAAAAACGGACATCCCCACCTCTTACTATGGTGAGTCGGGTTGTCTTTGTTGTAGGAGATTTTTTTCTGCCTTTGTACCCTGTAACGTTATGACAGCAGGATTTAACAATATCTTCTTTGGCCCGAGTCTTTATTATTAACCCTTTGCTGTGGCGTTCAGGGACGGTAGCTAGCTTGCACTATCAGCTGCTAACTACTGTAGGGCTATTTAAAGGTTGGCGTGAAATACGCAGTAACGGTATGACAACATTTCAAGCGGATATGTTGCCTCAAATAAGTAGAAGGACGTGTTTTCGAGTTTCGTTGCAGTATATGCTTCGAAAAGAATCCGTGCGTCTGGCTTTGATTAACTGCAGTGGTGTGATCTTTTGCCTTGCTTTGTTTACCAGGTGTAAAAGTGCCCACCATAGGAGAATAGTCCCATCTCCACTTTCTGCTCCACTTATTATGTCGCCTTTGTTGTTAACGCCGATGTATTTATGCTCTATAACTGCTGTATAACATCATGACAACGGGACAGCTTTGGGGTTTTAGTGGGAGCTGCAGTTAGCCACCATTATCGATTAATCTGCACATAATTCTGTCGACTAATTGATCAATTTTTAGTTAGAGAAAAAAAAATACCCGTCGTTTTTTTTTTTCTGATGCTCCAGATGATGTCATCAAATTGCTTTGTTTTGTCCTACACCAATCCAAAGCCAAAAGATGATCAGGTTTTATGATAAAAGACCAACTAAGTAGCTAATTAGAGGCAGGGTCGTTATAATATAATTTTATCATAATACTTAATGATATTTTAGTTGGAACAGTCAGATGATAATTCCTTCTAAAGCTTTTTATAAAGCTGACAATGCATTCGTGTGACAGTCACCTAATGCACTCGTCATTTGAAGTTAACTAGTCCCCTGCTCACTCTGTGTAATCCTTTTAATCTCGATTAATGCTCCCTGCTGTGATTTACAGGGACTTAAGCAAGGTAGGTCACCAGTGTCCACTCCTGAGAAGACAGTTTAGCCTATCTGACGTCCAACAACATTTGGGTTTTTAAATAAAATGTGCACGAATAATTGAGGTGTAGAGTTTTTTCATTGTTTCCTAATTTAGCATTGCAGATAATGTGTCTTATGGTAAAGGTTCACAGCAAGTTGTCCTTCGTCCGTAACAAAGGATATTTCTTCTCTCCCACTCTTTTTGCCCCTGCAGGCATATAATGGAATATATAATCCATGTGCAGATCCACTGTCCATTAACCCGCTTGAGTAATCATGTTGTTCATCAAAACAATATAATCCTTTATCAACACCAGATGCTACACAGACAGTAGAGTATTTTTTTTTTATGAAACAAAGAGTTCCCCAGCTAATACTATTTTTTCTCTCTATTGAATAATTGACCTTTTTTTCAGTAAATCTCACAGATTTACTCCTTTTTTCAGCTGGTACTATTGTGCTGTGTCACTACAGTGTCACTGAAATCCAGACAAAGCTATCTGCCACAGTGATAGGCCAAATCTTTGGCCCTTTTATGTGAGAAATGTGAGAAAGAATCAAAGGTATACCAAAAGATATGTTTCAGTTATTCAGTTCAACCGCTGGGATGATGCAGAACTTAATTTGATAGATGATATGTCATTCTTATCGATTTCCACACAGCCTTCTGCATCATTATCAAGTACAAATGCATTTTATCATGAATTGTTGACCAAACTGTACACAGTCGCAATGCCCACAAAATAACTCAAAGTAGCACAGGCATTGTCAGGTCTGCTCCTGACAGCTTCTAATGGGGATAGCTGCTGTGTTTTGTTTTTTCTTTTTTTTTCCTCCCTATATTCTGCCCCTGTTTGTCCCCCAGACCTCATGACTCCAGCACTCTGCCAGTCAAGACTGCAGCCTGTCAGCAGTAGTTGATTCTCAGTGCTCTCCACAGACATACAGCTCACCACTGGGAATGTCAGACCCCAGTCAGGTCTTGTTCACGATTTTAAGCTGGTACTTTGCAGCACATCATAAACCTGACATGTGTAAAATGCCATGAGTAACAGGCTAACTGAAGCAAACACGTGTATAATTTTGTATACATTATTGATGTACAGAATACGGTTAGCGTTTACTGTACCTGCATTTATATTCTATTGCATGAATGAATTAGAAGGCAGCAATTAATTAGGTGATGTAATTTAGCCTTAATAGCATCTAACCACCTAGTTAGTAGAGCTTTGGATGGAGTTATTGTGCCTCCCAGTGTTCAGGTCAGCTACTTTATGTCGTTGACTCCCTGGTGCTTTTATTCAAACGGCTAGCTTGGCAAAGGAGCAAAGTAAAGGTTTTTGGCTTTGTTTTAACAGACAAATTTAATACCAGAATACTGTACATCATGACATTGTTGATGTCACACTGTTACCTACCCTAATATAAAGTTGAGCTCGCTTATTAATGATCGTATTTGTAAGAAAAGGAGCAACATAATGCATAGAGCCATAATATCCTTCACATTCAGCTGTCCTATATTTGGTAATAGTCAGATTCAAGTGTTCTCTTGAGGCCAGTTTATTATATAACATTTCTAACTATGTAGCAAGTGTTCACTGTACTGCTGAAATGTTCAGTCAGTCAGAAAAATAGGAGAGTAGCTCATAATCATTCTGTGACAGCTTTGTAAGTAACAGTATAGATATGAGTTCCATTCACCACAGAAAGTGTTGAGTCGGGCACACTGTTAATTAACAAATTTCTCGCATGGGCAGCTTCCCTAAACGCTGCATTTTTATACTGAGTCAATGCAGACTCTTGACAGGAAGCTGAGGGCAATGGTTTAGAATCCAAACATTCACAGTATCTTCGTGTGAAATTGCAGTTGGAGAAGGTTGTGGCTGAATGGCCCATTTTGCACCCTAGACTAAGTGTTATTAAAGGCTTTTTAAGTGTCACTAATTCTCTCCAAATACCTGTTTCAAATAAAGACTAATGCTCACTCTGCAGAGGATTTTGTTAGTATTTATGGCATTTCTTCTCATTATTTTTAACAAGAGCATGTGCTTTTGTGTGCATTTTCTTAAGCAATAGCCATGCCAGTGCCTGAAATGTGAACTATATTATTCACACTTGTGATAGGGTGTGTCAGTAAATATTTTCTGAGATTCACTTTTGCATAACACTGGATGGCCGTTCATTTGAGTCTGCGAAAAAGACATTTAGCAAAGAGGTTTTTGTGGGCAAAACAAGCAGAATTGAAATCTCCACTTAGCAGAACAAATATAGTCAGTGTTTGTTTAGGACTAAAAGGCTAAGTGACACTGAAAGTGACTTATGAAACACGACCCAAAGATACACTGAAAAATAAAAGGGAGATGAGAAACAGCTCATGCCAGGCACACAGTCTTGAGTTGTTTTGAGTCTTGGGTGATCAGTGGAACTAGAAAAGACTGACAGCATGGCTACCTGTACTCAAACAATCCATGCATTTTCTGCCATTGATCCAGATTTGGATCACAAGGGCAGCAGTCGCTCAGACCTCCCTACCCCGGGCCACCTCCTCTGGCTCATCGAGGCTTTCCGAGGTCATCTGACAGGGATAATCTCTGCAGTGTGTGCCCACGTGGTTAAAATGTCTTACCTAGGAGGAGTCCACAAGGAATCCTAGTCAGTTTACCGAACCACCTCAAATGGTTCCTGCAGGAGTGCAGCTGTGGCACGAATACATGTGTCAGTAACTAGAGTTATTACTTCACACTTTTCTGAATGAGCATCAGTGTATTAAAGTGGGAGATGCTGATTCTCATCACAGTTACTTTACACTCAGCTGCAAACCACCCTAATTTACACTGGTGGTCACTGCCTGATAAGCCAGAAGAATGACATCATCTGCAAAGAGAAGAAATGTGATCCTGAGGCTGCCAATGCAGAAACCCTTTGCCAATAGGCTCCACCTAGAAATTCTATACATAAAAGTTACGAACCTAACCAGTGACAGTCTGCAAGTGTCACCATAAATGGGCCTGTCTTACTACCAACACGTCATCACTAAGGTTGTACTGTGACTGAATGGCCTGTAGCAATGAGTTATTCACCCCATAATCCAAAAACACCCCCTATAGGCACGAGGGGTGAAGTCAGATGTGTTTTCCAAGTTATCAAAGGTTCACCTAACAGATAGACTCTCCTCTCCAGCACCCCGGCATAGATCTTCCCAGACAGGCAGAGGAATGTGATCTCTCTGATACTGGAGCACACTCTCTGGTCTGGACTTACATGTGATGCTACAAAGGCTTGTCAATTAAGACAGCTCAGTAATATCCAGAGCCTGAAGAAACTGGGCTGTCATTTTGAATACTTAAGTGACCTCAGTCACAGTGATAGTTGCCAAATTGCTTCCATTACAGAAGGTGTGTCACTGAGATAGAGGAGATCCTTGTGTCACTATATTCTCAGCTGAAGTCTCTTGCCTTTCATGTCTGTGAAGGTTCTCAGTCATCCAGCTCATCGTAGTCTAAGGAGCTTGGAAAGAAAAGCGTCTGGACTTCTTTAAGTTGCTTGAAGGTGTTTCACGCATGGCACAACATAGAAGCGCCACCTCCACAGGACAAGACTCAGCGGTCCATCTGCAGCTAAAGGACAAAGGTCACTCTTTCGAGGATGCCAATGTTCCCATTCTGGACAGAGAAGACAGATGGTTTGAAAGAGAAGTGAAAGAAGCCATCTATATCCACTTTGAACAGAGGCGGTGGCTTATGACACCAACTGTCTGCCATCTATAATCCAGCTTTGAGATCCCTTCCCAGACGCCTTAACGCCCACTCACATCCTGGGCCATTTGACCTCAGGAAATCACATGACAGGGTGGGGCCAGGTTTCACAGCAGGTTCACCTGAAACTTTGGCTGATTGTGACCCACACCCGTTTTCACTCCTTGGCTCGCGTGATTAGGTAGAGGATCATTAGGGGGTCCATTGTCCCTCTCGGGAGGGGGGGGTGTCCCAGGGACTCTCTACCATTTGAACCTAGAACTGAAGAAGCTTCTCGGATGAGAGGTGAAACATCTTCAAGCAACTTAAAGAAGTCCAGACGCTTTTCTTTCCAAGCTCCTTAGACCTCTTGCCTTTCCTGAGTTACCTGATTGTTTGTCAGAATTCCCTCAAGGACGACTGAAAATCTTGCTCCAAGGCCTCACCAAACTACTCCCACATCCCAGTTTTCTCTTCAGCTACTTCTATATGCAAATTCCACTTAGCCTGTCGGTAACCGTCAGCTGCCACAAGCCACCACAGCTCACTTGGACTCCTTCTTTAGCTTGATGGCTCCCTTCACCTCTGCTGCCCACCATTTGGTTAAGGGGCCAACCACCTTGTGGCTGCTGCTCCTTACAGCAGTGTCGACAATGGACGTGTGGACCATGGACCACACTCTCTCAATGTCCCCAGCCTCCCTTGGAGAAGAGCTTTTGCAATTAGTATGCCTAAAAACAGAGAAGATGAGCAGAAAGTTTTGCATTTGAGACAGCAAATGTTTTTACATTTTTGCATACATGTGAATGAAGTTATTAAAACAATTATAAATCAATTTGCTTTAATCACCTAATATATTAATGGACTAATTATTACAGTACTACAAGTCAGGTGCTTGACATTTAATGACAGACTAAATTTAAAGACCTGGATTTTATTTCTGCGAAGCATTTCGTCCCTTCGAGCTTCAGCAGTTTGCCAGCCTTTTGTCACTTCAATGTGTTTTTCATTTTATTTAAAAAAAATAGTAGAAAACAGTGCATATGATGAAATTTTTTAATAGCAGTGTTACATCCTTCCTACTGTGCTGCTACTCATAAAAGCCCAATTGCATCATGCTTCACATAAAACTTGTTAAACTTTAATGTGTAAAGTGAGATGAGGCGCATAAACAGGAAAAAAAACTCATCTCAATTAGTCATTCAGTGATTACAGAAATCTTAAAATCTAATTTTCCTAAGTCATGCAAACAAGCCTGCCTAAAGGGTAGGATTATGTATGGTAACTTTTTCTGCATATACTAATTATCAGAGCTGATCAGTTTTCGTTGTCTTTAAAGGCTAAGGCTGCCTCCTACATCATATACCACTACAGAGGCACTGTAAAAGACACAGTGGGTAACTGCAGGAGTATGGCCTTTTTTTCTGTATGTATCAGTACGACACCCTAAATATGTGTTTTCTCACCTTGATTTACTGCGTATTTGGATATTGAGATCTAGCCTCTTACTCTTAAGTCTTTATAAATCCTGACCTAAGCCAGTTGAGCATGTCACTAATCTACAGTAGCAGTTGCGAGTCTCATGTCACAGAAACCCAGGGCTGCCACTGACATGCCTGTAGGCTCCAGCAGAAGTAACCAAGGTCACAAAGAATCAGCTACAATACTGCTACTTTTCTGCTTGGAGCAGCAGGCCAAGCTGTCAGCATCTGACACTCAGATGCTGACACCCCTCTCGGGGGTTGAATCCCAACCCGTGTCCCACTATTCTCACTGCTTGAAAGGATGTCAGTTACCACTATGTGCCCAGTAAATGCTCTTCATTTACTAATAGGAATTAACTCAGAGGACTAGCAAGTCAGATACTCCAAGTACAGTTCTTTACCATCTGCCAAGATTTAAGAGGATCCCAAGGGACTCCAGTAAGTAAACCTAAACCAGAGCTTGAGATGTTGTTGTCTTGTTACAATGAGGAGACAAGCACTTTAAAGGTTGTACTGTACTCCAAAGAGAGAAAGTACAAGAAAGGAAGAAATATGATTCTGTACAGAAGGGCAGTAGAAGAAAGGCAGAGAAAAAGGGTGAGATGATGCTACATAGAGATTTGCCCATTTTTCTTTCCTTTTTTAAAAAAAGGAAACAAGTCTTCTTTCAGAACAGATGATTGTGTTTTTTGTGGGAAACTGTAGGAGACTTGCAAGTTAATGTTTGGCCTCATGACCCTGTGTGGTCCTACGTGTGCATTTCCTGATTCAACAAACCTTGACAATAAACCTGTGCTTTACAAATAATCCTGGTATCTCCTTTTATAGTTAATCCACCCAAGTAGGTCTGTTGCCTCTGTGTCATGCAGAAGAAACCTGAATGTGTGTAGCTTTTTAAATAAAGACTACAGGAAAACACAAAATCCCAAAGCCATATTACTGATGTTGCTTTCCTCTGTGGATTGGCAAAAGCCAAGGCTTTGATCAAATATGAATGAATATACTGTACACAGCATTCAGACTTACAGACTATGCCTCCCCTGCTGAGCAACATCATTATGCTGAATTTTTAAAATTTCTGTTTTCTCTTTTTCTTTTTAACTACTGCTGGATCTAACACTCTAACCCAACGTAGCTCTGACAGAAGTGAAATCTCTCAGCACTTCACTCTCTCCGGCTCCTGGAAATGTGGAAATGTAGATGAATACAGAGAGTGAAAACAACAAAAAAAATAGTCCTTTCCAAATGGCTCCTCTGACCCAACCCATGCAGAGCACCTGCAGTGTTCGAGCTGTTTGCCTGACCACGGTATGAAAGAGGCCTGTGTTGGACAGTGGAGCCAGGGGACACTGGTGCCTGTGTCTGCCTGTGCTGATGTGTCTATATTGGATGTGTTTATGGCTACAAGCTGAGTAACCCTGGGAAGGGGAAGGGTGGAAACAGGTTAAGGGAAGTGAACAAGTTGTAGTCTGGAGGGTGTGTTATGCTGTACTCTGCAGTTAATATTTCCACCCATTTTATGTGTGGTAATCGATATATGATGTAGCGCAGTAAATGTGCGTGTAATCTCTGAGCAGATTTCCTAAAAGTGATGCAAAGGAGGTAAGTCTGCAGGTTATTCTCCTAAATTTTGAAATGCACTGAAATGAACTGCTTCTCTGACTTTTCTCTGAAGTTTTATCGCTCCAGGGCAGTTGTTAGATCTAGTTTGCTTCCAGCACTGTCACTTTGAAGTTGATTTTCTGTAGTCAGTGTTAGCACATCCTGTACTTCAGAATCTGACAGGAAATATGGGCCTTGAAGGTCCCATATCATACCCCTTTTAACACATTAACGCAAGTCTCACATATCTCCAAAATGTGTCTTTCAAGCACAGATCATTCTTTCTTCCATCTCTCTATATACTTTTTTTCTGTTCGCTGTTCCAGTGGCCTGTTGCAGTATCTGTAGCTTTAATTTCAGCAGGGCTACTGCTGCCTACGCCCTTTCGGGAAGACGTATATGCGAGTACCAGAGAACCAATGAGAGCAGCATTCACTTGACAGGACAGCAGCTGATCAGGAGTTAAGTCTGTTGCTTCTAACATTTTGTTTGAGAAGTTATTTTTAAATGTAAATACAGGATTTCAGCAGTGCAGTGGCTTGAAAAAGATGTTTTGTGTCAGTGAACTAATACGTAGTTAATTGGCCGCATCCAAGTCATTATTCTATGCTTGTTCCCTTCCAGAAGAAAGAGAAAAATGTGTATATGAGAACAGCTTTATTAGAAATGGAGCTGTATTGAAATGCAGTATATGTGAGCACAGAGAGGAGAAGGGAAGAGGCAAATGGAGAGGAAAAGAGCTGATGAGTTAATACACCCAGTCCTTTGCTTATTGGTTTATATTGATCGTCAAATTGTCCACAGATGTCCCTTAAAATGATATGTTTAGCATAGATCTGGCTTGTGTGCATTCACTAAACAATAAACATGTTGTTGGGTTCGGAGTTGGCAGTGGTAGTCTGTTCTGCTCTGCCACCTTGGTGAGTTTGATCTAGCAGGTAGAAACCCAGTTTTCCACCTCCTGCACTTTCTGGTTAGAGTAGTGTAAAAACTGGCAGCAGATTTTTACAGCTACCTTCGGTGGCTGCAGTCCACGATCATGGAGCTGGAGGTTGTCCGACTACAAAACAAGAGAATCTCGTAAGAGGTAGCTTAATGATATCCAGGGCTCCCACAACAGCGTCCTGGGGTCCTGCTGGGACTAGCTGGTCAATGTGCCTGAGTTTTCAAAACTGCATCAAGGGAATTCTGCTCTATTAAATCAGTCACGGACGTGGTGTGGAGGTGAATAAATGTAAAAGAAAATGTTCAAATTAGTCACCAGATAGACCTAGTTAGTCCGTTCAGATATACTCTGGGAAACAGTTGGACATAAACAATGGTATGGTGGCTTGGGGTCAATAAAAAAGTGTATCAGGCAAGTTGATTGACCATCCACTGGCACTGACCACCAACCAAAGTCACCCGTGATAGAAACTGAGTGAAATAAAACATCAGTGTTTTGTTTCTTTTTTTCTGCAGTCACTAGTTCATTTTAGCCTAAATAACAAGACTTGCATTAATTATTCAGGCTATGCAGCATCTTTTTTTAATATATATGTTGATGACACAAAAGAAACATTAATCATACAATAATCACAGGTGGAATACATGATATACCCACCACCCCGTCTTTCTGACACACATACAACAGGAGCAATCTTGGTAAAGTGAAAGAAAAGGTTTGTCTCAACTTGACAGCTCATTTCTGTTAGTGCAATGAAAATAGTAGTGTGTAAAAGGCCAGCAAGGGTCCTCATCACACTAGCTCTTCTACAAACTTAAACATGTAGAAAAAAAAGGATCTGCTTCCATCAACTGCTGAAACATCTTTTATTAGAGAGCAGAAGTTGCTTGTATGCAGATATACTGTTAATTTTATGATAAACGAAAGTGTTTTACTATTTTTTATGCATGTTCTCACCCCTCCAAATTATTCCATAAATCCTATTGCTGTGGGAGACCAGCCACGAATACAAGTGGAAATGTGGAGAGATGTTTCTGCCAAAGCCTTTGTCTGATCCTGATGTGTAATTCTTCAACCCATGAAGCCTTATTTTCTCAGAGCTCTCGATTACCACCATGATCGTTGGGCTGTGCATAAATCTTTCAGTCACAGAAGGACACGGTGGCATTATCTAACACTATGTCAATAGAGGAGACCAGCAGTTAATGCATCTAACAGCGACTCTAGCTGTCCCAGTGTAGCATGCCTGCCAGGCTTTTTCCGAACGTTTTTGACTACAGACCCCCATTCAGTCTGACTACGGCCAGCAAACACATCCACTCCACCAGACTCATCTCCTGCACTGGCAGACTGCAGCGCAGGCTAAACAGCCGTTATCTAATGCAGAGTCTGCTGGTGGCCCGGCATCGCTGATGATTTTCAACACTTTCTCTTAACCCTTCGCTGAAATCTGATTTGAGGGTCAGAGAAAGGTACAAAAGCCTGGTGGAAGTACTCAGGCTCGTGTTGTGAGTCAGGAAAGCAGCTAAAGCTAAATTTAGCTCAGGCACATATTCCTTCTCCTCAGTGCTACTGTGTTAGAATGAAGAGGTGTGAGATTTTTTTTTTTAGGTTTGGATATTTTATTCTGATTCTGTTTAGATATCTAGATATTAGGTATTTATTTTAGATATGAGTAGCTGAATATTTCTGCTATTGTAGAAATCAGGTTTTTAAGTTCCTACTGCAGCATTGTTTTGGCAGTTTGGGGTTTTAACCAGTGCCAGACCGCTTGGTCCCCCTGCTGTGAAAAACCTGGAAAAAACTGTGCCCCCTGACATTTATTGCACCACAATCTGTCTTCTCACCACTGACTCTCCTTGATCCCAGTGTGATTCAGCTCCACTCACCATATGGACTAACCTGTTTTCACCGCAATAGTTCCAGCACTGTGGAGACGGACACATATTTGTAATATTAAAATAAAATCTGTATTCGTACTAATAGTTGTCTTGTCTAATAGTCTAATTAGTTGAAATATTATGTTAATGAGATGAAATGATGCTGTTATAGGGAAGTGTTTCCCCAAACAAAGATTTTACTTTGGTCGGCAGCCCAGTTGTATTAACAACCACCCAAATATATTTGTTGACCTACTTTAGCATTTTTCTTTTATTTCATCACATCTATTTGAATGAACAGCATCATCTGCCTTCATTGGCTGCTAACCAGCTAACCCGGCCCTTACTGTCTACAGTTTCTTCACAGGCAGACAAACAAGGTCGCCTTTTTAGTGGTATTCAGTATTCAGAGAATCAGACTGCACACTCCCTTATTCTTATCTGTATCTGTATCTTTGGGCTACACCAAACAGAACCTGCAGCAGGTGGTGAACGGGTTTACGTGCCAAGGCTACAGAGAAAAACAAGGACTACTGGTGCACACTGCAGTCCAGTGCAGTCTACCTGACTGCAGGTGCAGATAAAGAGGATTATAATTGCTTCTCTCTTTGTCTGACATAAAGTACTTGGCAGTTAAAATATTTGTGGAGGGTCTCATAGTATTGCCCTGTTGTTAGCATTGATTATTTGAGCTTGCCTCGGCGATCGTGGCTCAAGAGTTGGGAGTTCGCTTTGTAATCGGAAGGTTGCCGGTTCGAGCCCCGGCTCGGACAGTCTCGGTCGTTGTGTCCTTGGGCAAGACACTTCACCCGTTACCTACTGGTGGCGCCAGTGTCCGGCAGCCTCGCCTCTGTCAGTGCGCCCCAGGGTGGCTGTGGCTACAACGTAGCTTGCCATCACCAGTGTGTGAATGGGTGAATGACTGGATATGTAAAGCGCTTTGGGGTCCTTAGGGACCAGAAAAGTGCTATATAAATACAGGCCATTTACCTGTTGTGTATCTGTTACATCATTTTAGCATTTCTGTGCGAGCTCTTTTGTGAACCTTACAGACTTCTTAGTTAAAAACAATAAGCTCAGCGTCGTCTTATTCAATAGCAGTGCGACAAAAGCTGCAAAGAGCACCTGGTTTTGTGACATTGTGTCCTTGGGTGAGGAATTCATACAATTAATCCAGAGCATCTACCATTTTTAGACCTAAAACACCACTCAAGTGAGTGACTTTCACTGATAGCCAAGCAGATGGCTGGGAACTGAAGTTTTTAACAGCAAGGACAAAGGGAAAGGAAACATTTACCTTCTCGTGTCAAATAATGTAGCATGAGGGGGACAGCTCGTAGTTTTTATTGCTTCTGTGACAAAGAAGCTGAAATGGTCATCATCACACCTACAGTACATCCTTTAAAACCTTTGATCTTCTTCTTTCCTCATTATCAGAATGGAAAAAAACACGGGACCCCTAAAACAGGTCTACGAGCGTTGTTTTTGTGTTCTCACAATACTGCGGTGATATCACAGTGTTATATTTCCACTGATCCGTGAACAGTTGATGTGTTTGTTGCCTCATATAACTGGATGTTTCAGATAATGTGGTCAAGAAAGACAGTGTGACATTTTCCTGATGCGTTTGGTTCTTATTATTTTAAAAAGGCCAGTCTCACACAGCATCCACGCTGGTTGGGGTTGTTATACTTCAGATGCTGGTGTGGTTCAATGTCTAGTGCTGTGGATATGTCTTGCTGTACTGCTATTTGATCTTCACTTGCGTGTGGTGCTATAAACATTAAACATGCGTGCGTCATCCTTAATTGTAGCTCAAAGCCCAGCAGTTGCTATTTCAGTCATTGAGATCTGTGTCATGCCAAGTCTGCTGCCATCACAACTATACAGTCTATTTAAGCAACAGCTAGTGAAAACGCTGGTCACCCACTTCCTCTGTTTTACTCTCGTAGTCCAGTGGTTCAGACTAGTGCCTGATGTGCTCAGGGTGCATTTATCTCTACAAACAGATATCTTGAATATTTTGGCAATTGACAAAATTTTTCATATTTGAAGCTTTCTGGTTTCTATTTGTAGTCTTGAGTAATGACCCACTAATGTTCAGCAGGCTTTGGTTGCATGCAGGTATGCAGTCTCTCTGGAAAACAAAAGAGGGACCGTTTTTGCTTAAATGTAATCTCGACCCACTGTCTGATGAACTTTTCACTTGTTATTTGTGTTTTTATGCTTCATGTACATCCATAAATGACAAATGGTTCGTTATTTGTGTGTAGCTTTTTTTGTTCACTTGCCGCAAGCCCATTTCTTTCCTCTTGGGTGATGGTTCTGGCATTTCTGTCCTTCAGACTGCAGCACTTTAGTAGAGGAAGTAAAGTGTTTTTTAAAGGACTCTGACTCATTTTACTGTCTTTCAGTGTGTTGTCATTATACTGCAATATTGGCTTTAGTAATCCCTCTTGTCACACCACATAGGAATAACACTACGCCAAACACTTTTTCAAGAGTGGTAAAACACTCACTTAGGGATCCGTAATGTAATCTGGCAGTTTGTGAGGAGCAGCTTCTGGGCTTTACTGAAAGACGGACGTGATACAGGTTGGTTAAAGATAAACTGAACATTTCATGAACAGTAGTAAACAGACTATAGAGGAATATGTATTTCTACAAATGCACAAGTGTACACAGTCCACTGATAGAAAGTTGAGCCAATGCTTTGTTCATTTCACATTAACCTCTGCAGTAACTCATGCACGATTGCAGAAGTTAATTCAAATGAATTAACTTTGACCATAGCTTCAATGTTCAGCTGGGCTCCTTCATTGTGTTAATATTTTTGTTTTTGATGTTGGGTTTCTGTTAAGTCACTTCCTGTTTTATTTTGTAACTCTTAACCTGCTTATACTTTTGCTAGTTTTACTTCCTGTTTTGACCCGTTTGTGATTGTTTGCCCCGTCTTCATTAGTGTCAGTTGTTTTTTTTTCGTATTTGACATTACTCTCCTTGTTAAGCTTTCTAGCTGTATGCTTGTGCTTATCCTCCTGTTTTGTAGTTTATCCTGTTTATTGTTTCATTTGTTCTTTGTGTTTTCTTGGATTTTCTCATCTTGTGACTATTTTTTTGTTTGTTATTTTGGAACTTTTCTTCAGACTTTATTGGCCCAAGGCAAAAGCTTAACACCATATGCGTTGCCTGCTCGGCCCAGTGAGTTGTACCAACACCCTGGACATTTTGCCTATTTTTGGATCTTGCCTTTTTGTCTGCCCCTGTATTGTTTACCTTCTTTGACTGCTTCTCTGCAAATAATTAAAGACTTTATTTCGATTTCACTCTCTGTGTCCTGCGTTCTTCAGCCGCGATTGTTCCAGTTTTTCAGGTAAAAAGCCACATCAGACGAAAGCGATTATCTTGATTTTATACTTACAGGGAGCACATTTTAGGCCTGATAATAGAACTAGCATTTAACACAAACATGCATTCCATTTCCTTTTTTCATTTAAGTGATGAATGCGGGGTTTTTCAACAGTAATGACAAATAAATAAGAGCTACAGAAAATGCAGTAACTTACTTTCTGTGCTCTAACGGTTGAGTTCCCTTGTTCAGGAGAGCAGAAAGCATGCTATACTTTGCAGTTTGATTACTAAAATGCAACATTACTATACGGTAAATGTTTTTAACCAAACAAAGTCAAACTGGCAATGCTCTTTGTGGAGATGTATTGATTTCTGGTCTTTTTAGTGGATACAAACATGATTTTTTGGGGGGAAATGTGGGTGTTCTAAAATAGTACAGTACATTAAGAACAGGCTGAATAATATGTATTTGCTATGTACAGTGTACTCATTCCTCACACTTTTAGAAGCAAAACTGGCTCATACGTCTGGACAGGATCAGCCTGGGAAAAAGGCAGATGGGAAATAGGCCCACTCATGATGCCCCGAAGTCTGCCCCAGCTGCTTGCAGATATTGCACTCCATGTGTGATGATTAATAGGTCCTCAGCAACACGTCATAATTAGTTTCAGCCAGGGTGCAGGCTACTTATAGACCAAAGAAGCAACCGATGATAAATACAGTTGCATCTGTTACACATACAAGTCAGAGTTAGGCTCTTGGGTGACAAATAGTGCTGCAACTGTGCTTCAGTTTCAAGTTGGGTCAAATGGGGAAGCCTCAGTATGACTTCGGATTAAGACTCGTTAAGATGATTTATTATACTTCCCTGTTCATATTGTTTTGGCCTTTACTGTACTGCCTTACTGTAGTGCTCCCACTCTGCCAGATTTGCTAGGAAACTTGCACTGTGAAATGACCTAGTTAGTTGGTGCTGACCATTTGAATGCCACAGCAGGTGAACATTTTCATTGCCTATGCTGTAATAAAGTGTTTTCACAGATTTTTTGCAAAATTATCCTGCTTTTGTAATGTTTCTTTTTGCTCTACATTTTTGCTCAAAAGCAGAGGCATCATAAAAACTGTCATCTGACTTAAAGAATACTTTGTCTGATTTCCTGTAGCATTATCTCTGTGCACTGTTTGCTAACTCTGTCAGTGAATAGTTGCTTCGTTTGATTGCTCCACAGTATTGTTACTAATTTGTCCGTACTGTTTTTTGTCTTATAGGTGAACCTCGCAAGTTTGACCCAAACTTCAGAGGGCCTGTTCAGAACAGGTACTCAGCATCTTCAGACTATTGTGTAAAATACATTTACAGACACACTTTGAGACATTATAACATCACCCTCATTCGATAGTTTATAACAAGAAGCTAATTTTTATTCACCTGGAATGTGTAAGACAGAAGACACCAATACAACTTTTTAGCGTAATATGCATTTTTTATTTTGATGAACTGACCTTCCAAACATCTGACTCCTTACATGTGTATTGAGTTTGCTCAGTGTATCATTTTTTGGGCGCACACTGCTGTTTGAGGCTGACAGATTGATTATTTGTCATGCTACATTAATAAAGACTGAGGCCTGAGTGCTGGCAGATCTCTCCACTCCACCACACAGATCAATGGCCATAAGTCAAGCTGGTGGCTGGAGTTAACCCAATGACACACATTAGCAGCCAGCCAGACACACACGAAACAGATGTACACACAAGAGATTTCATGATAACGAGTACTCTGTCTCCAGGCTCATGGAACAAAATGTTCACATTACTAAGTGTTAACATTATACGAAAATGCACTGAGGCTCTTATTAGCTTTTTTCAGCTAGTAAAGTGATAGCAAATACTGAGCTTGACACTGCTTATGTCTGTAGTAGCCGCTGTCTGACATATTACGTGTGTGGAAAAAATAAATATGATTCAGTAGCTTGTAAAACCACCTTTAGCAGCAATAAGTTGGAGTATTTGTTTTTGTCAGATTTTATCGGTTTCTCACATCATTGTGGATCATTTAGACCTGCTCTTCTTTACAGTTTGAAGGCATTTGTTTATGCACAACTTTCTTAAGGTCCTGCCATAACATTTGAGTTAGGTTGAGGTCTGGACTTTGACCGGGCCAGTGTGACACCTTGATTCTTTGCTCTTCAGTCATTCTGTTGTAGATTTTCTGTTGTGCTTGGGATGATTGTACGGTGGCCCTGAGAGGCCAAACGGAGTGCAACTTAAGAAAACACCAACAATAAGAAAAAGGCTGCAAAAGCACACAAAACACAACTGAAATAGGAAAAACAGATTTCCAAAAGCACAAGGGAAGTGTTTCTGGGGAGACAATAACCCGACGGACCAGTTGCAGGAATCAAAACATGCTAGGTAAGTGTGTTTTAATTTCACAACTCATTTAATACTGATGACGGAGTTTTAGGCTAATAGTCAGGCTAACACACTTACCTCTAATCTTTTCTTTCATCACAAAACCGATGGATCCTCCACTTCTTTTAAGTGTCTCCCAGCGCAATTCTTAGCATGTTTGGGTTCCTGCAACTGGTCCGTCAGGTTATTGTCTCCCCTGAAACACTTCCCTTGTGCTTTTGGAAATCTGTTTTTCCTATTTCCGTTGTGTTTTGTGTGCTTTTGCAGCCTTTTTCTTATTGCTGGTGTTTTCTTAGCTTGCAGTCCGTTTGGCCTCTCAGGGCCACCGTATGATTGTCCTGCTACGTGACCCAGTTTCAGCCAAGCGTTAGTCACTGGACAGATGGACAGCTTCACTTTTGACTCTAGAATACTCTGATATACAGTGGAAGTTGACTCAATCAAAGCAAGCCTAAACCGTCATACCTCCACCACCATGCTGATAGTTGGTTTTAGTGCTGAGATGCTATGTTTGGGTTTTGCCAAATGTCCAAAACACATTGTTCCAGAAATCTAATTAATTTAGATGCAACTTAGCAAACCTAAGCTATACTGCCATGTATTTTTTAGAGAGAATAGGTTTTCTCCTGGCAGCTCTTCCAAACAAGCCATTCTTATCCAGTCTTTTTTCTAATTGTGCTGTCAAGAGCTGCTAATAAGCGTCTGCTAATGCTTGTAGAGTCTGAGATGTAGCTCTTGGGTTGGGGGGGGTTGCAATTTCTCTGAGCACAGTCTGATGTTGAGGTGAAATTACTGGGACTTCAACTCTCAGGAAGACTGGCAACTGTCTTGAATGTGTTCCATTCTACAGGAAGAATGATAGACTTGAAATTGTTTGGAAATGTCCTTCCAAAATAATGGGCAGCAGCAATAGCCACTTTAAGGTCATTGCTGAGACTTTCCTTCTTGACATTGTGTTAATATTAACTTCAAAATCCAGACCTGAAAAATTCTAAAACGTCTGTTTTTATAGAGGCGGTCACGCTTGCTGGTGAACTGACATTTGATATTTAATATTTTCACATAGGGCTTCTGCGTTTTTGTTAACCATCAGTTAACCATTCATCAGAATCTCAACTAAAAGCTCACAAAACCATTTCAACGACATCAAACAGCTAAAACAGCAAACAATTAAAGAGCAGGTAGACGTCTCCCGTTCACAGCACGTACATGGGTGCTGAAAGCCGACATCTCACAGATTCAGAAACTACAAGTTTCGTCACTTTCATTCCAGAATTCACTGAACCAGCAGCAAAAGAAGACGAAAACTACGCTCCATGTTTGAAAGACATTGTCATGAATTCCCTCTTACTTTTGCTGTCTTATTTCCTGCATAGCTCTATCACTCAGTGTGCTTTGAGACCAGATTTCCATCAAACAGCTCTATTTTCTGCATTATTCATTTGCTTGTTATGCACCGGTCTACCATTGCTGTCGGACGCTGTTTTTTCCCCCAAAAGTGACTCTGACAAGAAAGCCTAATTTCTGCTATTCAATACCAAAGAAATGTTAACTTTCACAAATCATGCCAAATTTTGCAAAACGCTTAGCTGTGTATCTAATAAAACCTGGGCAACTTTCTCTGCTTCGTTTCAGCAGCATCAAGCTTTGTCCATATGTTGATTCATATTGTTTTAAGACAATTACTTTGTGATCTGCCGCAGCACATTTTCAAGGGTGTTATATGCTATAAAAGACCAGACCAGAAAAACTCCTTTATATTTTTCTGTGTTTTATCCTCAGTTAGTTTGACACAATGGCATTTGCTGTGATGCTTGCACCTGTGATGAAGTCTCACAAGTGTCAGCTTTACTTTGATACCAAGATATTTTACACAGAGTTTGTAATTGCAGAGAAAAAGTCAGTTCACGTTGGGCATGTCATTTTAAAGCAGGGAGGGGGGGGGGGGGCTAAAGATGGGAATAAAGATGTCATTTGTTGTTATTCATCAGAGGTTGTAATTACTTGATTATATAACCTGCAAGAACAAGATGATTGTTATTATGTCCTGATACATAAACATGTAAAAAGGCCATACTTTCTTTTTCACATGGCTGTAAATCTGATGAAAAGATTTTATATTAGTAGTGTCTTTATCCTTCCTCAACCTGATAAATTAGATTTATACTGTAAGAAAACCTTTTTTTATTACAATGGCAGGTGGAATTTTGCAATGAAGCAAAACTCCTTGAGGGTGTCGCTGTAGGCTTTTCTTGAATTAGTCATTTTCAGAGATAATGTAGGTTTTTACCTCTTTCATGTTCGATGTCAGACTGGCACGCTGCTGCGGAGGCATGTTCCAGTTCTCCTGTGCCTCTTTATCCCACCCTCTCCAGCCCATTTCTCCGCTACTGGTGGGTGAAGGCACCAAGGATACTTTGATGTTTCTGTGGCCCTAAGGCTTTTTCTTAATGAGAACTGGAAGAGAACCAACTCTGTGGTCGTCTTGTTTTTCATGCAAGCTCAAAGCCAAAATGAAGTAACCATATCTGTTGATTGAGCAGTCCTCTGCAAGCTACACAGAAGTGGGCATGCTGTAGTGCTAATTTTATTTGCCTATAAGAGTCAAAGATGCAGTCATTGCCACATCTGCACCACTCTAATTTAGTCCTTTTTATAATTAGCCCTTCAATAAATGTGCCTTTAAACTTTGCTTCCAATTCTTTCTCTTCGCCCACTACATGTGACAACTTGCCTATCTGGGCCTAATGTTTGTCAGGAATACTGTTCACTTGGAAAATTGTCCCTAATGGCTCTCATGACCATGTGAAATATCCCTTTTGTGTGAAAATCTGGCCCTCCTTCCTGTAAATGTCTGTTACAAAGGAGGGACAGTCTGGCAGATTCACACCACAATGGCACCCACGCTATTCTGTGGCACTTCTGCCATCTGTGTCACCTTGGCTCCTGCAGAATATCAGCCTTGCAAATATAATACTGACACAAAAGTTTCCCGCTGCACTGACAAAGGTTCCAGGACTGATTTTTTTTCTTGCTAAGCAGTACTGCATGCAAACAGAGTCCACAAGCAGAGAAAAGTGTTGGTTCGTGTGAAGGTATGTGTAAGAGACATCTAAAGAGATCTAAAGCTTGGGATTGAGCCCAGGTTGGAAGCCAAATAGATTTTGTTTAATTATGTTTTCCTGAGATAAGAGAACGAAGCTGAATTGTTTTCACTCTGCTCACTTTGTCAGCTTCCTTTCAACACTGACCGTAGCACGTTTCAAAGGTCACTTTCTTTTAACGCCGAGTTGCTGTGTTTGCACTTTGGCCTTCTTTTTTTTAATTGCAGTTGTTTCCATATGAGGGGAATGAAAATCACAACAGACCTACAGTAACAGTCATATTAAAGTGACGATGAAGCGATTTCAGCTTAAGACTCCCAGCCCTCATATCTTCCCAGCTCATCAAATAGGATGTGTGACTGAGTGATAGCTAACTTATTTACCAGCTGGAGGATAGAGAGGGATTCAGAGGCAAGGAATGCAATAATTGCCATAGCAACACTGACAGCTCTTTTTTGAATTAAATGAAACGATACTCTCTTGCCTCCCTTTGCTGGTAGTGTAGCAGGTTGTCTTTGTACACTGCATACCCACTGTCAGTGTAAAACTGCCGCTGTGTTCACTTGGGAGAGCCGTGCCCACTTCAGTTGCCTTTGTTCCTCTCTTATCTCCAAAAAATAATTGCAGTGCTTCCAGAAAATGGTTTACACCTCAAAATATTTCACAAGTGCCAAGTGTCTATTTAAATTATCAGTTAAATCTCTCAGTCAAGTCACTCTCTGAATTCATTGTCTCATCTATAAAATGCCAGAAAGTTGTTTCAAATTGTAACACAATTTTTAGGGAAGTATCTGTAAAAAGAGAATCTCCCAGTTTCCATCACTCCATAATCAAAATATTGATCTTGAATATGAAACCAGATATGGTAAAGCCATCTTTAAAAGCACGGTCCAGGTTTTGAGTGGCTAAATCACGTTTTGTGTTTGCAATTATCTGCAGTCTTAGTGCAGTTCAGATAATAGAGATGATAATAAAGTCATTTTAAAACCGGAAACAATGAGTATAGGCTGCCTTGCTGGGACAGAAGAGATTTCCTGCCCTCTGTTTTCAGCAAGCTACCACCGCTGTTAAGACAGATTGTGAGCTTTACCGCAGTTATTAATGCAGGGCTATAAAAATGATCTGCTAATTGCACTTGAAAACAGTCCTAAATCCTTTGCAATCCAAGCTTAAATTAAACAGCAGAGCCTAAATCTCAGAGTCTAAGCTAAGCATACAGTCTAAATAGTTTTGCTTGTTTCCCTAAAAATGCTTTCAATTTACTTCACTCACTGTAAACACATTACTGTCTATTTAAGCTACTCTCCCTGTCTCCATGGGTTCCTCCACATTGTGTATTATGTCTGTACATCAGTGCTTCAGTCCTTACTGCCTGCTTGGTAATTGTGAAGTAGTGTTTGGAGGCTGAAGAGCAGTAGTGCCTGTAAACAAGCGTGTAACCACGCTGCATACAAAACAAGGACAGTTCACTTGTTCAAAGACGTACACAGAGGAAACACTGCACTTCTCTGAGTTTAGGCCTCCTTTGACCTTGGCTTTGAAATCCAGAGGAGATGAGGGTCTCAAGTCAATTTCATTACCATATGGTGTAAAGGGGAGGTTATGCATGTATGGTACTGCTGGGCACGGTAGATTAAACTTGGCTTCATTCATGGCTGAGGCTGGCACTAAGAGGTTCTGAAAACAGCCTGGATGGACAGCATTTTTAAAAAGGAAGGCGGGGCCGGGGGGAGGAAGCTTGTTATTTGGGAAACACTGAGACGGTGAATAAAGACTCAGAGGGAGAAGGACTCTGAGATGCAGTTTTAAACTAGCAGACTAAGGCTGCTGAAGTGAGAGTGGAAAACTTCAAATAACGGTCTCTGTGGCTGCGGGACAGTTAACCCTGAGGGGGATTCAGAGTCTCATCAGGAAGTCAGTAGAGCTCTACTGCAGTTTCTCTGAAAACATAGTACACAGATGACACTTACTCATCTCTGGAAGTAAAGTACTGAACTCCTTTACCATGCAATAGTAATTACATTGTCAACACACACTATACATTTTTTTCTCTGTGAGGTGAAGCTAATTTCATATTCTCCCTGGGGACACATTACTAAATATATTTGCATATATTACTGATTTAGACTGTTTTCCACTCGTAATCTTGGATTCCTGTGTCACACACTGTTCCCACATCCCTTTTCTGTTTCCAGGAGCTGCACTGATGTGGTTTGCTGTGTTATCTTTGTCATTGTCATCCTTGGATACATCGCTCTGGGTACCGTGGGTGAGTTTGACAGGTTGCTAGTGATTACATCACACAAACTTTCTTAATGACACACAAACATGTACGCACGATGATGAGGTATGTGTGGCTGTGGTGCGGAAGAATGAATTTCTTTGATACCCTGTCCTTGCAGGTAGTTTAAGGCGCACCATATGGCTCATGGTATAAAAAGGAAAGGTGAATGCAAATTGTGTGCTCTGCCAGTGAGGTTTTGTCTGAAGAGGTCAAAACTCCAGCTACACTTGTAGTATATCAAACAACTTTACTGCTTGACCAAAGCTGTTTGATACACTCACCGGACTCACTCCTTAATGCAAATATCTAGTCAGCCAATCATATGGCAGCAACTGAATGCATTTAGGTATGCAGACAAGACGACTTGCTAAAGTTTAAACCGAGCATCAGAAGGGAGAATAAAGGTGATTTAAGTCACTTTGTGTTTGACATGGTCGTTGGTGCCGGACATGCTGGTCTGAGTATTTCAGAAACTGCTGAATTGCTGGGATTTTGCAACACAACCATCTCTAACGTTTGGAGAAAAAGAGAAAATATCCAGAGAGCAGCAGTTCTCTGGCTGAAAATCCCTTGTTGATATCAGAGGTCAGAGAAAAATGGCCAGACTGCTTCAACCAGGATCTTTTTTTGGCACCCATAGTACCAGCTGAGCATTATTTCAAATGCCACAACCAACCTGAGTGCTGCTGCTAACAATGAAACTACATTGTTATGTGTCATGTCACACGGCTCAAATCATCTGAAACTGGTTTCTTGAAAATGAAAATTAGTCCACTGTATTCAGTCCAGTAGAGCACCTTTGGGATGTGGACCAAAATACTGACTTCAGCACTTTGTTGTGACAAAAAATTTGGATAGTTCTGAAGGTAAAGGGGGTCCAACTTGTTACTAACAAGATGTATCTAATGATGTGTTGCTGCAGTGTTGACTTCCTAAAATTTGACCGTCTTCCACCTTGGAAGTGTATTAACTTGTGGTAGCAGTGTGTACTCGCTGAGGTTTACCGCAAAACAAACAAACAAAAGAAAACTACATTTGTCAGCACTTTTGTTTGTTTGGTTTGTTTGGTTGACCTGTTCAGAATTTCTGATGGCTTTTTACAAAATGTCTGATTGGAATTGATATCCACAGCTCCATCAAAGAATGGGAGTTTCTCATGATAAGTAGAATAAGTTGGATATATTTAACCTTTCTTCCTTTAGACTTTATTTCACTGAGCACATTAATGCATGGCATCTCTTCGCTCTTTGTAACACATGTAAACACGTAACAAAGTTGGGGAAAGTCCCAGTGCTGTCACTAAACTGGGCTTTCTCTTGCCAGCTTATTGTCAGTTGATTCATGTTTCAGTGTCGAATTGGAAAGGACTTCCTGTTTCCAAATAATTTTAAAAAGAGCGACGTGTATGACGCTGCATGCAACATGTCTGCAGTCACCTAAAGAATGTGGCCTTCTGCCTTCATCCTTTGCAGTGTCATCGTCCTTGTTGTGACTTGTAGAGCATCTTAATTGTGCTGCCTCACATTCAGCACAGTCCTTCATTGACTGGCAAGGTGAAAGGCCTTAACACGGTGTTGTTTAGCTTGGCTAAATTAATGAAACACAAGCATTGCTCAGAAAATTGATTTTTAGGGCTGCCACCGTCCTATCTAGAGAAAAAGAACAGAACAAATTAGAGGATTGATTTCTTTGTCTTTTGTTGTGTTTCTTCTTAATTACTATTCATACCCTTGCTTAAATAAATTTGCATTTTTGTATTCTTAATTGTTTTGGTTACTTTTAACATACATGGCCTTGGCATGAGGCACTCAGAAATGTTATTGATATAGTGCAGAGGTTTCGTTTTGTTCTAACTGTATCTGAATGCTAATGTGTGTCTTTTGGTTTTTATCAGCAGATCATTTTCTTAGTTATATTCAGAGTAAAGTAGATGTCTGAAAATGTTAGCATTTGTCATTTAGGAATACAGACAGTCTGAACTGGGGTAATGGGCTGGCCAGTGGCCTCATGTTCTTAAGCAGGTAGACCAGTTTGAGTGAGACAGTTTGAGTATACATGAAAATGATTTTGGGGATGATTGTGCAGATTTTAAAATTCAAGCAACTGAAATGAAAAGCTCTGTTGGTGTCGTTTCAGCCTGGATTCACGGTGACCCCAGGAAGGTCGTCTATCCAACAGACAGCCGCGGTCAGTTCTGTGGCCAGCAGAACACCCCCAATGCGTGAGTGGAAAACTGTCTTCTTCTTAAATTGTTTACAGTGGAATAATTATGTTGTCCAATTTGTCTGTCAGCATTATGTTGTTATCTTTACATGAACAATAGCCATTGTCTACCATTCAGTCCACTGAGATGATTCTTGATTAATCCTGGCAAGTTTTATTGCGCAGCACGCTGTGTGAGTGTGAGCACCATGCTTGCTGATAAAACATTGCACAGTAATGGACTTTTGGATCTGTCTAATCTGACTCCCCTTTTTTGTCTTCATCTTTTGTCTTCACAGAAACAAAGCCATATTATTCTACTTCAACATGCTGAAATGTGCCAATCCTGCAGTTTTAATTAACCTCCAGTGCCCTACAACCCAGGTAGGAGATTGAACGAAGCCCCGTTTTGCAGCTCAGTGTACAGTGCTTGATGTTTCTCTCCAACTTTTTCGCCACGCACGATTATGCAAGATTGATGGGCGCTCTCATTAAGACGATGTGTTGCCTTCCTCAGCTCTGCGTCTCAAAGTGCCCTGACAGATTTGCCACTCTCCTGGATGCAATGAATACCAAAAACTGGGAATATTACAAGCAATTCTGCAAGCCAGGCTTCGAGATTGGCAGTAAGGTGAGAGACGGAGGGTAACAGGGCATTTTGCCTTTTTGCAAACTCGATGGACGTGTGAGATAGTGTTAAATCACTGCTGCTTTGAGACCAGATCATGTACAATACATTGGACACTTAGCTGGGAAATATGTGCAGTTACTTAATGACACATGCAAAAATAAATATAGAAAGAGTATATAGGAGTATCTAAGAGGCTTGAAAGTCAGTGTTTGGTATCTCCACCTTTATTCTTAAATACCACCTGATCCGTTATTGGCAAGCTTTCTTCAAGTAGTCTTCAGGAACAGTTCTCCAGGATTCTTGAAGGACATTCAAAGCTATTCTTTGGATGCTGGCTGCCTTTTGTTCTGTTCTCTGTCAAGATGATTCCACACGGCTTTAATACTGTTGAGATCTGAGGAGGCCAATCCATGACTGACAGTGGTCCATTGTGTTTTTATATCCAGGAATGCTTGTACTGCACTGGCAGTGTGTTTGGAAATATTGTCATGCTGAAAATTAAGTCGCCGTCAATATGACATTTTCAGATGGCATTACATGAAGGATCACCATCTGATGGTACTTCTCTATGTTCAGAATTTGAACGAGACCCCAACACCACAGGCTGAAATGCAACCCCAAACCACGACTGAGCCTCCACCATATTTTACAGACACACTGTGGAATGGTCAGGTGCATCTCTCAGTTCCTTTCAGGACTTTGTTGGATATTTTTTTCCTATTTCTTAGGTATTTTTTTAGGCCTGACACTTATTACAAAGAAATGAGAGATGACTCGTGACTTTAACACAGAACTGCTCTGAGTTTTTCAGAGCTCTTTGGACCTTTTCTTTTTTTTCTAGAACATTTTTGAAACGATTTCATCAGTTTTAGTCTTTCTAATAATGAAGAGCGCATTTTGAGTGAGCTTCAAGAGCTGGGCGGAGGTGAGCTAGCAGCCACTCATGCTTATCACAGCCCTGTTCCGTCAACTGGCAGCAGTTCGGTGGCAATGACGCTGGCATTATGGTACATGAAAGTGAGGTGTTGTGTGGGAGTACTTTACAGCTCAGTCAGACTGTCTGAATTGAATCATAGTTTCCGCTTTCCACGTCATCACTAAGTATGACAAACTCTGTCACAGAGAATAGAATAGAATAGAATAGAATAGAATAGAATAGAATAGAATAGAATAGAACCGAACCAGCACATTAATGCATGGCATCTCTTCGCTCTTTGTAACACGTGTAAACACGTAACAAAGTTGGGGAAAGTCCCAGTGCTGTCACTAAACTGGGCTTTCTCTTGCCAGCTTATCGTCAGTTGATTCATGTTTCAGTGTCGCATTGGAAAGGACTTCCTGTTTCCAAATAATTTTAAAAAGAGCGACGTGTATGATGCTGCATGCAACATGTCTGCAGTCACCTAAAGAATGTGGCCTTCTGAATAGAATAGAATAGAATAGAATAGAATAGAATAGAATAGAATAATCCTTTAATTGTCCCACAAGGGGAGATTTGGGTGTAACAGCAGCAAGAAAGACACATATACAAACAAACAGTACACAAGACACAGAACAGAAACATACACAATCTTTACATATTTACATCAAGGACAATGGTTACCAAAAACAGAGTACTGTACCGTTATTAAATTAAATAAAATTAAATGAAGTGATAAGAGGCAAACCCTGGTTATAGTGTGAATCGGTTGATAAAATGTCTGTCTGTAAAATCTGAGTTGTGTGTTTAGTTTACTTAGGTAAGTTTTTAGATAAATGATAATTATTGTAACTTGCATAAGTATTTTTAAATTACATTTATTTATGGTGCATTTTCAGTTGGACATTTCATTGCAGGACTTGTGAATGATAGAGAAACATACAAGATTTTTTTAAATACTCAAGCAGACATGACAGATTCAAGCAAAACAAGATCGCAAAGTTTAATAGAAAAGAAGTTCTTTTCTGTCTTTGTAATAAAGGCTGTGAGGAGTGAACGCTCAGGGAAAAGTCACTTGTTTTCAGCTCTTTGAATTATTATCTGTTCTGTTCCCTTTCAGTCAGTCAGAGAAGTCATACGAGATGAAGACTGCCCGTCTATGATTGTGCCAAGCAGACCTTGTAAGTGAATCCGAGCAACTCTAAATACATTGTTTCAATAAGTTACTGTTTGTTCTGCCAAGAGGGTAAATACAACAAAAATATCTACAAATGTGTTTTAGTCCTTCAGCGGTGCTTCCCTGATTTCATTAGAAGAAATGGAATTTTAACTGTAGCCAATCAGACCATCTTCAAAGACGGTGAAAATAACAAGAGAAGTGTCGACGACCTCAAAGATGCTGCCAAGTAAGATCTGCTCCCCTGCAACACCAGTCTTTGCCCTACTTGTTTAACGGGTTCATTTTTAGCAGTAGGAGAATCACAGATTAAGATTTGGCAAACAAAACAAACAATGAAACTACATTTTAAAAAAATCCCCTCTAGAATAAAGTGTTTTAAACTGTTATACTGTCTGTAGGGATGCCAACTCTGCACCCAGAGAGATCTGGACAGATATTACAGGGTAGGACCAGTTGGCATTTTACTGATGCCCATGAATGTGTTCAGTCACATTCAAAGTCATCTGCATGCTTATTGCATGAAAATAAAGCTTACCTACAAGCTCAAGAACCCAAGCCAACACTATGGGTCTCTACAAGCTTAGCTGCTTTGTATATATGTATATATGTTATCAGCATGTAAAAGGGCTGAGGCAGCAAACTTCAAAAATCATGTATTTAAACCAATGAGCTGATATCATGATCATACATGATTTGTGTGGCTGCAGTAATCTACCTGGAATAATATAACTTGATGCTTTTTTCTTTAGCCAAGTAACCGCCAACATAAAGTAGAAAGGGCTCAAAAATGATTTATTTCAGCTTTTTAACTTTGCTTCTGCTTTAGCCACTTGCTTTATATAGACTAACCTTCTCACCTGTGCTGTTTATCAATAAGAATACATTCCTATAGTTTTTTGTTTGTGGCATTAGATGCAAAATAGGGCAAGTTAATACCTCAAAACATCAAGTCATCCCCTTTTCTCATCCCCTCTACCTTCTGTGTGAAGTAAAATAGAGAGTGCTGTGCTGCCCCCTGGTGGTCATTAGTTTTGCTCTCCTGGCGCAGATTTTGGGAGCGATCCAAACTCTTGTATGTGACAGTGACCTTTAGGAAGCTTAATTAGACAGTAAGATTTAGAATTGATGCTGGTGTCCTGTTTGTCCCACAGCAGTGTTATCTTGCCCTCTATGTCTCACCAATTTCAAGATATACCTGAGTCACTTCTACAGTAAACTTTTCAGTAATCATATTCTGACTTTGCTGCCAGTTTTGTAGTTTAAATACTCCCCAAGTGTTTAATGACAAGTGGAGCTATTTAATGAACCCAGAAGGCGAGCTTTCCTGTGAAATAAACAGGCGTTTTCTTTTGTGCTTATCTGAGTTAGAGTGAAGGGGACCTGAGGTCTATCCCAGCTTACATTGGGCAGAAGGTGTGGTATGCCCTGGACATGCTAACACCGAGAAACAAACTACCACAAACTCTCACATCCACACCTACTGGTGCAAAATTTCTGATTCCTGTTCTGTTTGAATTCTGATATTCAACAAAAACTCTATGTGGGTTTTAAAGCAGAACATCTTCAGTGGAGATTAAGATAATACTGAATCTGCGACGTTTACTTATTACTGTGGAAATGAAAACGTGACTTCCTGATCTAACACTATTATACTATTGGCTTTACCACAAAGTGCTCCTCTGAATGATATTCACTTCTATACTGTTTTCCACCCTGCTGTACCAGCCGCCAGTACTGCTCATGTAACTAATTGTTTTGTGGCTTTTTGATGAAACTTGAGCAGCTCTTACAACTGACATTATCAAAAACATTTTAGAGCTATAGCTATCTCTGTTCAATGATGAAAGCAGTAAAGATCAATCGGGTGTCAAAACGTTTTTGAGAAATCCTTGTGAACTAAGCGGCATTAGCATAAATCCACCAAAGTGCGTCCCTGTGCTGTTTAATCACTGTCAACTCCTCTTCCTCCTATTTTTTTCCATTTCACCTTTTTACTGAACCACAGAGGTATCGCCAGTCTGCTGAATGCCAAAGAAGTCGGCATGAAGATCTTCGAAGATTATGCAAACTCCTGGATCTGGATCCTCATGTAAGAATGGCTTTTGGTAATTTTAGTGATTAAATTCATATGAATGACTCTTTGTGGGTAGAGAAAAATCACCGATTCATTTATGAGATTATGAAAATGTTCACATTATTACTTTGATAGAAAAATGCTCCTGCTGTTTATCATATTTTAACCCATCAGGCCAGTGTCAACTCACAGTATTTGCAGTCATGTTTAAAGAGGAGGTTGTTTGGTTTTTTTTTAATATTTGAACAACCAAACTTTTGATCCACTAAAAAAAAGGGGATATACTTTAATAATATAAATCCTTTAACAAATAGAAATTAATAGATCTTATATTCTTTTGTATGGCGTACATCCCAGGCCTCAGACATTTGTTGTGTCACCTGTAGCAGAGATTATTTCTCATACGTGTTTTGCACATTTGTTCAGCAGTCTCACATCAGCTTACTGACATGTTTGACCGGATCGGTGGATTTGCTGTGATATGACAGAGAATTCTTGAAACTGCCCAGCGCCAGAGGCAGCACAGCTACCCTAAATCATAACGCACCACCATGCTTCATACTTGTCAGAACGCCCAAACAACTCGGGGATGTTTTATTCCTGTCTTCTGAGCTTCACGTTGGTCCTGGAGACACTGATTGTAACAGCAGTTTGACTGTTTTGAGGACTATTGCCTGAGACTTTTTTCTAAACAGCAGCGTCACAAACACATTGCAGTCACAACACTTGACACCAAAGATGAAAGCAAGGCTCTGAGATGCTTTTAACTCAGGCTACGTCCACACTAATACGTTTTCCTTTGAAAACGCATCTTTTCTCTCCGTTTTGGCCTCCCCTCCACACTGAGACGGAAAACGCTCTCCAAAGCTGATACATCTGAAAACGCCGTTTTCCCGTCGCAGTGTGGACAGTGAAAACGGAGCCTTTTCGAAAACGATGACGCATTTTAGTCATGTGATGCAGTCATGTGACCAATTAAACTAAGATAACGGGGGGGCATTTGTTTTGTTTGCTCTCAGTTTTGACAGCCCTATTAAAGATTAATATCAGTCTGTACATGCTCCAGATAGCTTTCCTTCAAATTCTTTAACTCTCACTCGCTTTTGCAACTTTGTACTTTTGTGTTACTCGCAGCAACAACTCCACCTCATTGTTAGTCCATTTAGAAAACATCAAAGAGCCGGAAAGTAAATAAACGGCAGACAGAAATGAGGCAGGTTGAATCGTCTAGCGTTTCACGCATGCGCAGTACTGGAACATAAGCGTTTTCGGCCGTTTCAATGTGGACTGTGAAAACGACTGAAAACGACGGCGTGGACGCGGAGCGTTTTCAGACGAAAACACCGTTTTCAAATCTATCTGGGCTAGTGTGGACGTAGCCTCCCTTTAAAAAAAAAACTTTGAAAACTTGTTTTCAAAGATGACCACGTGTTGCTTGTCTGGGTATTTAAAATATTTTTTTTTTTGTTTTTCACAAGACTTTATATTGTTTTTTTGTTTTGTTTGTGGTGCTGCAGAGGTCTGGTGATAACCATGGTGGTCAGTCTGCTCTTCATCTTGCTGCTGCGCTACACTGCTGGTGTGCTACTGTGGCTCGTCATCTTTGGTGTCATCGTTGCAGTGGGATACGGTGAGGATGCAGAAACACTTGCCTTTGGTTTGCTGTGTATTTAGTCCAAGTGTTAAAAGAAATTGAAGTGAATGAACTGAAGAAGCTTCTCGGATGAGAGTTGAAACGTTTTCAAACTTAAAGAAGTCCAGACGCTTTTCTTTCTAAGCTCCTTAGACTGCGATGACCTGGATGACTGAGAACCTTCGCAGATGTTAAAAGAAATTATTTTACCTGTGCCTTTCCCACCAGTTGTGCTGTGAGCATCATGGCGAGACTGGTAGATCATCTTCACTGTTTCATTGTCTCTCTCTCTCTCAGGCATTTGGCACTGTTACTGGGAATACAGCAATCTGAGCAGAAAGCCGGGCTCCAATGTCACCATCACTGACATTGGCTTCCACACAGACTTCAGCATTTATCTTCAGCAAAGCCAGACGTGGCTCATCTTCAGTAAGTTGTCATCCACTAGCAAAGCAGCACTTCCTGTAACGCTGGTTTCTGCTTTACGTGCACAGCAGTTTCCTGGTTATATGTATTACTGCTGTTAATTCCTCACAAACCAAACATAAATTGTCGACATTGTTTGTCTTGGTGAGCTTTTCAAAACTGTGATTATAGCAAATATTTTTGATTTAGATGCTTGAACTGGGAATGTTTCGATCTTTTATGCGTGTAATCCCAGCCTTTGCTGTCGTGTCAGGTTGGTATGCTGTTCTGTACTTACAGACATCCTATTCTTGTGAAAAGGAAATCTCTCGACCTCCTTGTGGGAATCTATTTAAATTTGTCACAGATGTCCATTTGAACTCAAGTTTGAACTGATTAGATTTAGATGATCAAAGGTCAAGGTCACTGACTGTCAGGTCATCTGAATTATCAGGAGCACCCAGAGGGAACTGCTTTACATCTGGCACAAACTGACTTGGACTCACGGATGACCTGATCAGAAATTAGTATTCAAGGCCACTGTGATCTAACCAGCACTTTTTAGCCATGACTCACGAGTTCATGTGCTCATTTTGAGCTAGCACTTTCTAAATATCTAAAAGCATATTTGTTACGCTGCTGTTGACTCGACCTTTGTTTTGTAGTGATCTTGCTCTCTGTGACTGAAGCCGTCATTGTGATCATGCTGATATTTCTGAGGTCAAGGCTGCGCATCGCTATTGCGTTACTGAAGGAGGGAAGCAAGTGAGTATGGATACTGCTTCTGATAATTAAACATAATAATAATAAACAGTGCGTTTTGCTCTTTTTCACGAATTTAATGTTTTTCTTGGGTTTTTTTCAGGGCAATCGGCTACATCATGTCCACCCTCTTCTACCCTGTCATCACCTTTTTCCTTCTGGCCATCTGCATCGCTTATTGGGCTGTCACAGCAGTGTATCCTTCCAAATACTGAGAAACTGAAGCAGAGTTTCATGTAGAGAATTAAAGGAGTTGAGCTGCCTTGAAGCAATCTGTTTCTTACTACAGACGAATTGCAACATGTTAATTAGAATCATCCCCAAGATAATGTGTAATATCAGTAAAGATGTTAGATTAAACAGGTCTTTCAGCTTTTTTGATGTTGTGCCACAGCATAATTTATCTCAGGACACTTGAAATAGAAAAGTAAAGACGACAGTATTAGAGGGAAAGCTAGTAGTTCCCTTTGAGCGTGCATTCAGCAACAGTGGAGAGGAAAAAGTCTTCTAGAACCAGGCACAGGTAAGTCAGACCTCTGCATGGATTGGTTGTTGCATATGGTCACAGGAGACTTTGCTAGGTACACCTTGTTATCACAAGGTTGGACTCTCTGTTACTTTCATAACTGCCTTATTTCTTAATGGCATCAACAAGGTGCTGAAAATATTCATTTCGGTCCATGTTGTCCTGACAGCATTACACAGTTGTTGCGCATTGGTCGGCTGCACGTCTAGGATGCAAATCTCCCGTTCTACTGCATCCCACGGGTGCTCTGTTGGATAGATCTGGTGACTGTGGAGGCTGGTTGAGTTTATGAACTCATTGTCATGTTCAGGAAACTAATTTGAGATTATTTGAGATTATTTTTTGACATGATGATGGAAATGGTTGATGCTAAACAGCCTAAAGTATCCTCCACATGATTACACCACCATCACCATCCTGAACCAGTGAATTAAGGCAAGAAGGATCCATGCCATCCATTCATATTGTCTGTGCTAAATTCTGACTGTACCATCCCATTTTTCCAGCTGAAACTCATCAGACCAGGGAACCTTTTTTTTAATCTTCTGTTGTCCAATTTTGGTGAACTTATGCTGCATCAGTTTTCTGAGCTTACAGGAGTAGCATCTGTTGTGTCCGTCTGTTTAAAGTTTCGATGTCTTGTGCGTTCAGAGATGCTCATCTGCAAACCTTGATAAGAATGATTGTGGTTGTTTAAGTTACTCTTCCCTTCCTATCAGATCGAAGCAGTCTGGCCTTTCTCCTGTGACCTTTGACTTCAGCATTTTCACCCAGAGATTTTCAGCACTTAGTTGCTTCTTTGTGATTTGCTGATTAGATATTTGTGTGAACAAGCAGTTGTACAGGTGTGCCTAATAAAATGGCCTGTGAGTCATTGTAACAAGTAAGTGAAGCAGTCAAGGAAGTCCAACTACATGTTATTTAACTCACTGATTCTTGAGTGTTGAAATTTTCCTTTAACTAGTTTACCCTCAGCTTCTTAGCATCATCGGGTAACGCAGTCTACAAGGTCACACCTGCTGATGATAAATGCATGTATGCAAACCTCACATGCAATCCACAGGTTAGCCCGATGCTCTCTTACAGTTTATTACTGAAAATGTTTAGTTACCGTGTAATTTCTCCATCACTTGGCATGCAAAATATCTCTTGATCAGATTTGTTCTCTGCAGTAAAGCGTAATTAGTCAAATTAGGTGTAATATGTCTTATTAATAAAATGTCTCAATGTAAATAGATTAGATGTTCCGATGTAAATCGAGTTCAATTAGTGGCTGGCAGCGACAAACATTTATCTGACAGATGTTATTTATCAGCCAACGAGTAATTTGAGCATGTAAAAAGATGAATATGCAAGGATTTCCCTTAAAGCTATTCATGTGGAAATAATTTATATTCAAGGTAGAGGCAGGAAAGACCAGAAGAGAATAGTGGCGATTAAGTATCTTGATTATGGTGACAAATAGAATCCTATTATTACTATCTGACAGCACATCAAGATCTAATCTGCTGCTTTATTTCAGACCTTCAGTAAGACCAACATTACCAAGGTGTGCCCCGGGTCACAGTGTATGTTCGCCTTCTACGGTGGGGAGAGTCTGTACCATCGCTACATCTTAGTTTTCCATCTGTGTAACCTCTTTGTGTTCCTCTGGCTGGTCAACTTTACCATCGCCCTGGGCCAGTGCACCCTGGCCGGGGCCTTCGCTTCCTACTACTGGGCCCTGAAGAAGCCAAAAGACATCCCTGCATGCCCCCTGTACTCCTCCTTTAGCAGGGCTATACGGTGAGTACAGTCCCAAAACAAGCGCAAATCCGTTAAGAAGCTGAAACCTGAAAGTAAGAACGTGAGGAAAGTGTTCTCATTTAATATTCTACACTCTTGTGGTGCAGTTATCACACAGGTTCTCTGGCCTTTGGGTCGCTAATCCTTTCTGTGGTGCAGATGATCCGAATTGTTCTCGAGTACCTGGATCACAAACTGAAAGGCAAGCTTGGAAACCCTTCAAGGCCTCTTACTAATTTATTACTGATTATTTCAAATGACTTTTTGTTGATGGTATTTATTTATGTTCCTGATTTTTATCCAGTTTCTCAAAATGCCTGCGCTCGATTCTTGCTCTGCTGCCTCAAATGCTGCTTCTGGTGCCTGGAACATTTTATCAAGTTTCTAAACAGAAATGCGTTCATTATGGTGAGTAATTTCTAGTAACACTCATTTATTGCAGACATCTGTTAGCAGCTGTTAATTGGTCCAGCTTCGGTGCTTAACTACCCGCAACCCAGCGCTCTCTGCTTCTCACCAACAGATGGCAATATATGGGAAGAATTTCTGCACCTCCTCCAAGGATGCTTTCTTCCTCTTAATGAGGAATGTTGTTCGGTAAGTCCCAGTTAAATGTTTTAGAGCCACATGGCTAAAAAAAACCCTCAGCAGAGTACAGATGTCACGCTGCTGAGGTGGTAAAGCTAAAGCTTCTTCTTTACCATAAAAAATGCCAGAACGTAACAGATATGGGCAAAAAAACCAAAGAAGTATATTTACTGTTTTCATGTTTGTGAAGTAATGGGGCAGTTTCAGTTCACGTAATGCACGGGAGGTTGTGTCTCTGCTGTTTGTGTTTCTCTTCTACCTCAACTTGAGGTTGGCCGTAACTCAGGAGGTAGAGCAGGTCGGTAGTTCGATCCCTGGCTGCTCCCATGTGCATGCCAAATATCCTTGGGCAAGATCCAAGTTGCTCTCTGATGTGTCCATTGGAGTATGAATGTAAATGTTAGAATGGGTGAATGAGGGTGCTCAGCTAGAGGTGACAGGCACAATAAACAGGGGTGCACATAAGTGGTCCGCAGGTGCGCATTCGCTGTCAAAATAAAAGACGCGCACCAGATAAGAAGTTGCAACGTGCGTTTGCGTACATATAAAAGGCACTGTTTTTGTCCGCTAGAGTGGGATTTCCACGGCATATTCTGCTCCACATCTCTGTGCGTTCATCATTTGTTTGAAGCCAGCTCACCTCCTGCAACCACTTTTCCGAGAATACGCGCTTCTTTTGCGGTTCGGACTCCTGACATTTCTCTGGAGGTGGAGGAACACCAAAGTAATTGCTTAAAGGAGCTTCTTCGACATCTTTAAGAGTTCTAAACAAATGTCTGTCCTCCTCCAGAAAATCTTATGTACGCAAACGCACACGCGTCTTTTATTTTGACAGCGAATGCGCACCTGCGGACCACTTATGTGCACCCCTGTTTATAATAAGAACCAGTCCATTTACTCAAGTTGTCTTCCTCCTCGCAGGGTGGCCGTCCTGGACAAGGTGACCGACTTTCTGCTGTTCTTGGGAAAACTGCTTATTTCAGGAAGTGTTGGTGAGTTTTTGTATTTCGATTCATGCAATAAGCTCTGTTTTATTTACTTATTTAATTTGCATCATTATAAGTTGACACTTACATCCCAGTAGGTGGCTGACATGAATTTGGAGGACCTTGATTTCACTTCACTTTATAAGAGCTTATATATTAAACGTAAACCTTGATTCTAGCAGTTACTCTAATTTATACTTGCAGTGTTTGAAAGGATTTATTGCATGGCCTAACCACTTTGTTGTTTTGTTTCAGCAGCTTTTTATATTTGCACGTCCTTTATTGTAAACCTTCAGTATATCATGAGACCCTTGTTTCAAGTTCTACCCACTCTGTGCTTAACCTCCTTTAAAGCCGATGAGGATTTGACAGTTTTTGTTTATTTCAAATGATGTAAGAAAATATATATTTGCTTGTTACTCAATCAGATTTTTATTATTTTTTTCAGGTGTTCTTGCGTTTTTCTTCTTCTCACGTAAAATACCAGTTTTTCAAGAGGAGGTGCCATCACTAAATTACATTTGGGTCCCCCTATTGGTAAGGAATTAAGAATCTACATCTATACTGTGATGAATATAGTTAGTATTTGGAAAATGACAGAATTTTTGTAAAAAGAAATCAAACAATCAATATGTGAGTGAAATGTAGACTTTTACCTTTATTCATGGGGTTTAACAAAAATGTGTTTGTTTGTTTTATCTTTAGGACTTACTTAGGTACACAGTGCCCAATTTTCAGAGGCTCAAAAGTAATTGGACTACTTACTAGCAAGCAGTTTGATGGCCTCAGTAACCCTAGATCATATATAAACCCTAGATCATACAAATAAATCTATCAGAGTTCACTGATGGCAGAATTATTTCTATGGTTAAAAAAACAGCAACAACGTTATGAACATATAAAGTTATGTTAGTTTGTCTAGTTAAAAGTGAAAATGAGGGACTACTATAAAAATAATGTTAAAGCTGAAAGTCTGGACTTCAATCACATCGTGATGATTTGATTTAAAATTCTCTTTACAGAGGCACAATCACGAAAAATGTTTAATTGTCCAAAAATATATTCATATTCTGACTTGGTCTTTTACACGGTGCACAAAAAAATGATGTAATCTATATTCTTTGTTGTACTTTGTTTTCTTGGTACGGTGGAAAAATCACTTCTTAAGTTCAGACTCAACCAGCGCTTCTAAGCAGCGCTCCTCTACTTGTGTTTTGTTTAAATATAGTCAAAACATTATTTTGGCAAATATTCAATTATAAATATTTAACACTTGGTAATGACATATTTATTCAGAGTTGTTCTGGAAAGCTTCACAGCTTTACACAGTTGCAGTTTTTACAGTGCTGCACAAACTAATTAATTTGCTCTAGAATTTATGACTCAGCGATTTATATTCTTCATAATGTTTTTGCCGTTTGTTGCAGTGCAGTGTGCACAATAAAGCAGGAACACAAGACTATAGTGAAAAGTGTAAGACGTTCAGACTTTCACCTGTTAACTCTTTCAGACGGTGATATTTGGATCCTACATGATCGCACATGGCTTTTTTAACGTCTATGCTATGTGTGTGGACACATTGTTCCTGTGCTTTTGTAAGTATGCTGTTTCATGTTTAGTTTGTTTTATACTGTACGGTGCAGAAGCACTCCTGTCAGCAGCTTTGTGTAACTCTTTCTTCCTTTTAACATTTTTAAATAATCGCTGTCTTGCATATCTTCTTGTTTATCATCTCTGCTGAGTCTTTGCTTTCCTTTCTCTTTGTGGCTGCTGCTCTGTGTGCTGTTTGCTCTTCCTGCTCCTCCTGTTCCTTTGCGGGGACCTGGTCTCAGGTGAAGACCTGGAGAGGAATGATGGTTCTTCCTCCAGGCCCTACTACATGTCTCCTGGCCTGCACAAGATCCTGCGCAAAGGAGAGGAGGGTGCCAAAACTTGCGCTGCTTCCTGAGTGATGCATTTTACTAAACTCTTGGCTCTCTGACTCACTTCTCCATATCTGCCGTGTGCGTGGGGGTCTGGACGCTTGAGAGCAAGCACTGTAGGGCTAAACATCGAAACTGGATGCACCCCACCCAGCCTGTCAGGGATGACCTGTACATGAAAGGACATGCTGTTACTTTGGGTCCTCGCAGAAAAGGCATAGGGGACTAAGTTAACTGTTCACTTCCTCTCTCGAGCCAACTCAGATACTTGCCTTTTTTTCTGCTACACTTTTGTGTTTCTTTCTCTTTGTCATTTTCTTGTCTGTATTCTCTGCTGACCTCTGCCTTACCGAGAGGGAACACATCAACTCGCAGGATGGATGCACAGGCTGAAAACTAAAAACGAGACAAGCTTTTCTTTCTTTTTTTTAACCCAAACAAACACGAGGACCATAAACAATGTACAGATGCCACTTTGACATAAGGCATCACCATGAAAAAAGTGGTGGACTTATGGGGCACCCTCTTGTCGCACTTTGGTCTTCTAATGTAAAATCATGTTTTGTATGCACTTTCACATACAGGAAACAAACCATGTGATTTCTTTCTTCTGTGTAGCATGATTACTTTGCTGGCTGTTGGTGTTTACCATTGGTTTTATAACCACTATATTTATACTAACACAAGCACACAGATCCAAAAATGGTGTGAACTCTGCACTTAGCAAAACAGGTTTGTCTTATGTTAAATCAGTCGCACAGCGTCACATTAAAGTTTTCATTATGCTCATAGATGTACTGTAAACCAGACAGAGGCTTTGTTGGAGGTCAAGACTTTAAAAGACATTTAATGGTTTATGCTTAAAGAAAAAAGATGTGAACCGAACCTGACCGTTTTCAGGAACCTTTTGAATGCAGCCACTAGTTTATGTGCCTAGATGTGAAAAAAAAAATTAAAAAAAATGTTCCTCTTATTCTGTTTTAGACCTAACACCAGGAACCTTTGCGATACAGTTTATAAAAGGATGTCAAAGCCATTTTTGGTAAATTTTTTTATTGGATGGTTCAGATGTTGTGCTGTTTTAATACTAAGTATAATACACACATCTGTCTGGAGGTTATTCAGTGTTCTTTTTGTATAGGAGAATTTTTTTATCAATGAATCCAATGAAAATGTGAATCTTTGTTTGCGAATAAACATAAATGGTTGAACTACTGACCCGTGCATTTCCAGAGGCGTTCATTTTTTACAATCGAGGTGATCACAGGTTAAATTTTGATGTGCTGCATGATTCTCTCGCCATTGGTTTTTAACATGCTGCTGCTGCTGCTGCTGCCTCGTAGTGTGGGATCTGGAGGTGAACGACGGCGCTCCAGCCCGGCCCTTCCGCATGAGCAAAACACTGAGGAAGATCCTCCACAAGAAGAACAGAAGGAAGTAGCCCGGAAGGAGAAAGAATAAAGGTTAACACCAAAGCATGGTACAAACCCACGTGGCATATGGGAATAAACACTTTGCCATATTTAATGGAAGTGTACACAAGTTGAAGCTGTACACTATAATTGACAACTTGTAGCTAAGCAACATGAATAATTAGATTCACCCACACATAGTAATTTATGGACTCAGTGATAGTTTAAAAAGTGAAAAGTCTTTATGAATATTTTTATACGTGTCTATGTAAAGGAAATGTGTGTATTTGTGTACGTTTTACTGCCACATACAATAATGGAACATGTAGTTGCCAATGTTCACCACTTGGTGGTGCCAGTCGTTAGCAGATGACCTGTACACTCTGTGCTGTTGTTGATGCACTGCTGAGTTCCTGCCGTGAAATGGTCAAACTTCAGCTCATCTCTGTTCTCGCAGTTTTCCAGGTGTCTCACATTGAGAAAAATATTCACCACTCATTGCCGACTGTGTTTATGTTTAATTTGTTGGAACATCTTTATCAACGTTCTTAAAGGGATATTTAGCAGCAAGAGATGTCTAACAGGTCTGGTTTATTAGGTGTGGGTGAAGCAGAATGACGTGTTTGTGTTTGTGTGCAGCAGGAAATGCAGAAACTCAGAATTCTGCATGTGTTTTGACGTGGGCTTGTGTGTCAGTCACAATGCACTGAAACCAGTGACAGGTATAAAAAGTGTTAAAGTGATAATCTTTGAAAGTTACCTCATTGGTGTTAGAGTCCATTCTTACTGGATTTAAAGGCTTCCATCACAGGATGATGACGGCGGTCACTTTGAATTAAGTGACTGTGGATTTCCAAACTAATCCGAGTGCCCTTGGACGCTTCCTGTAACCACGCTTACAGTTAGGGCTGTCATGGTATCGTATTTTCACTGCGTGGTTATCGTGGTCAGACTAATCCAAATAAAGATAAAAATCATCATCTCTGTACAGACCATTGAAAAGCAAATAATGCTATCAGTTTAAGTCATCTTTAATATTGTTGTTTTTGTGTTTTGTTCCTATTTTTATGACACTAACCACCAGCCGAGGAGGTGGAAAGAGTCTGTACCCAGAACTGTACAAATGAAAACATAAATGGCACAATTACGTTTAATTGATAGTGAAAATACAACCATGTGACCTGATGAACAGCAAATCCACAAGGCTTAACGTCCGAGTTTTAACTCATTGCTGGATTATTTGTGATATAATCATATGTGTATTATTAAAACAGTATCGATATGTATTTTTTAATATATGATGCCTCACACAACCCCTGCTTCTCTACTGACCATTTTTATCTTTGATAAGTTTAAGAAATATATAATTAGGTCCCATTATGTGGCAAACGTATGTAACATGTCTGTGGGGCAGAAGAAAACAAATAGTAGAGGAGCTGGTTTAAAGATGCTGGATTGGTTTTAATAGGTTTTAAATACACACAAAATATTTGAGTCTTGTATTAATAACCTTAAACAATAACAAAGTTTGTTATTGGAGTAACAGTGTTAAGTGTTTTTGCTACTGTGTGTCCTGTTCTTGCATGGTTGTTTGTAACACTAGTGAGTCACTCCTGTCAAAGCTGCCGTTGGACAGATTTATTAGATAAGTTGGTGAGCCACAGATGAAGCTGATTCCTGTCTGGGAAGAAAAAGATTTAGAGGATTTTTGGAGATCAGTTTGTGGCTTAAAATTTCCCTCAGGCATCGATGTTAGCGAGAGCGGCTCCGCGTGTCAGCCCTGTGATGGACTGGCGACCTGCCCAGGGTGTACACCACCTCTCTCACACCCCCATCCTCCAGTTGTCATCCTTGTGTTTTACTGCCATCAACCTTTTACTAGGTTGTGCTTTTTACCAGAGTAGATTCACGCACCGCTTAGAAAGATGTTCGCCTTTAGATCTTTCAGATGTGACTCATGTTTGTGAGTCTCTGCGCCGTGCTTGTCAATCCTGAGAACCTGCCCTCATGGTGCCTCTGAGTGACAACACTGCCAGACTGCCTCACACACCTCCCGCCCCTGTTGGAGCTGAGCACGCTGGGACATGTAACATTCAAAAAAAAAGGCAAAAAGAAAAACAACTCCTTGTGTATCTGAAAGAAAGAAGAGAAATGATGCATGTAGAGCACAGTGGGGCTTATTACGCATGCAGCAGGTTGTTTTTTTTTCTGTCTTTTTCTTTTTCTTCTTCTTTCTTTTCTCCACACAAAATAACTACTGTCGGAGTTCGATATCTTTTTGCGTTTGTAACTCAGGTTCAGTTTCACTCCAGGTAGTGTGACTTCGTAAGATCTGATAAGTCAAGTAAAAGAAGTGTTTTTATATGCCTTCTCCTCCCTCCTGTGTCTGGAAATTGGATTCTTTTGGTCAACCACAGTCAGCAAGTAGACACAAGTTAAACGTCTCTCTTGGTATAATGCGAGACAGTTTTCTAACCACAAGCTCTTAAAAGTCAAACTCTGAAGATGCAGTGCTCTAACCTGTCGTAAACAGACGAGCAACACTTCAGTTTTATCTATATTCGCTCATTTCTTTCTTCCATGTATGCAATTAAAAGTTTCAGGTGTTTTTGTGTTATCAACACATGTTGCCTGTGTGTAAGTTCATCATTTGACATACAGATATAGTTGTATTTTAATAATGTTTGCTTTCATCAATAAATTGTTTTTTTCTATTTCCTAATTTCTAAATCTGCCGAGACTTGAACGCAGCACGGCCTCAGCTCTCGTGTGTAAAAGCTTACAAAGACTCCTCTCCCAGGTTTGTGAAATTAGACATTTATTCTCAAAAGAGACGACACATACAATAAATTAAATTGCAACACTGCTATTCAGTTCATCTTCATGTGGAGTGGACTTTTGTGGGGCTGGTGGCTTTCACTAAGAGTAGCACAATCAGACTTTGTCACCAACAAACAGACAACAAACAAATATAAATATATAATGTCGTGTGTGCCGTGCACCGAAGCGTTGCCATTTCCATCATACATCAGTACATTTAGGGCTGTAAATGATAGTGATCCAGAATTTGCTTAACAAACAATATTACGGGCAGATTTTATGGTTCACAAAAACTTTAAATTATATTTACCACACGTAGCAGAATACTGCTGCTAATAATGGAAAAACACTGGTAAGGTGTGTGTGAGTGTAAGAGAGAGAGGGCAGCTCAGGCGTTAGACACAGGCAGCGAGGTCATGGCGTGGGCTGGCAGCAGCGGTTGAAACAAGGATGGAGGCGAGTGTACTGCAGGCACAAACAGAGAGCAGAGTGAGAATATTGATCCAGGTCAATTTTCCACAAATCGTATTCAAATATGTAACAGTCACAATAGACAACAGCACAGTTATATATTTGCATTGTGATTTGATTGGATGTTTCCTCGTTGCGCTCCTGACAGGGTCAAATATTACATCTCCAGAAGGTTTAGAGCAGCTGCTCCCTGATTTTCTCCGAGGACATCCCAGCGGACGCACGTTTGCTTTGTCACAGATTTTATGCCAAATGCCCTTCCAGATGCCCCCCCACACACACACACACACCCCTCCCTGGCTGGGTTTGTGTCTCCTCCTAGTATCAAACAGGGAGGGTGAAATGCTACACCAAAAGAAGCACAAAAAGAATGGCAACAACAACAAAAAAACATCATAAGGTTGATTATCTGCTATCTGACGACAAAACTTCCCTATCTCATCATGTGCAGCGTGGCTGCCACATCAGTTTTTATTACCTGCGTCATTTCATCATTCGTCATCTACCACTCCTCTAACTTTGAAAGGGATTTTTTTTTCACGTTATTTTACTGAGACAAAATATCAAACAGGATAAAGTTTTTCTTTCTTCGTCTGGATTTATTCTAGTCGTTTCTACTGTTTGTCTGTTTGTCTGGGTCAAAGTGAAGCAGGAGATGGAATAAAATGCTGGTTGTAATATTTAAAGTTCCTGGATTTAAAGTCATCTTTATTTCAGAATTATTGTGTTTGGAATTTAAGATATTTGTCCATTTACCCTAAATGCATGCATATGTTCAATGGGGGCAATTAAAATAAAATAAATATATATTGTTTAGAAATAAAAGAATAAAAAAATCTATTTAATTTAATTACAGTCATGGAAATGTATAAAAAGTCTTGTGCTCACTGTCTATGAAGGAGTGTAGTGCTGAGAGCATCGACCCCTCTGGACCTCCGTAGGCGGTGTATTGGAGCTCCTCAGGGGTCGGGGTGGGCTGGGACAGGTGGCTGGGCTGCAGTGAGGTCATGGGGGTGCTGGAGGTGTGGTTGGGGCTCACGTGCTTCTTGTGGCGTGCTCGACAGTTCTGGAACCAGACCTGAGTTAACGGGACAAGCGCCTTTAGCAGGACTGCATTTGAAGGCCAAAATAGAAGCGTGTCGCTGTTTTAGCTCATGAACTCCATCAGCCAAAACAAATATCATTTTTTTACAGAGTTACAGTCAAGGAGTCATCTTTTGTCCTGTGAGTAAAACCTCTGTCACTGTCTTGTAGTTTTTGGACAGTCAGCAACAGTCAGAACAGTTAAAGGTGTCTTATCTAAAAAAGGGTCAAACTAGAAGCTGCATTTCAAATCTGCTTAAAGTATCTCAGCATTTTTTTCTTTACTTGTACTCAGATTCCAGCTTACAGGTTGAACTGTTTGGTCATTTAGGAGTTTGTTTGGGAACATACGTCGTCTGGATAGTGCAGTAATTACACACAATACATTATACACACCACTTGATATACATGAAATCCAGCTTTGGCCATAACAACAAATGTCATAACAGATGATATATCCATCATCCGCTTTGTCTTCATGCACCGATCTTTACTGACCTGAATGACTCTTCGACTGAGGCCTGTCTGCTCTGCTAGTTTCTGCAGTGTTTGGGCGTCTGGGTTGTTGTCCTGAGCAAACTGAGCCTGCATCACCTGCATGTGCACAAAGTAACAAAATAACACAAAGGTTTACTGTGTGGTCCCGTGGGAAGGAAATCCATGATTCATCTGAACATGAGTAACTGTGAGGAGATCTGAGAGTTGCCTTTTAAAGTCTGCCAAAGAGGGTTTAATTCACACAGACAGATCATTCTAATCAAATCGTGGAAAATATAAGCATTTGGGGATATTCTGCACAAGTCTAAATGATTTATTTATTACATTTTAATTCAATAACAAAACTACAATGGGAATTGCTGAAATAATGTGCATTATAAATATTATTATTGCTAAGAGAGGACAAACTGCACATGGTCCAATTTAAAAAACAGATTTCTGACTTAATTTTTTTCTTCTCTGTCCTCCGTGTCATTGGGACTAAATGTATTAAATATCTTGTATCATGTCATCTCTGACGGTCAGACACAATGACGCATCTTATCCACCTGTGAAAATAATATCAGGGCATTTTTTCCTCTTGAATCCTTTGAGTTTTTATTTTTATTTTTTGACACATATAAGTGAATTTCCTCAATTAAAAAAAAAAGTATATGTACTATGTAAAAAAAAAAAGGAAAAAGAATTACAAAAAAAACAATTTAAGGGCCAGAAATAGAATAATTCAGCGTTTGTTTGTTTTCTTTTTTCTTTTTTTTATACATTAATTCATTTTTTTTTTTACCTAAACACAATCTACTTGTCTTTGCTTGTTTTTTCTGTGCATTCTTATGTGATGAATGAAGAAGAGGATGAGGAGGAGTTGAACCTGCAGCTGGTCAGCAGTGAAGCTGGTCCGAGCTCTCTTGGAGGGTTTGGGCTGGTTGATCTCCTGTTCGGTGGGCACAGCTCCTTCCATGTTAACGCTGTTTCCTGCAGCAAAATATATTAATATGTTAAAATGAGACATAATACCGTTTCTGGGGGCTTCGTTGATGATTCATAAATGTCAAACCGATATTTAAAAAACAGAGAGAGAGCAAATTATTCTCGGTCATTTTGGTGGGGTGAGACTTCGGCCTCACCTTTTTCCACCGCCCGCTTGAGGTTGTCCAACATGCAGTCGTAGTGAACCCTGCAAAGCACTTTTCCCTCCACCAGGGCGAACTCCTCCCCGGTGGACAGCTGCCTCTTGCAGGAGAAGCAGGCGAAGCAGGCCAGATGATAGACGTTGCCCTTCGCCCGGCGGACCCAGTCTGTGGAGTGGATGTTCCGTCCGCAGCACGCGCACCAAGTGCCGTATCTCCTGCAGGTGAAGGTCAAAGGAGACAGCCTGATGGTATTTAAAGGCTAATAACAGTTTAAATTCCTATAATTATTCCTGCTATTTATGCGCGTAGTTGCACAAAATAATCATCCCACAATTTAGTCTAAACAACAACAGGAACGGTGAAAAACCCCACCTGACCTCGATATAGGCCCCGGTACATGAAATAAAAGATGGACCTTCGCCCTGGACCTGGCACACAATTTGCTCCAATTATCCAAACTTACGGGGAAAAAAATCCTCTAAGTCGTTTTATTTATTTTTATTTATGTCACTATGAAGTTCGTCGTCTCACAGAAATTAATGTAAGAAATAATAATGCATTTATTGGTCATTTATTAATTTGATATACATGATATTTGAATAAAATCAGAAACAAATCTCAGGTCCGACTGCATTGTATATTATTATTATTGTTACAATGAAAGTACGGTAATAAAAGCTTAATAAAACAGGACTCAGTGTTTGATATATCTAATTTCTCAAATGCATTACTTGTAGTATTTTTTTTTTTTTTTTACAGATCGGATTTCATGGGTATTTCCTTTAACGAAAACAGACCCAAACTTATGTTATCGTTTAATCTGCGCTGATAAGCATCTTTAGCAGGGCGATACACTCACCGAAAGTAATCCAGTTTGCAGAAAACCTCTTTTTCTTTGATGTAGCAACTTGTGTGGCTGCCAAGTGAAGTCTGACACACGCTGCAGGAGAGACAGCGCACATGCCAGCACAAGTCGTTAACCTAAAGCAAAAATATGATGATTTGGCAAAAGTCACTCGGTGAATTAAAGAAGAAAGGGGGGGGAAAGAAAAGCAGTTTAGAGCCAAACAGGAGCGGGGAGAAAGAAAACGTCTGCCAGTGTTAAATACGCAGGAAAAACAATGCATGCAAAATAAATACATAAATAAAATAACATAAAAATACAAAATGACAGGATTTACCTTTAATAGATATTTATCAACTATTTCCTCGTTGCAGCTCGCACACACAGTTCTGCCCAGCAGAGGCGCAGAGGACATCGCCTGCAGGGACGACGCTTCTTCATCCAAAACTTCCACCGGTGCGCCCTGAGGAGATCAGACCTGCGGTTAGAAAATTACGCACAGGAACGCATCCACTCCTAACCTGCAGTACAGCATGAGCTGGTACGCACTGTCACCACCAATAAGCAACGTGATTGATAGACTGAAAAACAACCACAAGAAACTGTCTCTTAAAAATTTACCATTTTTCCCGAATTTATGTATTTATTTGTTTTAACTGTTAAATCTCGGTCCAGTCACACCTATCCTTGTCTCCTGGGCAGCTGCTGAGTTGGCAATTAAAGTAAAAGGAAAAAAACATAAAGAAAAACACTGAAAGCAAAGCTAAGAAGCTCAAAATAGCTAAATCACACTACAGAATAAAAAAGGTAAAGCCATAAGGGTCACAGTTTGACCAACGCGAGCACAAAAAGCTTTAAAGTCCAAATCCAAAAAGAAAAAGTCAAAAAGATAGAAAAGTCTGAATAAAGAATAAAGTGTCTTGCGTTTTTATTCCTTTTAGATGCCAATTAGTGACAAATCCATGAGAAATACATGTCATCTTTCACTAAAAGTTGTCATTTTGTCTGTCCACAGACACAAAAAACCAAAATATAATAAATAAAACAACTTTAAAAAAAAAACGTGCTTGTTTTTGAGAATAAACCAAATTCTGGCTGCACCGTTTCCCTTCCGCCTACCATTATGTCTCTCCTGTCTTCAGTGCATTTGCCCAGCAGCTCTTCGTCTCCTTTGCAATCTTCACACATGACGAGAAGCTACGGCGAGAAGAGGATGCTGGTTTGTCAGACTGTCGCAGCTGCCTTAAATGCCCCCTGCTCCTTCCCATAAATATCATGCCTTTCACTTTTCACCATGACAACGCCGGCGATTAAACCAAAATGACATTTAAAAAAGAGAAGGATAGTCATTACTTACAAAAACAGACAACACTTGAACTAATACTCATCCCGTGTCCATTATGTTCTTGAGCTCTGAATTTGTGATTCAGCCGCTGCTCGCGGGCGCGCGTGCGCGAGCTGCGGTTAAACCAACCAACACGCCAATTTCACGCGTCAATCAGAAAAGCAGCGCGAGGTCTGAAGGAAAAGGGGGATTGATTTATTTAATAACAGCAATTAAAAAGGCTAAGTTCGCCACAAACGTCTACCCGGGCAACCAAAAGGTGAAGAGGTCTCATTAACTACTTGAGTTTTAATTGCAGAATTCAGGGAGGGCTAATTTTCTTTGACATTTCTTCAAATTGTAAAAATACTGAGCCGCAGCGTGTGGAAGGCCGGCTTTAATGACAGACCGAAGCCCACTCTGATTTAATTGGCAAAGCAATTTCGACTAATATTTAATCTCTGATACTGACTCACGGCTCAACCTGCTGATCGCGAGTGTACAAGCTACACGCCCGCCCTTCACTCACCTCGTCGTTGGACACCAGAGATCCGTTTTCATTCTCCTTACCAATGCGACACTCTACTTTTACCTCACTTTTCCAGCGCATGTCTGCGTCCAGCCTTTCAAAGCGAAGAAAATAAAAAATAAAAAAATCTAACCGCTATCCTTTCCTTCTCCTCCAGGATTCCTGCGCTTGTGTCAGTCAGTCTGTCCCGAGCTGTTTCCAGAGGGCGTTTCATAACTCCTACTCTCTCCTCGGTGTTGGTCGCGCCTCCCCTTTCGAAATAAGCTTTTGCGGTTTGAATGCAACTTTTGAGAGGGGCAAAAGTCTGGCACTGTGAGATTGTTATAAATATTTTCAAATGAGCGCTTGATTGAAAAAATCAGCATGTTTAAGTTTTACTTCATGATTTATTTGAATGATATGCAAGTGGTTCAAAAAACTAAAAAGTTTGAGTGTTTAAGTATTGCATATAGTTCACAACTTTTTTTGACAGCAGGTTGTACTTCCACTCCTTCAGAAAGGCCCCGCTTGCTCCTAAAAATAAAACAGGTGTAATTATGAGGCAAATTATAATAAAATGGTAGAATTTACATAAGCTACAAGAAAGTGAAAAGCAAGTGGATGGAAAGATGCTCGATAAACAAAATAAATTGTTTAATTTTTTTTAAAGGCCTTAAGGAAGGACTTAAAGGTAAATTCAGACCACAAATCCTGTGGATGCACGCTTTACAAACATGTTTTTACAGTGGATTTAAGACAAGTAATCTGATCTCCTCCAGCCGTGAATATAAAGACCTTCAAATCAGCTAGCTGCAACATGCAACACTGAGGTGCAGTAGCAATTATAATAAACTAAATGGAGATCCAGCAATATAAACTATATACTATTTACTAATGTTCATAGAAATAAACATGGGAAAGATGTAATTCCTACATAGAAGGTACAAGTGGGTGAATTTTACTGCTAATAAGACTCAATCAGTCTCTTTATTTTCTAATCTTTACAATAGTATTATATTATATTATCGTGTGTGAATATTTAATCTGCCACAGGTAATTACTTCTTGAGCTTTGTACCATCTGAGCAGAAAGCCAAAAACACTCCAGTCTCATAGTTTGCTCTCAGTGAATGTTCCTGTTAGTTTACAGTTTGAGAACTGAAGTCGTTTATCGGAACATTAATTAGAGATCATAAGAAATAAAATCATTCCTTTTAGAGGATTTTTTAAAATAACTGTTACTGCAGTATTAAGTATCTCACTATATCCTGTATGGAGGTCTTGAAACTGTATTATTTTCCTTTTTTTTTTTTTAATGCCTACCATCTTCTCTTCTTCTTTATTTTCATGCAGAACTCTCACAGATTACTAAAGAACGTGCACCACAATATAATCCACAGTGTCTCCAAACCGCTGGAGCCACATTAGGTCATTTTGTTGGTAACCAGTTTACAGCAGAGCAAACAGCTAAAACCAGTTGATATGCAGTGCACCACAGGCATCCAGAGTCTCTCTTGTTCTGAAGGCTCAGTTATTCAGTTTTGTGCTTCCATTTGAATCATTAGGAATTCTTTTTCTGTCACATTTGCTTAAATAAAAGCGATTCAGTCTGTAAGAAATCCAACTTCTGTAATGGTTTTAATATCCTTTTTGTTGTGTGTTTGATTTTTTTTCTCAGGGTGGAAATATGAGAATCAACTTTCACTGCTCATCCTTAGGAGAAATAAACGGATTAAATAATTTTATTACTACCATTGTATGACTGTAAAAGCAGCCTATAACATAAAACAAACTATATCCAGTTATCATCACCTCATCCAGCCATCAACTGCCAGGGTCAGGATTATTAAGCACAAGGACAATATGGGGACTGAATAATAATCAGCAGACTGC